>NC_073359.2:9250000-9610000 GCF_027580225.2 Misgurnus anguillicaudatus | reverse complement strand
ACCGCCCCTTAATCTGCACTATACAACCACGACACTGCCCTTTAGTACAAAGATCAGCTCATTTGCATTTTAAAGGACACACCCAAAAATAGCACATTTTTGCTCACACCTACAAAGTGGCAATTTTAACATGTTATAATAAATTGTCAATATGATATTTTGAGCTAAAACACCAAAGATTTATTTGATGACTTAAAAAGTCTTGTTAAATGTCCACTTTAACATAACTTACATTTTAGAAGTTAGAAATCTAAGTAGGAAAATATGTAATATTGTAATACGTGAAATTGTAATTGCTCAATATTGACAATATAGGAAAGTCACTGTATTTTTAGCAAATATTTTTATATAGTTGTCGTCAGGTTTTATTGATGACTTTATAACATCTTGAATTGTAAGCGTGGTAGTCAGTTTTGAAGATTTTGATCTTTCTCCAGATGCTGTACTCCAATGACTACAATGTTCATTCTGTGCAAAATCATTTACAGGCCGTAGTGTGTTATATTGGCAGTATTAATATAAAGTTTTATTTACATTTCATTTAAATATATATTTTTTAAATATTTAAATAAAATATTTTAAATATTGTTTCACATGAAATCTCTTCAAAAAAGTAATTTTATTAAAGCAGTCTCATTTTCCTCACTTTTGTGTTTAACACCTGCTTGTCCATGTGATGACTCGTGCTAAAATCCAAGTAGGTGTAGACTTTGCCAAGCTCTCAAAAATAAATGTACAAACGTTGTCACTGAGACAGTTCCCTTTCAAAAAGGTACACCTTTGTACCCAAAAAGTGCATATTAGTACTTCAATACATATTGGTAGTTCAAAGATACATATGTGTTCCTAAATGGTACATATAGGGACCTTTTTAAAGGGTACTGCCCTAGTGACAGCTTTGTACCTTTATTTTTGACAGTGCAGATGCACCCAATCAGAGGACAAAAAGGTATTTCAATGCAATATCCACTATTATGACAAGCAAAAGTCAAACAAAAGCAAAAGTCCCTTCACATTATACACCTGTGAGTGTATGCGTGGATGCAGGTGAAACGGGACAAAATCAAACAGAGCCCTCTGGCCTGCGGAGCATCATGGGAAAGGTGCGGGGCTGCAGGGCTTAACTCTCTGTCATCGCTTTAGGCTGCTCTCATTAGAAATCTGTCAATCAAAAAGAAAAATGTTGTAACCCGATGGGAGAGAAAGAGGAACTGCTGTATGTAATATAGATTTTTATGAATGTGATACAAGCCATTGTAAAATATTTGTACTAGTGCACTAATTATCAGATATGTAAATTTTTTAGACACTTTAAATGGTTGGGGGGGGGGGGGGGGGTTAAGGTTTGTACCGATATGTAAAAGCACAAGTTGCCACAAAATCAAAAGATAAATCACATACAAAATAAAAGTTTGTTTTTGCATGATATATCAGGCTTGTGCACTATTCGGAATTGAACTGAGAATGACTCCTGAATTCCAATTCAATTCTTGAATTTGAATTGATGTCAAAAACAGGATCTAGAATTACAATTCGATTTTGAATTAAAGGAAGCAGAATTGCAATTCAATAGAAATTCAAAGAAATTCATATATATATATATTATACAGTAAGTGAAGTGTTAAAAATGAAGCTTTCAGTATATGTCAGATATGATTGCATGACATAATCTATAAATTAAATTAGTTTGAACTACTTGTACAGATTACATTAACAGGAAATGTTTCCCCCAGCAATTAATGTTCAAAACTCTAGTCACATAGCAAATAATTGAGTTTGATTTTTTATAATTGTAATTTTGTGGAACACGATGGAATATGACTTGGTGAAATGGTTGCCAAACAATTTTCCAAAGTAAATTTCCTAACACTGAATGTATGTGAGATTCTTTCTGTTGTGGAAGTGGAATTTCTTTGAATTGCCATGAATATATTTCCACTTCTTGCCATTCCAATTTAAATTCAACTTCATGTAGGGTGGAGTCAATTCAAATTCCAATAACCTTTATGCCCAGCTGCACTACTTCCTGAACTTCAGCCAGCTCCTTGTTTCCTGTCTGCCATTATTGGACAAACTCATTAATCCAGGTGTGTCTGATTATTGTTGTTGTGACTACTGAGGTCAGGCACACCTGGATGAATCAGTTTGTCCAATAATGGCAGACAGGAAACAAGGAGCTGGCTGAAGTTCAGGAAGTATTCATGAATTAAATGGAGGCCAATTCTGAATTGTGCACAAGCCTGTAATGTATGTGTGTGCACTGTGTGTAATTGTTTTGTATATATAAATTCACAAACATGCATGTATACATTTAAAAAACTTACGCATACACACACACACAGTCAGGCATACATGGTTTACGGGGACTTTCCATAGACGCAATGCATTTTATCCTATACAAACTGTTATATTCTATTCCCCTTACACTGAAAAAAATGATTCATTGAATTGAATCAATTTTTTTAAGGTAAGTGGTTGCAATCAATTTATTTAAGCTACATTTAAACAAAAGTTTTATATTTTATTTTACTTTATTAATCTTTTTTGTTTAAATGTAGCTTAAATAAATTGATTGCAACCACTTACCTTAAAAAAAATTATTAAATTCAATGAATCATTTTTTTCAGTGTACCTACCCCAGTCCCTAACCCCAGTGTCACAAAAACCTGTTGCCAGTCTTTAATATATGAAAAACTACCATTTAGTATCTTTTTTTAGCGTTTCAGTTTATGGGGACACTTCCTGTGTCCCTGTAAACCATGGTTATAGCATAGTTAACATGTCAATATACACTATTCATGTCTCCATAAACCACATTTGCATTTATAAAATATATACATACATAACACTTTCTTAAATGTATACATGAATGTATGTGTGTATTTATATATACAAAATAATTACACACAATGGACACACATATATTATGCAAAAACAAACTTTTATTTTGTATGCGATTAATCACGATTAATCTTTTGACATCCCTACTTATATCTAAATGTGACATTTTAATAAATACAGGAATGAATGTAATGTAAAGTAATGTTCCTATTCCTCACCAGTGGGGCGCGCCCCACACTTTGAGAAAGCCAACTTTTCACCCCGTAACACCACCCCACCCCATCTAGGGAGCATCCCTTCGCGCCTCACTCCAAAGAAAATTCATAACGTTAAACAATCGTACTTTTTCAATTAAACAAAACATTTTATAAAAATATATGGTGGTAGGGGAGAACCAGGGCAAATGTAACATGATGGGACGAAAATAACAAAGCGATTTTCTCCGAGCCCTGATAACATTTGCATCCCAAACTATGACAGCATCTTTAGCACACAAACCCTTGACAGAGCTGACAAATATTGCATTATTTACTCACCGTTTTCCGCGTGTAGAAATGGGAACATTAATTTAAAAACTTTTACTTATCATTTAACACTTTTTGTAACATAATTTAAAAAATTAGTCCTTAAAAATCTCATTACCGCAACAGTCAGAAAACATCAACACTGACATATTTTCAAAATGACATGACAAACCTGAAAGAACATAATTTGGAGATTCTGCACATGCATTTAAAATCAAAGTATTATGCTTCTATTAATTAAATTAACATTTAATGAGCATCTGTTGCGGTAATGATAATCAAAATGTCATGTAAGCATTCTGACAAGACAATATTTCAAATTAACTGTAAAAAAATGATCTTACCTGGTAGCCATCTTGAAGTAACTGGTCCATGTGCTTGTTCACTCAAAATCAAACTTTATTAAAATTCTGTATGTGTGCTTAAACTGTTCTCAAAAAGTGTTGCGGAGGATGAGAACATCAGGCATGGACACATCATTTTCCAAATTTTTCTTCATTATTATTATACATGAATATTCAGTAAATATTTTTTCTGTCATCTAAAGTAGTCTAGCAAAACATCCATTTTTTTTTCTTAATATTTTTGTGTTAATTTGATTAAATTACAACATAACGCATGTTCAAACACAGCCGGACACATTGCGGTAATGAGAATTTCAGCAGAAAATGAGATAAAATTTACAATTATAAATTCTTATGTTGAAATCACACATTGTGCAAGATAGAACACAGTATTGTGTTAATTCTGATGCTTTTTAATGTTACTATATTACACATTTTAAAGCTAAAATCATTAGTGCCGTGGTGTTTCAATGGTTTCGTGAGAATCACCCATAACGTGTTGTGTTTCTGGTTTCATGTTGTACAGTATTGATCAATCTACAGGTTATTTAGTGCTCTAAATAAAGTTCGACTTCTCAGAGTTTTTCAAAATAAAAGTAAATCGGGTTTAAATGTGAGGAGATCCTGTCGGGTCTAAAGTAACACTTGTTACTTTTGTACCGCTGCTAATACTGTTGTATATGTTTAAAATGTATATTATTCTAATTTGATTTAAGTTTGTACTGTTGGTTGCTTTTAAAACATTTGATAAAACTGATAAAATGTAATTTCATTATTTTTTACAAAGATAAATGACAAAATAAGTTTGCAGTTACATAAACAAAAATCTATCTTGTTCTGTTGTGTTACTTTTGACCCACCTGTGTGTTACTTTCGTCCCAGCTGACGGGGTTAAAAGTAACAATGCGCTGCCTATGTTGTGTAAAGTCATTTTACATTTGATCAAAATTTCACCTGGTATTGATAGACCACACTTGTGAGTTATTGACCACAGCAAAAATATATCTCTGTCTAAAACGTTAGCTTTTAAAATTTGTTTTTCTGAAAAATGGTACTTTTGCCCCTGCTCTCCCCTATTGTTGGTTAGTAGCCTTATTTATTTATTTTTTTTTAACAAAGAATTTATGAATAATTAGTGTATTTTAAAAATCCTCCAGCACCATCTCAAGCCCCCCAGTTTGAGAACCACTGCCCTAAGCTGTTGGCTAAGCAAGCCATTGTGGATGCACACTGCCATCCAGTGGTAAAAGTTGGAACTTCTTTTTAAATTTTACACTTGAAATTTTATTTGGAGAGGCCTGATCTCAAGTGTTGATGTACCACCAATTTCACTTTTATGTATTTTAGGGTGTGTGGGTTTTTTGCTACATATGCACTCTCAAAAATAAAGATGCTATAAACGGTTCATCACAGCAATGCCCCAGAAGAACAATTTTAGTTCCCCAAAAGAACATTAACTATTTCTTATCTTTTTTATAATCTAAAAGGACAGAAAGGTTCTAACCATTCAGCCAAAAGTGGTTCTCCTATGCACCTTTATTTTTAAAGGGTGTACATTGCTTATTGTGTGCTTCTCTATGCTTCACATGGTCGGTTTCAGTAATATTGTGAGTAGGCAGCCTCTTGATACACGATCACATGATTTAAGCGATCCAATCACAGACGCTACACTCCTGTATTTAGTGCCGCCTTATATTACCTGAGACATGTTATCATCAGGTGTAGTTTTGCGTTACAGTATATAACTCGAAACACCGTGCAGTTTCTCAAAGTAGACTTTCAATAAAGAGTTAAATATAACTGTTCACATGCAGGAACTTTTGTTCTTACTAAATAGTTTCTTTGAGAGGAAGTGAAACTAAATTTTCTGTCCAAGCGTCTAACGAGACTTGAGCACTACTTCATAGTTTTAAATAAAACCTCTGGGTGTGCGGCCTCTTTAACTCATACACTGTAGTGGAAAGCGAAAGAAACTTCACACATATATCTCACACATATCTATTTCCTCAACACATATTTCTGGAAGGTCCCGTTTTTATTTGTTACTTTTTAATTAATATGAATGTCAAATCAAGAAAGATTTTACTAGCTGGAAGTATTTATCTAGTATTTAATGTACATAATGGTATAAATAATACACATTGTCTAACAATATACTGTACAGTTTTGGTATTGTGTTCGGGTTTGTGTGCATTTTACATCTCACACCCGTGACCTGTATTCTCCACATGACCTCATAACCATATCACCTGCATTGCCAGGAAATTACAGCTGTCTTTTGCAGCTTACACATTTTTTTTTAGCAAACCTGTTTAATTCAAGGGGTTATTGCTTCCTTAGCAATTACAAGCAGAAACACACAGTAAAGCAACCTGCATTGTTGGTCATACGGTTTGTATAGTTTCACATGGCTTTATAATGGCAAAATATTCTTTATTATACATTTATTTTCATAATATTACCTGCACATTTTTTGAAGAGTTTCAACCCAAATATTTAACACAAACATGCCTGTACCTCCCATTCATACAGCGGATGCAGCACGCGCAGGCCACGCCTCTTTCTCGACAAGTTACTTAAATGCTCAGAAGTTTAAAAATAGAGATTTTACCAGCTCATGACACACCCGAGATCAAGTTCTTTATTTAAAACTTGTTAAATAGGTTTAGACAAGCGGAAAAATTCATATCATTCAGGAAAATTATTGGTTGCTTTCACATGTAGTGCACTAAAAGTGTATACTTGGCTGGTGATGAGAAAGTACATACTTGTGTGCATACTCACTGTAAAACCTAAAAATTAACTCAACTCAAACCATTTAAGTAAACCGATTGCATTAGTTTTAAAACACATACATTTGAGTACTGTGAACTTAAACAAATTGAATCATATGCAGTTATGCACTTATATTTAAGTTCACACTACTTAAAGGTGCAGTGTGTAAATTTTAGTGGCATCTAGTGGTGAGGTTGCGAATTGCAACCAATGGCTCAGTTAACTGCTCACCTCTCACTTTTAAAACGCATGGAGAACATACGGCAGCCGCCACCAGACAAACATGCCATTTTCGGAGACAGCTTTCGTAAAAAAAGTTCCATGAAGGGCTTCTGTAGAAACATGGCGGCACAAAATGACGACTTCCATGTAAGGGGACCCTCGGTATGTAGATAAAAATGTCTCATTCTAAGGTAATAAAAACATAAGGGTTCTTTATAAAAGGTCTTTATACACCCCTGATCATATAGTTTCGTATATTATTTTGCATTTTTGTCAAGAGATCGTTCTTAAAATTACACACTGCACCTTTAAATATAAGTGCATAATTGCACATGACTCAAGTTCACAGTACTTAAATGTATGTGTTTTAAAACTTAAATGGTCTGATGCAACCGGTTTACTTAAATGGTTTGAGTTAAGTTAACTGTTAGGTTTTTCAGTATGCCATGTAGTTTTAAATGTTGGCATCTAAGTGATGTTGCATGATATTGAAATCCTGCATATGCTTCAATCACACAAGACTTTCAAAATTACGCAATTTTTTCCTTGTGTATGTGGGCAGCATCCGGATATGATATCACACACTATGAAGTTTTATTTTCACACATCATGGACACACACGCACTTGCACAGTTATTGTTGCTTTTATTATTATTGACCAAAAAAGGATTGTTCGATACTATAATACATGAAAAGGTCACACTGTGATCTTTTGGTCTTACATTTTTAAGTCATACAAACTCACAGGTCACGTTTAACAAACTTGATGTGTCAAAAAAAATTTTTTTTGCATGTGCTTGCGTTTCCAGTCTTCCTCATTCACATACGTATAAATAAAATTCAGTGGAATTAACCACTTCAATACTTTCCCATTGTTATTTGCGGTTGCAGATGATTCATCAGTGCACATTTTGATTTTCCATCAAAATTTTATAATTTGCTCCGCCCACTGAAATGTCTTCTGATGATGTCACCAATGCCCTAATATTTAGTCCATCCAATCCAACCATCAATTAATAAAATAATCATGCCCTATTTTTGCATATTCATTTGAAATTACATCACATTGCAGAAATAAAATATGTGGGGAAGTGCACTTGTACATCATCCAGGCCAGGGTTTTCGCAGAAAATTTGTTAGTTAAGGTGGTAGGTTTGGGCGGTTAGGCGGGGCCGGGGACGTGGCAATCAAATGGGCGGGGCGTACGCGTCATGATGAAATTTTTAATATTTTTATTTAAAACACTCTTAAAAACTTAATTTTGAAGAATCTATGACAGAAAATGAATGCATACTAGTTTATTAATGAATGAAATGTTTTTACCTCTAATGAGAATAGCTGCGTGATGAAGTGCAACTAAAGGGTTAATAAACACAAAATAATACGAACGATGATAGACAGCGCAAAAATGGTAAAAACTGATTATTTCCCACTATTAATTACATTATCTTAAAGAAGTCTAACTACTGTAGCATGTAAATCATGCACATGAATAAAGTGAGCAAGAGCGCTCAACAATTATATCTAATCAACAGGCACGTGAAACCTAGCTAGCAGGTTGCTCAAACAACAAAATCACCAGCTAACTATCTTTAAATTAGCAAGAACTATAGACTAATACAGTAACAGGCTTAAATAAACCCAAAACATAAGTCCACCTACATTTCTCACGGACAAGCGTTTTATCAACTGGCTATCCTCCAGACATGACGGACCACGTCTTTATATCATTTTGGCCGTGTGGCGCGCGCGCATGCTCGCGGTGTGAAGCGTGTCCGCGCTATTCTCCGAGATGTTTTATTAACTGGCTAGTTATCCTCCAGACAGTGACGGTCCGGACCACATCTTTCTCATATCGGCCGTGTGGGGTGTAAAGCGCACCCCACGCTGTTCTCAGAGTTGCACTTGACGACCTTTTGTGCAGCAAATTTTTTTTCTGACAACCTAGTTAAGACGGTAGGGTTTCCCAGCTTAGGCGGGCCGCCTGAACTGCAAAGTGCTGCTGGAAACCCTGATCCAGGCACTTCTTGCATACAATAAAGCACACTGTCAGAAAAATGGTCCTTAGTTGTCACTTCGGCAGTACCCTTTATATAGGTCCTAATATGTACCATTTAGGTACATTTGGTACCAAAATGTACATTTAAAGGGACACTCCACTTTGTGCTCATTTCCAGTTCCCCTATACAGTTAAAATTTGATTTTTACAGTTTTGTAATCCATTCAGCCGATCTCCGCGTCTGGCGGTACCACTTTTAGCATAGCTTAGCATAATCCATTGAATCTGATTAGACCATTAGCATAGTGCTAAAAAAAACCAAAGAGTTTGGATATTTTTTCTATTTAAAACTTGACTCTTCTGTAGTTACATCGTGTACTAAAATCGACGGAAAATTAAAAATTGCTAAGCAGATATGGGTAGGAACTATACTCTCATTCTGGCGTAATAATCAAGGACTTTGTTGCCGTAACATGGCTGCAGGAGGCGCAATGATATTACACAGTAGCTGAAAATAGTCCCCTTGGTAACTTTTAATAACTACAGTCAAGTTTTAAATAGGAAAAATATTGAAACTCTTTGGTTATTTTTGAGCGTAATGCTAATGGTCTAATCAGATTCAATGGATTATGCTAAGCTATGCTAAAAAAATGGTACCGCCAGACGCGGAGATCTGCTGAATGGATTCCAAAACTGTAAAAATCAAATGTTTAACTCTAGAGGAGCTGGAAAATGAGCACATTTTCCAAAAAATGTGGAATTTCCCTTTAAGGTACTTTTTAGGTGTAAAGGTTTTTTGACAGGATACCAACCCAGTGACAGCTAAGGTTAATTTTTTATGACAGTGCATGGATGGTACATAAATTGGGATTCAGCCATGGTTAACACATGGTACAGTGGCCCTTGAGATGCTTCTGTAACCAAGCGCTACACCACATTGTGGAGCTGTGCCAGACAGCTCAGAAACATAACAAATATACTTATAAATGCAAGAAATTTCTTGGAGGTCAAAGGGGCTGCTTTTGTACCAGTGTAAAACAGTCCCTTGATACTGTAGATAGTGGAGTAGGATGAAAAGGTCGGTGATAAACAAGAATCATAATTATGAGCAGTATTAATTACAATGTGTAGTTACAGGATTTTAGATTTGCATATTGTAGAGACTAGCAGGTTTCACTCTATGAAAATGTTTCCATTGAGAGACTTTCACATTAAGTAATTTAAGCTAAATAAGTTTAAGGCCCAATCCCATTTCTCTGTCTTACCCCTACATGCACGTGAACATGCAAAACTAAGGAGGTAGGGGTAAGAAAGAGAAATGGGATTGGGCCTAAGTCATTTCAGATTATTATTTTACATCTTGACTAGTAATGAGTTTCAACTTGGTGTTATTATGAGTTATTAAAAACATACAGTGGCAAGAAAAGTATGTGAACCCCTAGAAATGAACTGTTTTTTTTTATAGTAATTTGCCATAAAATGTGATTTGATCCTCACCTACACTGTAAAAAAATTTGGTAGAAATTGCAGCTGGGTTGCCGGTAACTTACTGTAGATTTAAATTTATGTTTTTTACTTGCAACATTTTGTTCAAAGTGAAATGAACATTAAACATTTACAAGTCTTTGTCTTTACAGAGTAAAACTAAAAAACAGCATCAAGCAAAACATTCTGGGAAACAAAATCTGAAGCAAAAAACAGAAAAAGGTTGATGATGATTTCTGGTTCCCAGAATGCTTTGCATGCGGCTGTTATTGTATAGTTTTATTCTGTAAAGATAAAGACTTGTTAATATTTAAAATTTATTTAACTTTGAACCAACTCTTACCAGTAAATAACATAAATTTAAATCTACGGTAAATTACCGCCAACCCAGCTCCAATAACATTGTAATTTCTACAGAATTTTTTTTACAGTGTAGGTCACAACAATAAACAACACAATGTGCATAAACTGACAACACACAAATAATACTAGTTTCTTGTGTCTTTTTTGAAAACACCCATTAAACATTCACACTGCATCCTATGGGCGTATCAGCCACGCTTAAAAGCTTTGGTGTGCACACCCCTTAATTTTCAAAGTAAATCCACCACAGACTGGCTTAAAAACAAAACAAAATGCACCATTTGAAGTGGCCTACTCAAATCCCAGACCTTAACCTCATAGAAATTACCTCAAAAGAGCAGTTCACACTAGAAATTGTTGCGGTTACGACTGTAACCTCAATTCCCTGAGATAGGGAACGAGACGCTGCGTCATGAAATAACACTTTGGGGAAGAACGCCACAGCAGGTCTGATTTAAACTACTGAAAGCGCTTGCTTGAATTAATTGCTGCTAAAGAAGGTTCACCAAGCTATTAACTCTTTCGCCGCCATTGACGAGATATCTCGTCAATTAAGAGAAAACGCTTCCCCGCCAATGACGAGATTTTCCGTCTTTCTGCAATACCGCTATTATACACTTCCGCAATTTATACAACTCGGAAGTAGCGCCTCACGTGAAAAAAAAGAACTCCGTGTATGTTTTAAAGATCGCTCTGCATCTGATCTCTATCAAAAGTCCTTCACAAAAATGGAATTATCTCAGCTTTTTGCTCAAAATTGGCTGATCCTGAAGAAACCTACCCATGTTTGAGAGGTGATTACAAGAGAACTAATGAAGGTAGGATGAAACTTTTTTATGTTTGAAAGCAGAGGGTCTGTTCTTTCATCTGATATATTGTTTGTTTATATATTTAAAGAAGAATGTTTTCTGGAAGGCATTAAACTTTTGTGAAAATCATGAAAAATGCTGGCGCTTGCTGGCTACTTTTTTATAAAACGCTGGCAGGGAAAGAGTTAAAGAGCAGATATCAGGTTAACCCACCCATTGACTCAACGTATAGTGCTTTAATGTGCTAGTAAGGCTTCTGGAGTCGTATTTGCAAGTTAATTATAGTCCCGCCTCTAAAAACCGCCAAACCGGAAGTGACGCTAATGAAGGCAGAGTGGTCGATTCAATCAGTAGGACAGTTCGGACGCTGAGGAAATAGTAAATGTTTATTTAAACTCGTATGATGAACCACAACAATACAATTATGAGTCTGCTATGCAGTCAACAGTGCAGGGACAGGTCAGGATTAAAAATACAGTCAGAGGAGACAAATTGAGGTGTAATGTGAGGAGAAAAGGTGAGATACATACAAGATGTAAAACTGTGCTCAGATCACAAAATTGTACATATATCATGCAATAACAAAGATAGCATTGATACTTATAAGTGTTAAGCAGACGTAAAGTCACACGATAATATCCGTCCACACTTACGTTACAGCTGTTTATCATCACCGCACCCATGTGTGCTACAGGCCAGGCCAGCAGAAATGAGTATGTTTAGGGCAGAGATCATTTATTGCTAATTTATTTAATACCTGTATGTTAAATTAAAGATTTGAATATGAAAACAATCTGAATGAATTAGTTTTAATTAAAAGTTGCCTATAGGTCATGACAAAGTCACACTTTTTGATGCCACTAGTCAATATTCAACCAATATGAATAATTTGTCCCCATTCTGACTCATCAATTGACTAACTTAATGATATTTATGAACTAACCGATACTGCTTATCATATGATATCAGTTTTTCCATCACAGGACGGACTACACAGCCACCTTCGCAGAACCTTGGGTGGCGCAATACCGCTTAATAGACCTCACCATGGTTTGGGCATCTATTTCTGTTGGCATTGTGGTTGAAATGCAAGTGCTGCCGTGAGAAGTCTGTAGAACTGGTATAATTTTACCCATTACAAGTTGTACATATGTGAAAAAACCTAGACGTAAAAACGACATACAGAACGTTTGGAAAACCCTTATATAAGGAGAGGTTTCTTCTGTAGTGATTTAAAGGTGCAGTGTGTAATTTTTAGAAGGATCTCTTGACAGAAATGCAAAATAATATACAAAACTAAATTATCAGGGGTGTATAAAGACCTTTTTTATAACGAACCGTTATGTTTTTATTACCTTAGAATGAGACGTTTTTATCTACATACACAGAGGGTCCCCTTACGTGTAAGTAAGTCGCCATTTTGTGACGCCATGTTTCTACAAAAGTCCTTAACTACTAAACTTTTTTACTAAGTTGTCTCCAACGATGACATGTTTGTCCGGTAGTGGCTACCGTAGCTTCTCTATGTGTTTCAAAAGCAAGGGGTGAACAGTGGACTGAACCGTTGGTTGCAATTTGCAACCTCACCACTAGATGCTGCTAAAATTTACACACTGCACCTTTAAGGCGATGTGACTAAAAAGTGCCATTACTCATCCATAGAACAGTATATTCATCGGATACATTTGTTAATAGGGTACACCAAGATAATACAGCTAATACAGATAATTTAGTTGTGTAAAAAATAAAGATCAAAGATAGTGTACATGTTTGTGTCATGTGTGTTGCATGTGTTTTCAAAATATGTGCATCACATGTTTAGTCAAAATAAGTGCCTGCTGCACACGCGTCAAAACCGTATATGATAAAAGAGAGGGTCACAATCACAAAATACACGCAAGACACTCACTTAACATTAAACTCTGATTACGCATGAGATTATGCGAGTATCTGGCAAATTTTGAAAATTTAGAGGAAACTTAATTGAAATCATTATGTTCATTGATTTGGTCGTTAAAGGAAAACACCACAATATTTTACTATGTTCTTAGCTCAACTTAGACGATTTAATACATCCCTATCTTTTTTAATGCGTGCACTTAATCTTTGTACAGCACGTCGGGAATGTGTTAGCATTTAGCCTAGCCCCATTCATTCCTTAGGATCCAAACACGGATAAATTTAGAAGCCACCAAACACTTCCATATTTTCCTTATTTAAAGACTATTACATGAGTAGTTACACAAGTAAGTATGGTGGCACAAAATAAAACATGGTGATTTTTTTAAGTGGATAAAAAATTATAATTATTATTATTATTTTATTCACTTTAAAAATTGCCACGTTTTAACAAATCTTAAAAAAACAAGATTTACTGTGCACAGTTCACATTTTTGTCGAGCTGCATCTCTGGCGGACCCTAATCGTTCATGTTTCTTTGCCGGCGGTAAAACACAGGCCTCACATGGTTCATGCTTCAAAATCCCATGTTCAACTCCATCGCCGGGATGATAATCCTCCGATCTAACGTGAACGCTACACACCACCGCGTTTTTCCCAAGCACATGCAGATGTGAAGTCACGTGTACCAGTGATGCGCGGGTCAATGTATAAACAAACCACACACGACCGACGTTTTTAACTAACTCGCCCGCTACTCGGACTGCAAAAAAAACATTTTACCCAACCCGCTTCCTAGCCCGCATTTTTTAAAGTAGTAATTGTTTAAAATAGTTAATTGGCATCTTTATTTCAAACGACCCAACCGACCGCGACCCGAATGTCATAAAAAATATTGTTGGATGACTCGTAAACCTCTGGTGACCGCTCATTTTGGATCAACACGCGCATCACTGGCGTGTACCAAACACACCCGCTACGGAAGATAGCGCCGTCTTATTCTTCATAGGAAACGTGTGGATTCGCTGTCCTGACAGTCTGGAGTTTGTGAAACCTCCACTAAAGGGGATCGCACACCGGCCGCGCAGCTCAGCTCAGCACCGCGCCGCGTCTAGGACAACCCGGAGGTATTGTAAACCGGAAGTGCACATTAAATAGCGCGAGCTTCGTCAGATAGCGTCTACTTCAAAATGCAAAATATACGTTAGCAGCCAATGTTAATCCTTAATGATTTGGGACAAATATGATGTTATTTAATGTTAAACTATGTGAGTGGCGCGACAGGGATTTGAACAACTTCCTGAGTCACAGCTGGGCGGCGCCGGTGTGCGTATACTCATAGAAAGCAATGCGTTCGATTTTTTTAGAACGGCCCGGCACTGAGCTGCGCGGCCGGTGTGTGATCCCCTTAACACAATCATTTTCCGTGGCGATGATAAATTGAGGTACAAAACTACCAAAACACACTGACTTATGACTGCTCCTCACTGAGCCATGTAGAGCCTATCAGATGATTCCCTACAATTGTGTCAAATGACGCCATGTTGGGAAAAAAATGATTTTTTACTAAATGTATGTGCTCAGAGTCTTTGCATTTAATTTTCATATGGTATTTTCATCCAAGGTTATATATTTATCTCACAAAAAATGTAACTTACGATATTCACTTTAAATCAAGGGTTCACTTACACTGTCCTCCAGCACTGTGAACGTTTAATGGGCGATTTCCAAAAACTACACAAGAAACTACCATTATGTGTGTGTTGTCAGCTTATGCGCATTGTGTTTGTCTATTGTTGTGGCCTAGATGAGGATCAGATCACATTTTATGGAAAACCACTGTAGAAAACCAGTTTAGTCCCGGGGTTTCACATGCTTTTTCTTGCCAGTGTAGGTAACATATTTAAATACGCTACTTTAACGTGCCACACTTACTGTGTTTTATACAAAGAGACACATGCATTTTACCAGGTACACATGTAGGCAGTAGGTCAATGGTAAATGACGCTTTACCACAGTTATAAAATTACTCATCAGACTCAGTTTGACTGAGTGTGGGTGGAGTCGAATTCTGTATTCGCTTGTAGAAATCTGCAAAAGTTTTTTTTGTGTGTGTATGTGTCAAGTAGTTTACGGAAGTGGTTGATCATTTTGTTTAAGCCAACTACCCACCGCCTTCTGTTTTACCTTATAGTTCCTTTAGTTTGGCCTTTTGTTAAGCAGTTAAAACGTGCATTTTGTTACCAAAAGTAATGTGTTAAAAATGTATCAACCTATAATAAAATAATCAAATATTTACATGCATGCACTTCTCACTGCGGTTTTGTTTTCCAGAGTATATATAAATATAAACCACACACTTTACATTAATAATTTTAAAATACTCTTGACACTTGATTGTAATCTCAGTATTATATCTATATGTTCATGCAGATAACAGGTTGGGTTTTTACGTCTGCACGTCTCTCTCTCTCTCTCTCTCTCTCTCTTTCTATCTATCTCTCTCTCTGTCTCTCTCTCTCTGTGCTACTTCATCAAACAGGCGGGAAACCAAAAACAGAAAGGAGAGAATAAAGATCAAGCAAGGAAGTGGTATCTTGCAGCGTTGCCTACACATAGGCCTTTGAAAAGTGAGATGTAGTCAAGCAGCAACACAGCTAAAGTGTAACTTCACAAGTCTGACTGAAGATGTTTTTGGTGATACAGTAACTATCGGGCAATTTGGGCAAAATCTTGATCTCAAAACGTAACACACACTCACACACTGACTGAAGATGATGAAATAATATGTTAAACAGATAGTTCAACCAAAAATAAAAGTACTCATTGACTCCCATCTTAGGAAAAACAAATACTATGGAAGTTAGTGGGTTCGAATTTAAATAATCAAATGAATCAAGATTTGCATTTCGCAGTCTTATTAGTGATTAAAAAAGTTTAAGACTAAACTATAAAGTGTGTAAACGTACTAATATACAAATGCTAAGCTTTATATCTAACTGTGCGTTCACACCAGACGCGGTAGAGGTGGCAAAAACGCGCTATGCGCGCGTAGTTGGACGCTTCAACATTTATTGTTTACTCGCTTCATTCGCGCGTGAAATTCTAGTCATTTGAGACATTCACGCGGATATTCACGTCATGGGAGGGGCTTCTTCGACTCCTCACTTACTGTAATTACGTTACTACTAAAGCAAGCTCCTGATTGGTTAACGCAGCTTGAATATCCGCCAAACCTACGATTTTTCAACATGCGTGTTTTCCGCAGCAACGCTCAACTCTATTTGCGTCTTTGCAATGACTTAAAGGACAAGTTCGGTGTTTTGCACTTGAAGCCCTGTTTTCAGATTGTTTATGATGGTTTTGACTGATAATTCGGACATAGATGCTGGCCCGAGAATTTTTGGGTGTTTGTTGTATCACCTCCCACCTCTATAATGGGTCTATAGGTGCACAGGAACAATCCTTCCTAAAATGCATTAAACTTTCGTTTACAAAGATGTGAAACTAACCGAGTGGTCAGGGGTGTTCACTGATATGCTCACACAAAAATCGCTGCAAAAGATGCTTTCCAACAGGTTTTATCGTAGTTTTTGTCCGACTCCATTGACTTGTATTAGATGTGCTGTGAGGTACGGTATTACTCCGCCGCCGGGAACGTTGTTTGTATTCTTGCCATTGGCAAAGGCAAATTATCGCCACCAACTGGGCTGGAGTGTCTATTATTCAAGCTCTCAGCAGAAGAATGTACGGGTGTGAGGCGTTTGGAAAAATAGGTCCACAAGTTTACAACGAATGCTAAAACACCTGTTGGAAAACATCTTTTGCAGCGATTTTTGTGTGAGCGTATCAGTGAACATCCCTGACCACTCGATGAGTTTCACGTCTTTGTAAACGAAAGTTTAATGCATTTTAGGAAGAATTGTTCCAGTGCACCTATACAGCCATTATAGAGGTGGAAGGTGATACAACAAACATCTGAAAATTCTCGGGCCAGCATCATATGTCGAAATTTCAGTCAAAACCGTTCTATCATAAACAATCTGAAAACAGGGCTTTAAGTGTAAAATACCGAACTTGTCCTTTAACACGTACATCACTCGCGCTTGCCGCCTCTTACGCATCTGATGTGAACGCATTATTGGGGCTTTGCAACCACTTTAGCTGTGACTATATTTACAATATACACCAGCAGAGTTGCCAGGTTTTTACTACAAAAGAGTCCTGACATAAAAATGTGTATTTTAGTCAGGGTTAATTTGCTAAAATGCGCAGTCGTGAGCTAAATATCAGATTATTGGGGTCACATTTACCCACAGACATAAAAAACAGCTCACAGCAATCGCGTTAAAGTAGCCCGCTGGAAAACCACAGACTTGGCAACCCTGCACAACAGCATTTATTGCTTTTATAAAACATAATATTTTTAGTTACGCACTAAAAGTCATAGAGTTGCTTTAAAATGTTATTTTATCTGACTCTCTTTCCTCTTTCGAAGACGTCATTAATATGCAAACTAATAATTGAGAAGATCACATGGATAAGCCGCTAAACGCTATACTTTCCCTTTAAATACACTTAATAGTCTAACTATATAAAATAGTCTACATAAAATATTTTGGAGGGTTTTGCATCTGAGGTCTTCGGTAGGTCTTTATAAATGCTATATCGTGACGTACTGCATACAGGCAAACAACTTTTTTGCATATTAGTCGACGCTATTTTAAGCTATACCTGTATATACTTTATATCAACAGTCTAAACTGTATGAATTATAGGATATTGTATATGTGCCGTGATTTTTCATGGATACAGCACTTCATAGGGATATACTTATAATTTATATAGTTTATTTATATTTAATATAATAAATGTATTATTACATTATTATTATTATTTTAATTTAAAGATTAAAATGTCTTGCATACATCAGTCTCAAATTCTTGTAAAATTATTTTCTGTCAGAAATATTTTTATTTTGAAGTTAAGAAAATGATTTGATGGCTTACTCTGTGAATTTCACCTATCATGATTTGGCTTTAACTAAATTGCCTTCGAGTGTCTAAGATGATTTGTGTACAAAACCTGCATTTTCTCTGCTACTCTTGCAAAAGTGAGCGCAGAAATGAGACAATGTTCTCTCCGGGCCATGACATAGTGCGAAAAGATGTGTGGCGTAGATGAAAAATGCAACTTCCTGTTAAGAAAGGGCCTTAACGCCGAGTCGAGGAGGCGAGTGTCTCTCTGACTCCGCTCTTGTCTCTAGACCTGCAGACACGAGATTGAGGGATTTTTTTTTTAGGTAAAAATACACCGATAACTGGACGCACTGATTAGACGAACGAGAACACGTAAGATTACATTTAAAAACCAAAAATGAGGGGGACTAAAACAGGAAAGTTCTGATGGTTAATTCAGATATGTGTCTGTTTGAAACACGACATATGGTGTCTTAGAAGAGACGTTTCAACCTTTGGCTATGGCGAGATTTTTCGGACTAGGGCCATTGATTTTGGTCCTATGCATGGCTTTGTGTAAGTACATATTTTTTGTGAACCATATAGCGGGTTTATGTGTGTGTGTATATGTGAAAATATATTTTTATGTATGTTTTTTTCAATTAACACCATTTATTACAATATCAGTAAATTTGGGCGTTGTTATTTTGGTACTTATTGTAATTAATAACTTTTTTTTATTTAATGACTTTGTATAAAACGGTTCATTTTTGCTAGTTTTCCTGTCGGGAATTGTATACCGGATCAAGATTAGCCAGTATTTGTAATTAATTAATTAATTAATTAATTTACTTTTTTAGATTAACTACTGTATAAGTACTGAAATAATGAATGAACAGAATATATATATATATATATTGTGCCATTATATCTCGACAGATTGTAAAAATAATAATCAGATCCAAGTTTATAAATGCGAGACTGGCACATATTTGTATGTTTTTACTAAAATACAGTTAATTTACTGTTTTCATTGGTTGACACAAAAAGGAGAAATTCTTTGTCTTTAGTCAAAAATGAGAAGTTGTAGTTTTGTTAAGCATCGCTGTGATGACAAACTCATTAAATATCATCGAAGAGCACCGTTTGAAGCATTTAGCGTGTAATTTTCCCTAATCGTACATGGCTAGACATTTGTGAAGTGTGATGGATGATAACTTTGATTGTTACCTGTTGAATCTGTCAGAGATAAGGCTGATGTTTGGGCGTGTCCCCTTCTTAAAGTTTTGCTAGTTTGACTGGGGTTCAGAGTTTGAGCTGTCAATCTGGCCTGAACGGGACGTTTTGTTGGATGTTGTTTGCGGCTTGTTGTTTTAAAACATGAAACTGTCATGCATTGTTTAATACAAATGTAAATTCGGTTCAGCAAATCTATATATATGAGTCACGGATCGGCTACTACAGGTTTTTTTGATGTTACGCTATAGATCTGTTTTAGTTTCTGGTTCTCATCAGGACGTTTCTCATCAGGAAGTAAAACCTTGTAAAGGTTTTTGGTTCTGCTTGTGAGGCATATATTTTAATCTTACTTATTAAATTAAATTATATTATTGTCTTAAGCTTTCTTTTAGGCGTCGTTACACGTATTGCATGATGCTTTTGATCATAACGCCTTGTGTTACAGGCCTCTGACCACTTCCTTGTTCCATTTCGATCTGGTTCCTGCCTTGCAAATTTCCCGGTTAAAATGATGCTCATGAGAGAAAGAGATGCTTTTTAAAGAGTTTTGACTATATATATTTGACATTGATGTGGGTTCAGAACGGATGAGAGTTTTTGTGACTGCACTGTACATGCAAATCATAAGGAACTTAGAGATCGAGATATTGGCCGACATAAGAGACTATAAGCAGCATCATGTGAATGCATTTTATTACTTTTTATGAATGGACTGAATCAATCTGACTACAGGTTAAGGCAGTGGTCCTCAGTGGTCCACCCACCGTGTAAAGTGCATCCCTTTGCAACCCCCTAAATAAAATCGATAACAATCTCAAACGTACAATTTGTATTAAACAAAACATATTAAATTATACAACTTGTTGTGTAGAGTAGCATAGCTTAATGTATTGCATAAAAACCTTCTCGCACATCCCAGTTTGTGAAATTATATTAGAAAATTAACAATAAAATAAATTATCTTTATTAACTCATATTTCTGGTGTGATAAATTGTGCAGCGTGCGTCATCTTTAAAGATAAACATTACGTTGTAATCTTTAACCAAAAAGTGACAACTTGTTCTTCGGCTGCGGTTTTTGATTAGGTTTATTGATATGTATTTAGGCAAATGTGTATTTAGTCACTCATTTGGCAAACTAATATTTGATCTTCCTATGTTCTGGTGTATGACAGCCAATCAGTTCCCACTGTATAAAACAAGCTCCGCCCCTTACACATATTTTATTGCTGAATCCAGTGTTGCTTTGAAAAATACATCACACTTAAATGTGTTTGTGAAGAGATAAAAACTGTTCATTTAATCATTAACAATCAATAATTATTTTAGCATTTCCTCTTTGGTAAATATTCGGCTCTTCCGGTTTGATACAATAAATGTTGTTTCATAATGCAATATTTGTGTTCAGTCTTCATACTAGATATCTGTGCACAAAGACTTTTTTCATATGCAAGTCGTGAGATTTATAAAAACATTTTTTGAAAAAGTATTGATTGCACAGACCTTACAATCAGGTATGTAATGTAATAACTCATGAGAACAAAGATGAAATGCTTTAACTAGGTCTGTATTGCATTATATTAACCAAAAGTGTCACATGCCTAATTTTAGGTGTTGTGTGGCTGCTATGGCGTGAGATGAGAAACACAGTTTTACCACTTTGTCTGCAATCAGACAAAAGCGGACAAAGATGACTGCAGTAGAAATGTAAAATGGGCACATGTGTGAGGTTTACGTGTAGAACAAAACCAGGATGACATGTTAGACACCAATGTTAATTAGGTTAATAAGGTACTTAGTTAATCAAATAATCCAGATATTTCCAAGCTGTTACTGGGGCAGTACCCTTATATAATGGGCCTAATATGTACCATTTAGGTACAGATATGTATGGTACCCCTACTGTGTGTACACTTGAGATACTAATATGCCTTCTTTGGTACATTTGAGGTACTATTATGTACTCTTTAGGTACAAATGTGTACTTTTTGAAATGCCCATTCTCCCTCACAGTGTAAACACGCTGCTTTACCGTAAAATAGCCAAACTAAAGTGCTTAATAATTCCTAATTTTTGTCTTGGCAAAACAACAAATTCAAAACAAGGGTAAAATTAAGTTTAACTGCTAGATTAACGTAATAAAAAGAGGTGCCAACTGGCATTTTTTGCACTTTTGCATCCACTTTAAATTTGAGGGACATGGATTAGCTTAAGCCAGGACTAGGCCTTAGTTAAATTAGGATATTTAAGTCATTTTTAAAAGCATAATTTATAAATAAACACTACTGGTGCGCATTTTCAGACACAACACTAGCACTGACATATTTTAAGATATTTCTAAACAAGTTGTTTTCGGTCAAGACGACACTAACATTTAAGTTAGTCTGGGACTAGGCTTTAGCCCTGTCTGGGAAACCGCCCCTAAGGGGTGGTTTCCCAGACAGGGATTAGTTTAAGCCAGGACTAGGCCTTAGTTTAATTAGGAAATATAACTTGATTTAACAAAACATTACTTGTGTGCTTTTTGAGACAAAACAAAGGGCACTGATGTATTTAAAGATATGTCAGTGCAAGTTGGTTTCAGTTTGGGCAGCTCTTACATTTATTTTAGTCTAGGACTAGTCTAATTCCTGTCCCGGGAACCGCCCCTAAGAGTTTAAACTCTTAAAACCTAGCTAGTTATCTTTAAATTAAAGATCTGCTATAACAACAACAACCATACGTTTATATACAATTTATGGTAACGCTTTATTTTATAGACTGCAAAAAATGATTTTCAAGAAAAAAAAAATTCGTATTTTTGTCTTGTTTTCAGTAAATATCTAAAAATTCTTAAATCTAGATGCTTTTTCTTGATGAGTCTAGTTTTTAGACCAAAAATATCAAATTTAAGTGATTTTGTGCATAAAACAACCAAATAAATTTGACAATGGGGTAAACAAAAAATCTTAACCACTAAATTCAAAAAAAATTTGCTTACTCCATTGGGAGATTTTTTGCTTGTTTTATGCACAAAAATATGTTAAATTTGATATTTTTGGTCTAAAAACTAGACTTATTTTCTTGGGTCATCGAGAGGAAGCGTCTTAATTTAAGAATTTTGAATATTTTACTGAAAAAAAAAACACTAAAAAATGTGTGTAGTGTCTTTGGTACATTAGTTACATATTCTTACTACAGTAATAATGTTTAATTATGCATAATTACATGCAACTAACCCTAAACCGAACCCTGATCCTAACCCTATAGTAAGTACATGTTGTTACTTTTTATTACTTAGTATTTAATTATATAATTACACTCCAACATGGACACTGTAAAATAAAGCCCATTTTATTTTTCTTTAAAAGACTCAGAAACAAAATATAAAAATTGTTAGACCATTAGTGACTATTTTAGTATATGATATACGCCGTACCTTTCCATAATTTGCCATAATGAAAGTCATATTTAATACTAAATGTACTAAACGTGCATCATCTTATTCGAAACAGTCAGTGTGTAGATTTTTTATCATCAAAAGTGTTATCAATGAATACTATAATATGTTCAAACACATAATATCATTACAAAGCTGGCATTGAAGCGGGCAAGAAGCATTCATCTTATGAACTGCATGTGCAGGCTGTTAGTCATTATTCTCATTTTGTCATTTCGTTCCATGTAATGGGTGGACCTGCTAAAAAAGCTGCAGCACAATGCATGCATCTCGAGCTGTGAACCGAGTAAAGCCAAACCACATCCGGGACCAAAAAAATTACTGCCACACGGACGCTTCTTAGAATAAAAAAATGCCGTCATAAAAATGTATTTTATAGTTTCGCAAAATACCAAATCTTATTAAGTCCCGGTCAACAGCATCAATCATTATAGATTGAGTTTATATGCATATTCGTGACCCAACTCTTTTGTTGCTTGATTGGTTGACCACATCTGTATTCATACTATTTGCCACTATTGTAGCAGACAGCCTGTTATCATTTCTAAGTCTATAAAACTTTAAGTATCTATTTAGGTACACACAGTAGCATTACCGCACCCCTCCGAAACTGGTGTTTAAGTTAGGCGTCTGTAGATTTGCAGAAAGCAGATATTCTTACAGTATATCAAGCAGAACAGAAACCAAAATGTCTTAGCCGGGGTGAGGGGGAAGGGTTTTGTCAAAGCTACAGGAAGCTGTGGTTGAGAAACTGAAATAGTTGTGCTCGGCGTTTCCATGGCAACCAGGTCGCGCCACACGCTAGTCACTCCCTTCTCTTTTTTTTTGTGACATGAAGACGATGGTTTGCAAGGAGCTGACCTTTGTGTTTGGTCTCTAAGAATATCATTGCATGAGAAAATAATGTGACTTGCTTTTAAAAGTACACTTGTTAACTTTTCAGTTGTTACAGTCCAGGCCTATCTGCAGTGGTTAAATAATGGAAAATGATATCATTGCTGTTATTGTCAGTGTTAGTTTTTGTAGATCGACTGGTAGAGCACAGCATAAGCAAAACTGAGATCGTGGGTAAATTCCCAAGAAACATGCAAACTGACAAATACAGAAGTAGCATGTGCTTTAAGTCACTAGTGCAATGTGTATGCAAGGCTTACGTCATCCAAGCTTTTGCCATCAGAGAAGATTTTGTTGAAAAGTGCGTAACTTGCCAAAGAAAACCACATTGCAGGCTGGCTTTATCTAAAGTAACATGAGTCAAGTCATTTGGTTCAGTCAATGAAATCAACTTGTTTTACTCTGGCTGTATTCAGTTGTCATCATTATTGTATTATGACTTTTCTGTGTAATTCTGTTTTTGGTGTATATCTTTGAGTCCAGTTTAAACGTTGTTTGTATTAATTAGGTGGCATATTTGGTGACCCAAACAACTCCAATAATTCCAACAACTCCAATAATCACACTCAAACCACTCTCAGTCCCCAAGCACCCGTTAAAGGTAACCATGACAACAGCATCACCTCAACAGACACACATTCAAGTCAATCTATCTTATGACCTCTGACCTCCATCTTCTTATCTCTCTGCATTGCATGCAAACTCAACACCACACGCTGCATCGCTTGCTCTTAAACACACACCACTATCATTCATTAGCAGGAAAACAAGACTGAAATATTTGTGCCTCATGGGAGATTACATTAAACTCTCATTATGAAATGTTAAATATGGCCTTTTTGACTCATGTCATATGAACAAACCGGAAAACAGGTCTCATCACTTCCGCTTGTCGAGAAACGTTAACAGCACCATGAACTGATGGCAGTATCTATAATGTTTTGTATCTAGCTTACCTACACTCTTAGAAAGGATGTGTTAAAACTTTTTGTGTTAAGATTTTAACACATTATGTGTAATTTTAACACATTATGTGTGTAATTTTGTGTTGATTTTGTGTTAAAATAAAAACAAGTTGTGTTAATAGTAACACAAAATGTGTTGTTTCAATAATAACACAGAGATGGGTGGATTCTGGGACAATGCATGTATTGTGTTGTCCCAGAATTAATGTGTTGTTTTTAACACATCCGTTCTAAGAGTGTAGAGATGTTTTTTTTTTGTTGCATTTAATCTGTTTTAGTATCCAAATGTGACCCTGGACCACAAAACTAGTCGTAAGAATATTTTTTATTCTGAAATCATCTGAAAGCTAGGTAAAAATGTTTCATTGATGTGTGGTTTGTTAGGATAGGACAAAATTTGGTCGAGGTATAACTATTTGTTATAGAGTGCAAAAATTTTAATATTTTAAAGATAGAGAAAGATTTACAGATCTTTATTTATTCTTCACGTCATTCCAGGATCTATGGCTATATGCATGGTTAGAACTGGTTAATTCATACACAAGTTGATCCACACAAGTTAATCCATACACAGGTTTGGGAAGGGGCAATTTGTTATCTTCAATTTAGCTAACTTGCATTTTTTGGCCTGTGGGAGGAAGCCGGAGTAAACCCATGCTGACACAGGGAGAACATGCAAACTCCACATAGAAAGGCCACCTGTGGCACCTAGGGCTGGGCAAAAAAAAATTGATTTTTCGATTAATCATTTTTTAAAACATGGTCGATTCAGAATCGATTCTCAAAGAGCAGAATCGATTTTTTTCTTTTTTTTCTGCAAACGTTGAACGTAAGATTAACGTTAATCAAATTACAAGTCTTCTTCACTAGATGTCACCCTCTTTTTTGCCTTTGCGGGATGTTACCAAGGAGCCTGTTATTCTTTCATTCAGTGCTTAAAATGGTGGTTTTAGGTGCTTCATCGTTGTTGATGCCACCTTCAGATAAAAATAAAGTATATGGAAGCATTTTAGATTTCGCAAGCAAGACGACAATGATAGTGTTGTGGCTTTAAATTTATTTTTATTAATTACCCACTTGTAAACTTCTGTTCACTGTTATTTTTAATTTATATAGTATTTGTATTAAATCTATATTCATTGAGTTGAATCAAGAATCGAGTGTAAAAACCGACCCGAGAACCGTAATCAAAAATTGAATCAAGAATCGAAATCAAATCTATTTGATAGCTTGTGAATCGAAATTGAATCGATCCGGAACATCTGAATCGATACCCAGCCCTAGTGCCACCCCATTTACAGTTCAAAGTCCTTGGAAACACATTGTTACTATGTTTGTTTTAGCTCTCTCTACTGGCTTGCCGCTGTAATGACTGAATGGTTCAATTGTAAGCTTTTACATAAAAAACTTGAATGGGAAATCTCCAAAAAGCGACTAACGAATAGTTTGTAGGTATGTTTCTGGCAAATTTTGCTCACGATTTTGCTACATCTACTTACAAAAATACAGTTTTGATACATTTTGGGTAGAAAATTTACAAAATATCTTCATGCAACACAATCTTTACATAATACACAAATGATTTTTGGCAAAAAAGAAACATCTATCATTTCAACTCATTCAATGTAATTTTGGCTTTTTTTTTACAAATATACCCGAGCGACTTACGACTGGTTTTGTGGTAGCGGGTCACAAATGTCAGTAAAAAATAGAAATATAATAAAACTTCACCCACTTATGAAATCTGTATGCGGTGGACATCGGTTGTGCTTATCTTTGGTAGCTTCTTTGAAGGCATCTTCAGTAAAGCACATGCAAAATAACTAAACCGGAAGTGATATGACCTGTTTTGCAGAATATGGAAGATTGTTGGGCAAAAAAAACAACATTACTTTGAAGTTTAGATTGATACTTTATTATATATGTATATGTATGTTTTGAAGGGTTTTACCATGAAGTTGATTCAATATAATCCTTGAATTATAGAGAAACAATACTGCTAACAGGTGTTAACACAAACGCTGTTAAAAGCTTGTTAGGTGGCTTATTGTAATTTGATAACCATTTATGTTAAAATTAATAATGTTGTATTTTACAGTTAACCCAGATGTTACGCAGGCAGGTATGTGTTTTCTAAGCTACTTTAATAAAATGCATATTCAATATAATAAATAATTTAACATAGAAAATCAGTGATCATTGGCATAATGAACATAATAAAACACATGACTAATAATGTTATATTTTACAAGTACCAATGGTGGTTAGTGTCATTTTATTTCTGATGTTGTTTCTTTTTATATAAACTCTTAATTTCTCAGCTAATGTGTAAAGCTTGTTAGGTGGCCTATTGTAATTTGATAATAATTCATGTAAATTAAATAATGTTTTATTTTACAGATTCCCAAGATGCATCGAATGATGGTATGTGCCTTTCTACATTAATTGCTACTCGTTACACTTTTATATAATGCGTAGGCCTATTTAATATAATAAATAATTTTACGTAGAAACTCTGTAAGCAAGTGACATTAAATTATCTTTTAAACACATGACTAATAATGTTATGTTTTACAGGTAACAATGGTGGTAAGTGTCATTTTATTTCTGATGCTGTGTCTTTTTATACAAACTTTTATTTCTGTGCTATAGTTACACATTTAACATGTGCCCAAAATACTTTAAAAAGTAATGTGCTTTAATGTTTTCTCACTGTACAAACCTACTTAAAAACCTATGCTTATAGGCACTGATAGCACAACTTCCACTCATCCAATCACAACTGCAAAAATCATTCCAGGTAAACCTGTCATCATTTCATCAATCTTACACTCTTGCATTTCTATTCTTTCACTCATCATCTCTCCATACTCTGACCTCCATCTTCCCATAATGCTTTGCTACACTCACTACCACTGAGCTTAAGTCATTTTTGAAATGGATGGTTAAAAAGTAGTGAAATGTACTTGTTTAACCATTGTTTTAAGGTAATGTCTTAATCTGATCTTCAGAAAAGCCTAAATGTACTCTAATGATAAAATAAACATTTAATTTGTTCACTTAACCATCATCATGTACCAATAGGGGATAGCTCTGGAAACAAAAATGTGGATGACAAAGCAGTCAAACCCGCACTCACCACCTCACAACCTTCAGGTAACAACAAACGTCCCAGAGATAACAGTGTGTTTATTAGAGAGTTATAGTTAACAATACATGTCCACATGTACCAATAGGGGATAGCTCCGGAAACAAAATTGTGGATGACAAAGCAGTCAAACCCGCACTCACCACCTCACAACCTTCAGGTAACAACAAACGTCCTAGAAATAACACTGTCATATGTGTTTATTAGAGAGTTATAGTAAATGTTCACAATACATGTCCACATGTACCAATAGGGGATAGCTCCGGAAACAAAATTGTGGATGACAAAGCAGTCAAACCCGCACTCACCACCTCACAACCCTCAGGTAACAACAAACGTCCCAGAGATAACAGTGTGTTTATTAGAGAGTTAAAGTTCACATTACATGTCCACATGTACCAATAGGGGATAGCTCCGGAAACAAAAATGTGGATGACAAAGCAGTCAAACCCGCACTCACCACCTCACAACCTTCAGGTAACAACAAACGTCCTAGAAATAACACTGTGTTTATTAGAGAGTTATAGTAAATGTTCACAATACATGTCCACATGTACCAATAGGGGATAGCTCTGGAAACAAAAATGTGGATGACAAAGCAGTCAAACCCGCACTCACCACCTCACAACCCTCAGGTAACAACAAACGTCCCAGAGATAACAGTGTGTTTATTAGAGAGTTATAGTTAACAATACATGTCCACATGTACCAATAGGGGATAGCTCTGGAAACAAAAATGTGGATGACAAAGCAGTCAAACCCGCACTCACCACCTCACAACCTTCAGGTAACAACAAACGTCCCAGAGATAACAGTGTGTTTATTAGAGAGTTATAGTTAACAATACATGTCCACATATACCAATAGGGGATAGCTCCGGAAACAAAAATGTGGATGACAAAGCAGTCAAACCCGCACTCACCACCTCACAACCCTCAGGTAACAACAAACGTCCCAGAGATAACAGTGTGTTTATTAGAGAGTTATAGTTAACAATACATGTCCACATGTACCAATAGGGGATAGCTCCGGAAACAAAAATGTGGATGACAAAGCAGTCAAACCCGCACTCACCACCTCACAACCCTCAGGTAACAACAAACGTCCCAGAGATAACAGTGTGTTTATTAGAGAGTTATAGTTAACAATACATGTCCACATGTACCAATAGGGGATAGCTCCGGAAACAAAAATGTGGATGACAAAGCAGTCAAACCCGCACTCACCACCTCACAACCCTCAGGTAACAACAAACGTCCCAGAGATAACAGTGTGTTTATTAGAGAGTTATAGTTAACAATACATGTCCACATGTACCAATAGGGGATAGCTCCGGAAACAAAAATGTGGATGACAAAGCAGTCAAACCCGCACTCACCACCTCACAACCCTCAGGTAACAACAAACGTCCCAGAGATAACAGTGTGTTTATTAGAGAGTTATAGTTAACAATACATGTCCACATGTACCAATAGGGGATAGCTCCGGAAACAAAAATGTGGATGACAAAGCAGTCAAACCCGCACTCACCACCTCACAACCCTCAGGTAACAACAAACGTCCCAGAGATAACAGTGTGTTTATTAGAGAGTTATAGTTAACAATACATGTCCACATGTACCAATAGGGGATAGCTCCGGAAACAAAAATGTGGATGACAAAGCAGTCAAACCCGCACTCACCACCTCACAACCCTCAGGTAACAACAAACGTCCCAGAGATAACAGTGTGTTTATTAGAGAGTTATAGTTTACAATACATGTCCACATATACCAATAGGGGATAGCTCTGGAAACAAAAATGTGGATGACAAAGCAGTCAAACCCGCACTCACCACCTCACAACCCTCAGGTAACAACAAACGTCCCAGAGATAACAGTGTGTTTATTAGAGAGTTATAGTTAACAATACATGTCCACATGTACCAATAGGGGATAGCTCCGGAAACAAAAATGTGGATGACAAAGCAGTCAAACCCGCACTCACCACCTCACAACCTTCAGGTAACAACAAACGTCCCAGAGATAACAGTGTGTTTATTAGAGAGTTATAGTTAACAATACATGTCCACATGTACCAATAGGGGATAGCTCCGGAAACAAAAATGTGGATGACAAAGCAGTCAAACCCGCACTCACCACCTCACAACCCTCAGGTAACAACAAACGTCCCAGAGATAACAGTGTGTTTATTAGAGAGTTATAGTTAACAATACATGTCCACATGTACCAATAGGGGATAGCTCCGGAAACAAAAATGTGGATGACAAAGCAGTCAAACCCGCACTCACCACCTCACAACCCTCAGGTAACAACAAACGTCCCAGAGATAACAGTGTGTTTATTAGAGAGTTATAGTAAATGTTCACAATACATGTCCACATGTACCAATAGGGGATAGCTCCGGAAACAAAAATGTGGATGACAAAGCAGTCAAACCCGCACTCACCACCTCACAACCCTCAGGTAACAACAAACGTCCCAGAGATAACAGTGTGTTTATTAGAGAGTTATAGTAAATGTTCACAATACATGTCCACATGTACCAATAGGGGATAGCTCCGGAAACAAAAATGTGGATGACAAAGCAGTCAAACCCGCACTCACCACCTCACAACCCTCAGGTAACAACAAACGTCCCAGAGATAACAGTGTGTTTATTAGAGAGTTATAGTTTACAATACATGTCCACATATACCAATAGGGGATAGCTCTGGAAACAAAAATGTGGATGACAAAGCAGTCAAACCCGCACTCACCACCTCACAACCCTCAGGTAACAACAAACGTCCCAGAGATAACAGTGTGTTTATTAGAGAGTTATAGTTAACAATACATGTCCACATGTACCAATAGGGGATAGCTCCGGAAACAAAAATGTGGATGACAAAGCAGTCAAACCCGCACTCACCACCTCACAACCTTCAGGTAACAACAAACGTCCCAGAGATAACAGTGTGTTTATTAGAGAGTTATAGTTAACAATACATGTCCACATGTACCAATAGGGGATAGCTCCGGAAACAAAAATGTGGATGACAAAGCAGTCAAACCCGCACTCACCACCTCACAACCTTCAGGTATCAACAAACGTCCTAGAAATAACAGTGTCATATGTGTTTATTAGAGAGTTATAGTAAATGTTCACAATACATGTCCACATGTACCAATAGGGGATAGCTCCGGAAACAAAAATGTGGATGACAAAGCAGTCAAACCCGCACTCACCACCTCACAACCTTCAGGTAACAACAAACGTCCTAGAAATAACAGTGTGTTTATTAGAGAGTTATAGTAAATGTTCACAATATCAAATGGTCATCAGTGATCTTTTATTATAGGCAAAGGCCTCTCACACTCACGCACTCCTTCACAGACCTCAAAAACAGAAGATGAAGGTAATGCTCCTTCCTTTACAAAATATCTTTTGACCACTTAATATTACTACAGTACATTTCAGTGTCAATTGTTTTACTGTAGATTTCAACATTTTAGTGTCGTTTCTGTAATCTTAGTTTTAGTAAACTTGATTAAGTCTTGTGTCTCAGATATTTCTCCTGAGAAAAAGACCTCTAAAAGAGTTTCAGAAGAGACTTCAACAACCTCACAAACTGAACTCAGATTTCATTCCGCAATCAAAAGTTTTTATCATTGATGATGTCAATATGAATGTTGACATTTCTCTTATATCCATATTTGACCTATACAATCTTCACTTTACTTGAAGAGGTGTTCATAAGACTCACGTGCTAAATAGCACTAAAAGTGGTTCACTGGCTAGTAATCATAGGGAACCATTTTAAGTGCCATATAGCACCTTTTTAGTACCTGTGTAGAACCTAATTGTGCTATATAGAACCATATCTGGTGCTATTGTGGTGCTATATCACCCCCAGATGGTTCTTCATAGGTGCTTTATAGCACTAAAAATGGTTCCCATATGATTAGGAGCTTTTAGTGCTATTTAGCACTATTTTTTAGTGTTTGTTTTTTTGATAATTTTCCCGCTATGTCATATTTATGACAAGTTATGTTGTCTTTGTAATGTCAAGTTATGATGTATTGGTTTATGTCAAGTTGTTGTAACAAAGACATCTCAAACAATATCATCTTTGCATTAAAAATTACATGATTGAGCGAATGACACTTAATGATATTTGTCACAAAATATCCTTCATGTCCATGAAATGTGTCATGTCGTGATTATAAAGGCGTCATGTTATGAACATCCCTTTAATTAAAGTGTTACCCAATCTTTTTTCATTTTAGAGCTCTGTACCCGTAACACATTTTAACAATTCTCTTATTTGCTTGTACTTTTAATTTCCCTAAGCATTTTTAGTAGAAACATCTGAGACTTAGGTCGATACTTAAATGAAACACAAGGTCTAATGATTTTTTACACCAAATTTAGTGTATTATGTTTCTTTCTGTTCTTATTTATTTTTGTTTTTGACTTAAATAGAACAACACAAAGTCTAATATTATTTTATATACCCACACTTGCGGTCTTGGCCACTTGAGAGCACGTGCACACGTCAGGAAGTAAGTGCACAAGACTGTCCCATGTCTTAAAACTGGCAAAGTCGGTTTAACCCACACTAAACCCAAACTACCAAAGCGGTATTCAAGGCTAAGCCTATCCCATCATGCATCATCATCTGGATGTAAATCGTAAAATTTTCGCAACACTTTTATCATTTATTCAGGGACTACTGAATAAACAATAAACTTTTATAAAGCTATATGCACACAATGCTCAATTTTTGCAAATTGTTTCTGCTTCTGAAAGTTTCACATAAGTAAAGATAATAATCTTAAAGTTCAGCAAATGTTCATTTCAGAGTGTTTATGTGTTCATTTTATTTAAAAAAATGTAAAAATCAATTAAAAGAAAATAAAAAACTATTATGTTTTGTGCAAATTGCTGCCATCAGTATTGACATTTTTACACATGCAAAGTGTGCCCCATGGAGTGAATAATGCTCCTTGTACGTTTGGGATCTTCACCCCACAAGAACACTTGGGCCAAATACAGGAAATATGTCAGGTAAGTAGTCAAGTGGCCAAGTGCAAGACTGCAAGTGTGGGTATTTGGACGGAGGCTTAGTGTTTTAGACTTTGTTTCCTTGGGTAGAAATGGCTCGCCAATGTTACCCTTTAGAAAAACTTCTGTTGGCTGTTGAATATTCTCAAACATTGGTCCAATATAAGATGTAATAGAAGGCTGTGGCATCTTGTGTTATATTTTCTAAATCATTTCTTCACACATTTAAATGCTACTCTATAAACATCAGGATGCCTTGAATCATTTGCAGTTACTCTGCTTTTTATCTTTTGAGCAAGAACAAAAACGTTTCATTAGTATTTGGAGCCATAACTTTGTGTACATAACAAATCTGATATTTATCAAAGAAAAAAAGTGCTTTAATGATAAGACAAACATTTTATTTGATAATTTAACCATAATTATTTAACTGTAGGGTCCGGTTCTGTAGGTAAAGGCTCGACTCAGGCAAACAAAACAATCTCACCCTCACTCACCCCCACGCATCAACACACCAACAGATCTGCTTCAGATAAAGGCACACATTATCGTAAGCTTTTAATTTTGTCCATTGTTTGTTTTGTGTAATGATAATGGCAGAGTCTTTTCTTTTCCAAGCTAGTCAATAATTCACCCCTAGAGTTGTACATTAAAACCCAAGAAGCAATATCAGATCATTTAATAACATACTTTACTGTTAATAAATTTGCATTCAGCTTGTTTTATCATTTCTGTTAAGTATCACCTACACAAGGTAGAGAAAAACCCACACACTTACATGAAAGCACCATCCTCAAATCTTCTGCCTCCACAATCTCCAACACAACCTCACACGCATCCATCAGCAACATCACCACCAAACCTTCCAACACCGTCATTTCCAACACAACCTCACACGCATCCATCAGCACCATCACCACCAAACCTTCCAAATCCACCATCTTCAACACAACCTCACACGCATCCATCAGCACCGTCACCACCAAACCTTCCAAATCCACCATCTACAACACAACCTTACACGCATCCATCAGCACCACCAAACCTTCCAACACCATCATCTCCAACACAAGCTCAAACGTATCCATCAGCACCATCACCACCAAACCTTCCAATCCCATCATCTCCAACACAAGCTCACACACATCCATCAGCACCATCACCACCAAACCTTCCAACTCCACCATCTCCAACACAACCTCACACGCATCCATCAGCACCATCACCACCAAACCTTCCAACTCCACCATCTCCAACACAACCTCACACACATCCATCAGCACCATCACCACTGAACCTTCCAACACCATCATCTCCAGCACAAGCTCAGACACATCCATCAGCACCATCACCACCGAACCTTCCAACCCCATCATCTCCAACACAAGCTCACACACATTCAACAGCACCATCACCACTAAACCTTCCAAATCCACCAACACAAGCTCACCCAACACCACACACTCCACCTTCACTATACCCACACCCAGCACAAACATCACCACAGGTAACATCTCAGCTTCAAGTCTAAAATCTTTATTTCTGTTTTTGATACTTAAATGAAACAAAACTCAGCTTACTCAGCTTTTTAAACTTCTAAGCAAGATTGAAGAAAATCTTCACCATTAGTATATTGAGCCTTAACTTTATGTCCAAAACAAATCTGATATTCCTCAAAGAAGAAAAATGTGCTTTAAAGGAATATTCCACTTTCATAAAAATAAAATCAGAATAATTTACTCACCCCCATGTCTTTCAAGATGTTTGTCTTTTTTTTTCAGTCGAGAAGAAATTAAGATTTTTCTCAATTTAATAGACTTTGTTGGGCCTCAACAGTTCACAGTTTCAACGCAGTTTCAAAGGTCTCTAAACAATCCCAAATGAGGCATAAGGGTCTTATCTAGCTAAACGTTTGTCATTTTTGCAAGAAAAATAAAAAATATGCAATTTTAAACCACAACTGCTTGTCTTGCACTAGCCGTGTGGCGCGCCGGTGTGACCTTGTGTAGTGCGTAATCACGTTGAAAGTGTGGAAAAAGAGGAACGTTCAAATGTTGTTGTATGTGGAATGATACTAATTAGTGCCTTCGCTTCAGGTTATTGTTTAAAATCGTCCGCAAGTGTACGTTTCACATATGTAGCGCGTAACTTCCACATGATTACATAATACATAAGGTCACACTGGCGCGTCACACAGCTAGTGAAAAACGAGAAGTTGTGGTTTAAAAGTACATATTTTTATTTTTCTTGCTGAAACTGACGATTGGTTTGCTAGATAAGAACCTAATGCATCGTTTAGGGCCCTCTGAAGCTGTGATGAAACTGCAATTTTAGACTGCATTGAAACTGTGTACTGTTGGGGTCCAATAAAGTCTATTAAATGCGGTATATGTCGAATGTGACCCGACCAAACCGGAAAAACATGGTTGAACGCTTCCGTTTGCCGGCATTTGCTATATTTGTAGTATTATTATTTGTTATGTTCTTTTTTAATTTAATATCTTCTGAATGTATGTGAGAAGAAAATACCTTTGTCAAAAGCTAGAAATTATAAAAAAGTTAGTAAATTTTGTTTTACTTAGGTTTACGATGTTAACGAGCATATCAAATGGTTATTCTCGTCTTTGGTAGCTCCTGAAGGCTTCATGTATGAAAACAGCATCATGTAAGCATAGAGCATACAGAACTGAAAGTGATTTACTATGTTTAACACTAATGCGGAAGTAAGTTGCCCATATACCCTATTGAGTAAAATCTTTCCTAAAAACATAATTTTTCTCGGCTGAACTGAAAGACATAAACATGTTGGATGACATGGGGGTGAGTAAATTATCTGGATTTTTTATGAAAGTGGAATAATCCTTTAATGATAAAATAAATATTTTACTTTTAACATAACTATAATTATTTAACTGTAGGTTCCGGTTCTGTAAGTAAAGGCTCGACTCAGGCAAACAAAACAATCTCACCCTCACTCACCCCCAAGCAACAACATCTCAACGACTCTGATTCAGATAAAGACGAAAATAATCGTAAGCTTTTTTATTTCGTCCTTTGTTTGTTTGTTTGTTTTTTGTTGTGTAATAATAATGGCAGAGTCTTTTCTTTTCCAAGTTGGTCCTAAAGGTTTTTGCACCTCTACAGTTGTACATTAAAACATAAGGAGCAATATCAGATCATTTAATAACATACTTTACAGTAAATAAATTTGCATTCAGCTTGTATTATTTCTGTTAAATTTCACCTACACAAGGTAGAGAAAAAAACTTACTTGCAAGCACCATCCTCAAATCTTCCAACTCCATCATCTCCAACACAACCTCACCTGCATCCATCAGCACCATCACCACCAAACCTTCCACCTCCAGCTTAGTCTCAACCACACACAAAACCACACACTCCACCTCCACCATACTCACAACCAGCACAAGCATCACTACGGGTAACATCTCAGATTGAAGTCTTAAATACGTCTTATTTATTTCTGTTTTTGATACTTAAATTAAACAACACAAAGTGTAACATTTGAAATAGAGGGCTATAGCCCAAACGGACCGTTCGCTGTAGGCTTTGAAAGGGGACTTCTGTTAAAGAAAAATAATTTTGTAGGTATTATTTATGCACTAACACCAACATTACACACCAACTAAAGTTTGAAAAATGGGATCAGGAAAAACGGGACCTTTAAATTAAGAAAAATCTTGGAATGTTTTCTTAAAAAAACGTAATTTTTCTCTACTGAACAAAGAAAGACATAAACATGTTGTATGACATTGGAGTGAATAAAATATCTGGATTTTTTTATTAAAGTGGAATAATCCTTTAATAATACGATCATTTTTTATCATATACCATAATTATTTAACTGTAGGTTCCGGTTCTGTAAGTAAAGGCTCGACTCAGGCAAACAAAACAATCTCACCCTCACTCACCACCAAGCATCAACACACCAGCATATCTGCTTCAAATAAAGACATAAATGATCGTAAGCTTTTTTATTTTGTCTATTCTTTGTTTGTTTGTTTTGTGTAATAATAATGGCAGAGTCTTTCCTTTTTCAAGCTAGGCCTTAATGTTCTTGCACCTCTACAAGTGTACATTGAAACGTGAGGAGCAACAGACCATTTAACACTTTCCTCGGCAGCGTTTCACAAAAATGCCTTCCAAAATTTTTTTTTTTTTTCTAGAAATATTAAGGCTGTCAATTGATTAATATTTTAATCTAGGTTAATCGCATGGTTGTCATGAGTTTATCTCTCTTAATAATTATTTTTACATCAAGCAAGTCCTGCACTTTACTTTCTAATTCCTGCATGTTTTAAAACTGAAACCAAAATCTCAGACACGCATGTGGATGGACACGCATCTTTGTATTAGATTAAGAATTTAGGATGGTACACCTCTCAGAAAACATACAAATAAAGATCATTTTAGATGTTTAATGACTATTTACTCTCTAAGGTTGTGTTTCAATTTATTCAAAAATGGGCTAGGCCAAGGGTCAAACAGAAATTGTGCATTGCGTTGTTCGCACGTTAATAAAATGAGTAACGTTAAAATTTATTTACGTTAATGCCTTAATTTTGACAGCCCTAATAAATATATAAACATACAAAATATCAAATCAAGAAATAGACCCTCTGCTTTCAAACAAATAAACAAACAAACAAACAAAAAACTTTCACCCTTCATTTCTTCATTTATTCTCTTTTGAGATAACTCATCAATGGCGGGGAAAGAGTTAACAACATACTTAATCAGAGTGCATTTGCATTCAACTTGTTTTGTTATTTCTGTATCAGCTACACAAGGTACTGAAAAACTCACCCACTTACTTGTAAGCACCATCCTCAAATCTTCCACCTACACCATCACAAGCTCACACGCATCCATCAGCACCACCACCACAACTTCCACCTCTAAAATCTCCAGCTTAGTCTCAACCACACCCAACATCACACACTCCACCACCACCACAGTCTTACCCACAACCAGCACAAGCGTCACCATGGGTAACATCTCAGCTTCAGGTCTGAAATGCACCTTATTTATTTCTGTTTTTTATAATATAATTATTTCCCACAAAATCTGGTTAATGCTAAGTGTTTTAGACTTTGTTTCAATGGGTAGAAATGGCTCGCCATTGTTACCATTTACAAAAACATCTGTTGGCTGTTCAATATCCTCTAAGATGTAATAGATGGGTGTTGCATCTTTTGATATATTTTCTAAATAATTTCTTCACTTCTTCTGTCACACATTTAAATGCTACTCTATAAACATCAGGATGTTCTTTATTCATATGAAGTTACTCAACTTTTTCAAAGTTTTTTAAAAAGGAAAACGTCACCATTATTATTTGAAGTCTTAACTTTGTGTTCAAAACAAATCCGATATTCCTTAAAGAAGGAAAATGTGCTTAAGTGATAAGATTAAAATGTATTTGATAAAGTAACCATAATTATTTAACTGTAGGGTCCGGTTCTGTAAGTAAAGACTCGACTCAGGCAAACCAAATAACCTCACCCACACTCACCACCAAGCATCAACAAACCAACGGATCTGCTTCAGGTACCAGCGTTACACTTATATAGGCATAAATGATCGTAATCTTAGTCCTTAATGTTCTTGCATCTCTAGAGTTGTAAATTAAAACCCAAGGAGCAATATCAGATCATTTAATAACATAATTTACAGTACATAAACAGTGCATTCAGCTTGTTTTATCATTTCTGTTAAGTATCACCTACACAAGGTACAGAGAAAACCACCGACTTACTTGCAGGCACCACCCTCAATTCTTCCAACTCCATCATCTCCATCAAAACCTTACCTGCATCCATCAGCACCAACATCACCAAACCCTCCACCACTAAAAACTCCAGCTTAGTCTCAACCACACCCACCACCACACACTCCACCACCACCACAGTCTCACCCACAACCAGCACAAGCATCACTACTGGTAACATCTCAGTTTCAAATCTGAAATACACCTTATTTATTGAAATGAAACAACACAACATAATACATTCTTTTCCACACAATCTGGCCAAAACGAAGTGTTTTAGGCTTTGTTTCGGTGGGTAGAAATGGCTCGCCAGTGTTACCCTTTAGAAAAACTTTTGCTACTCTATAAACATCAGGATGTTCTTGAATCATATGCAGGTACAAGTTTCTGTGCAAGATTGAAGGAAAACGTTACCGTTAGTATTTGGAGCCATAGCTTTGAAAATGTGCTTTAGAAAAATGTGCTTTAATGATAAGATAAACATTTTATTTTTATCAGATAACCATTATTATTTAACTGTAGATTACGGTTCTGTAAGTACAGGCTCGACTCAGGCAGACCAAATAACCTCACCCACACTCACCACCAAGCATCAACACACCAGCGGATCTGCTTCAAATAAAGACATAAATGATCGTAATCTTTTTATTTTGTCCATTGTTTTTGTTGTGTAATAATAATGGCAGTCTTTTCTTTAACAAGCTAGGCCTCAATGTTTTTGCAACTCTACAGTTGTACATTAAAACACGAGGAGCAATATCAGATCATTTAATAACATACTTTACAGTAAATAAACAGACTGCATTTGCATTCAGCTTGTTTTATCATTTCTGTTAAGTATCACCTACACAAGGTACAGAGAAAACCACTGACTTACTTGCAAGCACCATCCTCAAATCTTCCAACTTCACCAACTCCAACACAACCTCACACTCATCCATCAGCACCATCACCACCAAACCTTCAACCTCTAAAATCTCCAGCTTAGTCTTAGCCGCACCCAACATCACACACTCCACGACCACCATACCCACACCCAGCACAAGCACCACCATGGGTAACATCTCAGCTTCAAATCTAAAATACACCTTACTTATTTCTGTTTTTGACACTTAAATGAAACAACACAAAGTGTAAAATTTGATTCCACAAAATCTGGTTAATCCTAAGTGTTTTAGACTTTGTTTCGATGAGTAGAAATGGCTCGCCAATGTTACCCTTTTATCCTCTAACATCGTTGATATCTTTTCTAAATAATTTCTTCAATCAGTCTGTCACACATTTAAATACTACTTTATAAACATAAGAACGTTCTTGAATCGTATGCAGTTACTCAAATTTCTGGGCAAGATTGAAGGAAAACGTCACCTTTAGTATTTGAAGATGTAGCTTTGTGTCCAAAACAAATCTGATATTCCTCAAAGAAGAAAAATGTGCTTTAATGATACCGTAAGATAAACATTTAATTTTTATCATAACCATAATTATTTTAATGTAGATTCTGGTTCTGTAAGTAAAGACTCTACACAGGCAAACCAAATAATCTCACCCACACTCACCACCAAGCATCAACAAACCAGCGGACCTGCTTCAAATGCAGACGTAAATAATTGTAAGCTTTATTTTTTCCTTTGTTTGTTTGTTTTGTGTGATAATAATGGCAGTCTTGCATTCATCTTGTTTTATCATTTGTGTTAAGTATCACCTACACAAGGTAGAGAAAAACCCACCACCTTACTTGCAAGCACCATCCTCAAATCTTCCAACTCCATCATCTCCAACACAACCACACACGCATCCATCAGCAACATCATCACCAAACCTTTCAACTCCACCATCTCCAACACAAGCTCAAACGCATCCATCAGCAGCATCGGCACCAAACTCTCCACCTCTAAAACCTCCAGCTTAGTCTCAACCACACCCACCACCACACACTCCATCACCACCATCACAGTCTTACCCACAACCAGCAAAAACATCACCACGGGTAACATCTCAGCTTCAAGTCTGAAATACACCTTATTTATTTCTGTTTTTGATATTTTAATGAAACAACACAACATAATACATTCTTTTCCACAAAATCTGGTCAATACTAAGTGTTTTAGACTTTGTTTCGTTGGGTAAAAATAGCTCGCCAGTGTTACCATTTAGATAAACTTGTGTTTGCTGTTAAATACCCTCTAACATTGGTCTAAGATAAGATGTAATAGATGGGTGTGGCATCTTGTGATATCTTTTCTAAATCATTTCTTCTTTCAGTCTGTCACACATTTAAATGCTTCTCTATAAACATCAGGATTTTCTTGAATCAACTTTTTCAAACTTCAGAGCAAGATTGAAGGAAAACATCATCATTAGTATTTGGAGCCATAACTTTGTGTCCAAAACAAATACAATATTCCATGAAAGAAAAAAAGTGCTTTAATGATAAGACAAACATTTTATTTTTATCATAACCATAATTATTTAACTGTAGGGTCTGGTTCTGTAAGTAAAGACTCGACTCAGGAAAACCAAATAATCTCACCCACACTCGCCACCAAGCATCAACACACCAGTCAATCAGCTTCAGGTAACAGCGTCACACTGATATAGGCATAAATAATCATAATCTTAGTCCTTAATGTTCTTGCACCTCTAGAGTTGTAAATTAAAAACTGTGAAGCAATATCAGATCATTTAATAACATACTTTACAGTTAAAATTTGCTTTCATCTTGTTTTGTTATTTCTGTTAAGTATCATCTACACAAGTTACCAATAAACTCACCCACTTACTTGCAAGCACCATCCTCAAATCTTCCACCTCCGTCATCACCATCACAACCTCACACTCATCCACCAGCAACATCACCACCAACACACTCTCCACCTCTGAAATCTCCAGCTTAGTCTCAACCACACCCACCACCACACACTCCATCACCACCATCACAGTCTTACCCACAACCAACACAAGCACCACCACGGGTAACATCTCAGCTTCAAGTCTGAAATACACCTTATTTCTGTTTTTGATACTTAAATAAAACACCACAAAATGTAACATTTTATTCCACAAACTCTGGCCAAGACATAGTGTTTTAGATTTTGTTTTTAGTGGGTAGAAATGGCTCACCAATGTCAACCTGTAGAAAATGTTCTGTTGGCTGTTAAATACTCTCTAACGTCGGTCCAAGATGAGCTGTAATAGATGGGTGTGGCCTTGGGCTCTTCCTACCTTGATCCAATCATGGGGTGAATCCCTATTCCTTCTAACTGTGCTTTCACACCGCCACCGGCGAGCGCGTCAATAAAAGCTCTGGCTGCTCTACTAACGATGCTATAGAAATGCTGTAGTGGACGCTCTGACGCTCGAATGCAATCTCTGGAATTCTCTCAAGCAGAGGTTTCCGCCTTCTGATTGGTTGCCGCCGAACATTTCCGCCTTCCGATTGATTGCCGCTGAACCGCGTCATAGCTCATTTCCATAAAGTTGAGCAATTTCAACTCTCTTCGACGCTCACACCGTACATGATGCGCCGCGCCACTGCTCGACGGAGGTGGTGTGAAAGCACAGTAAGGCTGTGGACTTTGAAGGCAAGACTCAGTATTTGAAGGCTGCAGCCTCTAAAGGCAACATAGCGAACTGAAATGAGACGATCTAGCCTATCAGACTTAATAATATTTAGCCAGATTTATTTTATTTTAGAAAATATGACACATTAATGCAGATTAAACTACCCAACGGCATATACATTTTTCCAACCTTAGAAGTATACAGAAGTAAAACGCAACACGCAGAATATTGCAGCAATAATATTAATTCACATTACTATAACATTATTTAAAAAAATAAAACAGTGTCAAGGACCTTTAATTTGCGAAATATACACTTTTATTTAACTACAGTTCTGAATGTTTACTTCAAAATACCTAGAAGTTACAGGCGCGCATTGAAGCTTGTGATAGCCAAAGCTGATCCATCTATGGATCCTTGGTTTCAGGGGAAATGAAGGCCACAATTGGGGGCTGCATGTGTAGGAGCCTTTGAATTGGGACAGCCTTCGTCGCGGCCCGCTGACGTCATTGGCCTTCAAATACAGCCTTCGAAGTACGCAGCCCCTGAATTAGGATGCACTCATCTTTTCTGGCTCATTTCTTTACTCAGTCTGTCACACATTTAAAGCTGCAGTCTGTAACTATGGCCTTTTTATTGCCATCTCTTGAAAATAAAATTGCTTTGTTGTTATTAGTGGAGTATTGTTCTGTCCGTGCGAGGTGCTTTGCACCGCTACTCTGATGTCAGTGATCACTGCATCATATCTGTCATTACATAAATATGACACAAGTACATCCACATCTGAAAATGATGACCTAAACCCAATTTTCACCCATCCACCTGTCGAATTTGCCGTCACAAATAAGGCTGTGGGAAACACTGATCTGAAGTGAGATATCTGCCACATGATGCCTCAACAGTGTTTCAACAGATGCCTTACCGGTTCAGATGAAGCTCCCTCCGCTCCAGTAGTTACACCCTTCAAATGTTAAAAAGCACAACTGATATTAACTCTAATGTAAAAACGTAATAAACTGACATAGAGTTTGTACATGACGTTCCCAGATGATCATCCTTCTTTAAACTTTTTCCCGGCAACTTAATAAGCTATTATAAAAATATTATAATTATTGTTTTATTATAATTATTGTTTTATTTTTTCATGGCTGCAGAAGGCGCAATGATATTTTCCAGTGTCCGAAAATATTCCCCTTGGTAACTTTCAATAGTAGGGGACTGTTTTCGGGCAGTGTGTAATATCACTGCGCCTGCTGCAGCCATGTTATGGCAGCAAAGTCCTTGATTAATACACCAGAATGAGAGTATAGTTCCTAGACATATCTGCACAGAAAATAACGTTTAATTTTCTGTCAGTCTTAGTACACGATGTAACTACAGAAGAGTCAAGTTTTAAATAGGAAAAATATCAAAAATCTTTGGTCATTTTTAGCGCGATGCTAATGGTCTAATCAGATTCAATTGATTGTGCTAAGCTATGCTAAAAGTGATTGTACAAATCAAATGTTTAACTCTAGGGGAGCTGGAAAATGAGCATATTTAAAGGGGACAGAGAATGAAAAAACATTTTTACCTTGTCTTTGTTGAATAATGGTAGTCTACCCACATTCACAAACATACAAAAAGTGCTAAATATGCTAAACATCTCAGTCTCATAGAAATTCCTCTTTTAGAAATGTCAGCCAGAAAACAGCCCAATCTGAAAAACTGATGCTTATGACATCATAGGCATCTAACTGCCCATCCACTTTAAAATAATTGGCTACATTTTTTGAGTGGCAGCAAAGTCAGCCAATCAGTAATGAGATTGCAAGTTAAGCCAGTAGGGGGAGCCAAATAGGTGCAAAATAACTTGTTTAAAATCCCCCACCCTAATAGAGCTATTTGAGAGAGGTTTTTAGGAAGCTTCTAAGGCATTACAGACCCAAACAAAAAAATTTGTCTACATGTCACATCACAGAACAAGGATAAATACTCCGTTCAATCATTCTATGTCACCTTTAAAAAAGTAATGTGTCCATTTAAATGGACAGCAAATGTAAACATGCTTAAGTCGTCTTCTTTAAAGCAAACATCTTTTTCCGGTTTATTTACTAAGTATTTTCTGAATAATTTCTGCTACTTTTAAACATCACATTCATGACCAAATACTGCTACCCTGCTTTTTCAAAGAATGAAGGAGAACTTTCCCATGAGCATTAAACGGCTTTAACTATGTATCCAAAACAAATCTGATTTTCCACAAGAAACGAGTAAATAATGTGTTTTAATGATAGGATAAATGTTTTATGATCATATAACCATAACCATTCACAGACACTGAAGACACAACAGTCTCACCCGCACTCACCACTTTGCATCAACATTACACCGAATCTGCTCCAGGTAACATCGTCATGTTGATATACTGTAGGCATTAAAGATCATTTTTTATTATTTTTTCAATGTTTTGTGTCATAATAATGACAAAGCCTATTGTTTTTAAAGCTATGCACTAATGTTTTTGCACCTCTACAGTTGTACATTAAAACATGATGAGCAATATAATTTAGGCATGGTTTTGCAGACCAGGCTTACCTAAAGCCAGGACAAGGCCTGAGTTAAATTAAAATGTTTAAGCATCTTAATAAACATTCCTTACTGGACTATTTTAAGATCTGTCAGTGGTCAGAGACAACTCAAACTGTGACATAGTCTAAGACTAGCCTTAAGCCTTGTCTGTTAAACCAGGGGTTAATAACTTACTTTGCAATTCATAAATAGAGTGCATTTGTAGAACTCAATTTGTTTTATAATTTCTGTTAACTATCACCTACACAAGGTACAAAAAAAAACATCACCTTACCTGCAAGCACCACCCTCAAACCTACCAACTTCAACAACACAGCCTTACCCACATCCATCAGCACCAAACCTTCCACCTCTGAAACCTCCAGCTTTGCCTCACCCACACCCACCACCTCAAACTCCACCCCCACCATACCCACAACCAGCACAAGCATCACCAAGGGTAACATCTCCACTTCAAGTCTGAAATACTCTTACCTTTTTTGTATAAATGATCTTTATTGTATCAAAACCACATGACTTGTGATTAACTTGTAAACTTGTGCTTTTCTTAGATTCCCCTACAGAACCTGAATGTGAGTATCCTTTCATTTTATTTGATTTGTTTAAGTTAACTTACATTGTGATGTTTAGAACATAGAGTTGTAAACAAATGTTGGGAAGGAGCATGTTCAATTAATCTGATCATATATAAACCACAGAGCAACTCCACCTTATAACTAATCATTGCTACATTTAGGTGGATAGAGGTTAGGTTGAGTCTGTCGGTAATGGACAGAGCCAAATCTGTTTTATTTGGAATCAAGGATTTTATTAAGATTTGTTTTTAATCGCATATTCTGCTGTGTAAGTATTCATTAATGTTTGTTGGTCTCACATACAGGCGAGTTCAACATTGTGGTGAATAACAATACTGCAGATGTGGAGGTTATCAATGGCAACCCAGGCGTAACATACACTGTCTATTTTAAAGAAACTTCTAATGGGAATTTGATACCTCAAAAACTCAATGGACAAAAAAACCCCACAAGGTTTATGCTAAAACCATGCACTAACTACACAGTTGAAGTAAATGACTGTAAAGTCCCCGAAAACAACCGTTTTAGCATTCACAAAGGTAAGTGATTTCATTAAACTAAATTAACTTTAGGTAAATTTGTTAACATTAGTAAATACTTTAACAGCATTTATTAATCTTAAAATATATTTTAACATACCAATTCACTGTCAAATGTATTGTTACATTAATTGTTATTAGTAAATGTATTACAGATGAATATATACTAAAAATAAACAATAGTATTTTTATAAATGTAAATTAGATTAAATTAATAAATGCTGTAAAATGTTAGTTTATGATATCTAATACATTAACTAACGTCACATCGTATTGTAAACTGTTATGAGAAATGTAATGTTTCAAGATAATTTGAACATTTGTCAACTTCTGAATAATGTGATATATTTAAGTGTGTTTAAGTTGTCTCTGATTTTTTCATATAGATACAGAGACACCTGACTCTACTGTAAACGCCTGGAATGATACGCACGTGTGCTTTAAAGTTGAAAAGTGGAATTTTACAAAGTGTGTTGACATAAATGATACGGCAGGATGCTCAGTTGTGCCAACAGTCGAAAAACTTGACACATGTGACTACACAATAATGGTCCATATGCCCCCAGGTTGGTATTTAATAAAATTAAAAGATTTAACTTTTGCCATGTTAAAGCAACCTTTGTTTTATTTTCATGATTGCTCAAACATAAACATCCACAGAATACATAGAAAGATGTTTTCTAGGCCCAGTAATAATATTTATAATATTATTACTTTACTGTCTTGGACATTGATGCTAGTTTATTTTTCAGCAAGCCCTTAAATAAATGTAAATTCTATACATTTAGTTTCTTACTGCTGATATATTTTTAGTAATTCGTAAATCGTATACCTTTACTTAGCTTTCTTGATCTTCTGAGCAAGAATGAAGGAGAACTTTACAATGAGCAGAGGCATAGCCTTTACTGTCCATCTAAAACAAATATATGATCAAACATATTTTAATATGTATATAATTAAAGGAAAACACCACGGTTTTTCAATATTTTACTATGTTCTTACCTCAACTTAGATGAATTAATACATACCTATCTTTTGTTAATGCGTGCACTTAATCTTTGTACAGCATGTTGTGAATGTATTAGCATTTAGCCTAGCCCCATTCATTTTTTAGGATCCAAACAGGGATGAATTTAGAAGCCACCAAACACTTCCATGTTTTCCCTATTTAAAGACTGTTATATGAGGAGTTAGCTACATGGGTAAGTATGGTGGCACAAAATAAAACGTGATTTTTTTTAAGCTTATTAAAAAAGAGAACTATATTGTATGGCGGAAGAGCACTTAGTTTGCAGCACTTTGACCTCTGGCGCGGTAACATCCTCACTCCTGACCACTCTCCCCTCTCCCTTAAACTTCCTAAGTCAGGAGTGATGATCTTTGAAGGGATTATGTCTGACTAGAGCTGAACCGGCACATCACGTGCAAATAAACTTTTCCTATTTAAATGTGCATATTAATCCGCGAACCGCGGGTCGATTCACGGATCAACTGCAATCTGTCACAGCACTACCCAAAGCCTACGATAAATGGAACAGCAGCGGCCGGTGCAGTCAACATGTTTGTTTGCTTTCCTCTAATGTGTGGCCACGTGCATGGAGCAGATACATAGTACGGCACGTGTTATGTTGTGGTCAGGTTATAGGTAACGGAGAGAGGGGAATAACAGCGAGCTTATCAGACGTTTCCTAAAAATAAACATTGTTCACGAGTCCCGCAGCTCAAGTCCGAGTCGAGTCTGAAGTCTTTCGAGGACGAGTCTCAAGTCAAGTCTGAAGTCACTGTGTGTGTCGCACTCGAGTCCGAGTCTCAATGCGAGTCCTCATCTCTGGTGGGATGTTATGTAGAAAACTGTTTCTTATATTTTTATCAAATTGTTATTTTTTCCCAGGTAAACCTGAAATAGACTTCACAGAAAAAATCCCCACTCAGTTCGACTGGAGCAATAAACCAACGAATTGTAGTGGCGCATTTAAAATCCATTGCACCAGAGGTGGTAAGTTTTGTGTTCACACTGTAAATGTGTAATTTAATATTTTTTTCAACTTGGCATGCACATGAGGAGCTCAGATGCAAAGCCACTGAACGCAACATTCATCAAAAATGAAACAATGATATTAAACGAATGCTCTTGGCATGAATTATATCTTCATCCAATACTTTCACTTCAAATCCGCTTAATAAATTCATAAGGTCATTCAGAATCTGCTTTGTTGGCAGAATCATTAAGAGGTTGATAAAAAAAATGCATTTACAAGTAAACATGTCAGACGCACTTTGAGGGTTTTGCATCTGAGCTCTTCATACACTGAAGAAAATTATAAATGCAACACTTTTGTTTTTGTCCCCTTTTTTCATGAACTGAACTCAAAGATGTAATACTTTTAACTATGCACACAAAAGGTCTATTTTTTCTCATACATTACTCACTAATCAGTCTAAATCTGTGTTAGAGCCCGTCCCAATACCTCCCCTTCCCCTACATTTTTGCCCTAACCCTCGCTTTTGCACGTGCACGTATGGGAGTAGGTCGTACATTACTTTAGGGAGCAAGACGGAGTGCTATTGTTCACTTAGAATAACCCTCAAAATGTAGTCAGGAACAATGTAGGCTTAAAACGAAGTGCGAGATAAAATTACCCAGGATACCTTGCGAGACCGGTAGACATGTCGATTCAGAATGTGACGTAGGTGAGCATGTTCGCCACGCTACTTTCCATATAGTGGTGTCCCATTTGATAGGGAAAGATTTTAACTGCCACTTTACTGTCGTGGGCACTCAAAACCAAGTGGAAGTTTGGAGGGGGTAGAAATGGGATGGGCTCTTAGTGAGCACTTTTCCTTTGCCGAGATAATCCATCCACCTCTCAGGTGTGGCATATCAAGATGCTGATTAGACAGCATTAGTGATTATTGCACAGCCTGGCCACAATAAAAGGCCACTCTAAAATGTGCAGTTTTACTGTATTGAGGTGTCGGGGTGTCCGAAAACAGGTCAGTATCTGGTGTCACGCAGTGCAAGACATCTCCTTTACATAGAGTTGATCAGGTTGTTGATTGTGGGCTGTGGAATGTTGGTTCACTCCTCTTCAATGGCTGTGCAAAGTTGCTGGATATTGGCAGGAACTGGAACACGCTGTCGTATACGCCGATCTTGAGCATTCCAAACATGCTCAATGGATCGAGTGAGTATGCTTGCCATGCAAGAACTGGGTTGTTTTCGGCTTTCAGGAATTGTGCACAGATCCTTGCAACATGGGGCTGTGCATTATCATGCTGCAAAGAGGTGATGGTCGTGGATGAATGGCACAACAATGTGCCTCAGTATCTCATCACGATATCTCTGTGCATTTAAGATGGCATCAATAAAATGCACCTGTGTTTGTTGTCGATAACATATACCTGCCCATACCCTGACCCCACTTGATCCATAATGTTGACATCAGCAAAACGCTCACTCAAATGACACCATACACGCTGTCTGACATCTGCCTTGTACAGTACAGTAAAAAAACAGGATTTATCTGTGATTGTGAGGCTGGTGGGATTCACCGCCACATTCTCTAAAACGCTTTTGGAGACCGCTTATGGTAGAAAAATGTACATTCAATTCACGGGTAACAGCTCTCTTGGACATTCCTGCAATCAGGATGCCAATTACAGACCTGATGGTACCCACATATACACCAGCAGTGTACATTTAACACTGTTGATTATCTCGGCAAAGGAGAAGTGCTCACTAACAGATTTAGACATATTTGTGAACAGTATTTGAGAGAAATTGGCCTTTTGTGTACATAGAAAGCGTCTTAGATCTTTTAGTTCAGCTTATGAAAAATAGGGGCAAAAACAAAAGTTTTGGCTAATAATTGTGTCCAGTTTATTTACCTTACTGATTAAACAGATGATGGATTTCTTCTTTTTCAGATTGGAACCATACTTTTCAGCTAAAAAAGGATGTGTCATTTTTTCCTGACAAAATATATAACTGCATTGGAGAATACACTCATGAAAATAAAATAATCATGGGTGAAAGTCGCTCAGTTTACATAACATGTGGTAAGTTGCTAACTTAAAAAAATAAGCAGGATACTAATTCTCTCTAAAGCTTATCTGAAAATATTTAGCAAATACATGCAAACTGGGAGGAGGTGCACCAGGCTGACCCTGGTGCTTTTCTGTGTGGAGTTTGTATGTTTTCAGAGACATGCTAAACAGATTGAACTGGAATGTCCAAATTCTTTGAGTTTATGTTGTTAGCATCACTATGTAAGCACTTTAGATGATGGATAATTTCCAAATAGAATTAGATACAGTACAGTGGCGCTAATAGTTTTGAACAATTAAGCTCGACTACAGGCAAGTAAAAATGTTGATTATGGTCTACATTTATGTTTTTATAAAAATATGTATATTAAGCCCCCGTCTAGCAATCCCAATGCTCTAAATAGTCAATAAACATCTAAAATAATCTTTATTTGTACGTTTTCTGAGAGGTGTAACGTCCTAAATGCTTAATCTAATAGCAAGATGCGTTTCCATGATCATCCACACATCCACATGTGCATCTGACATCTTGTTGAATGCAGGAATTAGAAAATAGAGTGCAGAACTTGCTTGATGTTAAAAGAGTTATGAAGAGAAAAAAGTTTAGGGGCTGACTGATATTAATAAGAGCGACATTATTAAGAGCGAAAAGTTCGTCACTCTTACTAAGACATCCAAAGCTTTCATGCGACCCTAATATAGTATACATACATATAATATATACTAAATATATACCTATACTAAATATAATTTAAACTAATTCACACAGATATCTGCTATGTCTTAAATGAATGTTTGGTTAACTGTTGTGGAAAAATATCTGATGTTTAACATTATATTACATCCTTGCATTACAATAGATCTTAAAGCTGTCGGTCTCAATGTCAATCAAACAAAATAAACCAAAAAGTTGAACATACATTTTTCCTATAGTTATTGTTTTTGACTGGTGTGCGGCGCGCTAAATCTATAAGTTTTAACAGTGATTTTAAAGGCGCAAAAGAGGATGTTTCCGCCGATTGAGAATCCAAAGACCGTTACCGAGTTTTTTAAATAAGCGCATGCATAAGAACAGCCTGCTCCTTCACAGCTTATTTCTAGGGAACACCTTCCAAAACTCGTGCACGAGTATTTGAACACGAGCCACTGGCATCAATGGATTTATTATGTGAAATGATATGATAAAACACATAAGACATAAAGTTAGATCAGTCGACGCTACTCCCATTTCAACTAGCATGTAGCAGACTGCTCACTGCCTTACAACTACAGTACAAGAACAACGTCGATATACCTGAATAACAGTACAACAATAATTATTCCACAAAGAAAGAATAATCACTGTTACCTGTTGAGGAGAATTTTTGCGAACTGCGCGTCTGTCTTGACACCTCTTTGTTCCTTCATTGCTGTCCAGCGTTGAAATGTTTCTCCAATAACGACTCTGGTTAGATTACGTTATTCTGACAATTTTCTACTCTTCTCAGCGACTTAAAGTCTTTCTTTTGCGTCCTCCTTCGGGTTTCTTCTCTTCCATGGTGCAAATTCGTAGCCTGGGTGCCAGCTGATCTTAGCCCTGCCCACAAGATTTTGAGAACGGGACGATCGGTCTGGGGTTTCTGCGTTGGGGAGCTACTATGCTAGACCCAAAGCTGGTCGAACCAATCAAATTGTCAGGGCGGGCTTTATATGATGATAGACAGATAATCAACAGTAACATAATAACCACGTCACCAAAGAGCGCGTGTGTTGAATGGCTGCCGCTGTAGAGTTCAGATGTGTGGATTCTGACATTGAGTCTGTTCTAAAAGATATCGACAGAGCATTGATTTTAAAAGAGGAACAGAGAAACGCGAGCAAGGCATTTGTTGATGTTTTTGCTGTCCTTCCTACGGGATTCGGCAAAAGTTGGTCGCAACAAATAACTAGCAGTTCGGTCAGGCTGCAAAGATGTAATTTCAACATACGTCACACACTCCGTTGCTCTGATTGGTTGTAGGTCTATCCAATTGAGTGCAGAGGCATTTTTCGGTTGAGACACGCCTCATAATTATAGCTCAATGGAGTGGTATCAGACTCAAATTCTGACTAGAATTGAGTATGACAACGTCAGGCTAGCAAATTCGAGGAGGAAAGCAGTAGCGACAATGAAAACAAACCGAAACTAAAGACGGAATTTCATGCGCTATGCGCATGCGTCACTCGTGTAAAGTGGGGGGGGGGGGGCACGCTGAAAAAGTTTGGGAACCACTGGTCTAATGGATTAGTGTTCAAATACACAGAACCAGTGTGTTTTGTATTGTATCATGGATTGTAAAAATGTGGTTCCATTTTGTCTTGTTTGTGACTCAAATTTTCTCTTACAGGTTGGTCAAAAGATGCAACATTTAAAGATATTGAAAGCAACTCCTTTACTATGTCATCAAAAACATTCCCCGTGGACAACTGCCCTGGCATTGAACTGCATAATTATTTCGCTGAATGCAATGATTTAAACCCCATTAGTAAGAGTTTCATCTTTACTGTAATTATGATATTTTAGTATCTGGAAATGAATCTACCATTACCTATTTTTCTGCAGTATTCTGCTGAAGTTCTTGCTCTTTGTGGAAGATGTATAATGTCATTATGGTTTTTTTTATTTAGGTTGCACAACAAAGGAAAATTACACAGATTGCAGTTTTAAAGGTTTGAAACCATATATCTATTATGAATGCGACATTAAAGCCAAAGTCGTCATCATTAAAACCACTGAACAAAGTGACCCCGATCCCTATTTAATCTCTACTGGAGAACAACAAACAAGTTCTTCTGGTAAGTGCCTTTCATATTTTTTTCTAAATATTAATGAAATTATTCTCGGATAGAAAACTCATGTTGGTGTTATAGGAGATTATACAAGTGTTTCCATAGACTTAAAGTTTATTTGGTGCAGCACATCCACCAAAAGAATGGATGAAAAATTGGTAACTAATATGGGTTCATCATTCTCAGATGTGGAACTGCACACAAAGCTTGTCCGCACAAATAAAATGCTGTGAGCACAGCCACGTGAAATGGGGTCTAGCACTATCAATATGTACGCCCGCCCACTTGGGATGCCATTTTCGCAGCTCGCACTAACGGCATGTGCTTCAAGTTTAAAACAGGGCTTCAGAGTCGGAGCGTGGCGACTAACACCACGTGTGTGTGCAGAACCTGTCATGTGAGAAATGGGTAGTGATAATAGGCACAGTGGTGGGTCGCCACAAATAAATGAATGTATGGGAAACACTGCATACAGTACACCCTTGCATACTGGATTTACCTCAATATAGCTTGAAAACTGCATGACTGTGTTATTGAACAAATAAAGGTAATACATGTGTTCTGTCCTCTTTTAATAGAACCCATTTTCACATCAAAAAAGATAGAGGTAACCCACCCTTCCCACAATTCCATTGAGATAACATGTAAAGATATTCCAAAAAATCACTGGAATGGGGGAAAAGTAAAATATAAGGCTGAACTTGAATACGAGGGATATCCTAACACACCTACAAATAAGAAACCTGAAGAAAAGGAAACATGCCAGTTCTCATTTTCAGATCTTTACTACCTTACTGAATATAGGATTAAGGTATTTATATCCCTTCTTATTTATCAAAGACATTTATTCATGCCAAAAGGGTCACATGTGTCAGAACTTTTAACATGTAGTTATAACGTGAAGTTGTCTTTTTTATTTACTTGTGCATTCATAATGTGTATTTATTCATTTTAGATTACAGCCACAAATGAAGAGAAAAAAAAATCTAAAATTACTCGCACAACTACTACTAAATGTAAGTGCAACTTTTCTTATTGTCACTTATTAGCTAATCTACTGTAGTCTACCTAGAAAGAAAACATAAATAATCATCCTAAATGACATAAAGAACAGTCAGTGAAATATATAATCTTGAAAGATATATAACCTATTAAAGATATAACCTTGATATCTTTAATATTGACTGAGTAAGGCCATGTCAAAGATTTAAATAAATGTGAAATGAATGATTGAAATCAAACTTTGATGCTCCAAATCTCAAGATTATAGTGATGAGACTTTAACATGGATTTCACAGACAGGGTCACATATTTTTTGTACACATTAAAATAGATAATTAGAATACAATATAGAGTTTCATGTATAATAGAGTCTGGTGTCACCTGAAAATATGACATTCCTTAGCATTTGAACATGCATGTTATTTAGTTCCAGACAATGATAAAGCTGTTATTGGATTTCTGGCTTTCCTCATTATTGTGACATCAGTTGCCCTTCTTTTTGTGCTGTTCAAAATTTTCCTACTCAAACGAAAGCGGTCAGTGTTACACTTTAACAAATAACACAAACAATGAAGCTCATGTAGAGTTCAAATGAAGATTAATCGACTTTTCTGCTGGCATTTCTTACTACAGGACTCCTGAAGAAATTCCTCTTACATCACGTAAGTAATGAGATTTTCATTGTCAGTTCAATGTTATTTGGAAGACCTTTATTGCAATTTTTCCTCTCTCATCCAGATTCGCTGCAGAACATTGATCCCATCTTAGCAGAGAATTTAATTGAGGTCTATAAGAGGAAGATTGCTGATGAAGGACGCCTTTTTATGGATGAGTTTCAGGTGACTTTATTACATATTCCACACAAACTATAATGCAAGGGTAGTAGCTACATGTTTTAGATTAAATCATGGGTGTCGAAAGCATTAAAAATGAGAAAAAAATCACTAGAGTAGATGCCATTTTCTGTTGTCTTGTAAATGAACATTTTTATCAGGCTTTTATGTTGAGGTTCAGTAATTTCTGTGAATGACAATGAAAAGGTTAGTCTGTATTTGAAATGCCTTATTTTCAAAAAAGTGTCACTTTAGTCATTTCATTGGTATATAACCTATTTGATTGTCTTTCGGTGCAAAATCCTCTAAGTGCATGCAAGCTTTTTTGGCAAAACAAATCCACTTCTTTGAGTAGGACATAGTAAAGAGCTGCAAAGATTTAACTAGAAACAATGCAAATAATGAAAATCTAAATGTAAAAATGAAGGCTGCCAGATCTGGGTTGTATTCAGGTCCAAGTACTCACAAGGGACCAAAGTTTAAATGTTTGAAAAATCAGGTCTGAAGGGGTTAAACTGTAAGTAAATGCATTCACTCCAAAATATATTGACCAGATTTCCCTGTCTTTTCTTCTCAGAGCATTCCCCGAATCTTCTCCAATTACACCATTAAAGAGGCTAAGAAGCAGGAAAACCAGTCTAAGAACCGCTATGTTGACATTCTGCCTTGTAGGTTTCATTTTGATATTGATATTTTTATTTACTGCATTAACATAAGAATGTATTCATATCTGTATGGGTTTTGTTTTTGCAGATGATTATAATCGTGTTGTGCTGACCGAAGGCAGCAATGACTATATCAATGCCAGCTTCATCGAGGTACCGGTTCAAGCTTGTCTGCCTTCAATTTAAAGGAAAACGCCACTATTTTTCAATATTTTGATGTGTTCTTACCTCAACTTAGACGAATTAATACAATGCGTGCGCTTTTGATCTTTGTACAGCACCTATGTGTTGCATTTAGCCTAGCCCCATCCATTCCCTAGGATCCAAACACAGATGAATTTAGAAGCCACCAAACACTTCCATGTTTTCTCTATTTAAATACTGTTACATGAGTAGTTACACGAGTATGGTGGCAAAAAATAAAACTTTTGTTTGGAGCCATAGGAATGAATGGGGCTGGGCTAAATGCTGGCACATTCAAGAAGTGCTGTACACAGATTAAAAGTGCACGCATTGAAAAAAGATAGGTATGTATTAATTCATCCAAGTTGAGGTAAGAACACAGTAAAATATTGAAAAACTGTAGTGTTTTCCTTTATCTCTTTCCCCGCCATTAACGAGTTATTTCATCAATTAAGAAAAAACATTTGTAAAAAAAAACGTGTTCCTAATGAATTTTTATGTTAATCTGCAATACCGCATATTATCTAGATGGCGCACTCACCCAATTTATGAAAAACTGAAGCCAAAACGTTATTTTAAACTCTGTGTATGTTTTTGATAATCGTTCTGAATCTGATCAGACCAAATTCCTTCACAAAAATTATAGTTTTTTAATTATAGAATTATTTCATCTTTTTGCTAAAAAAAAATTTTTTTTAAAGAAAAATATGCATATTTAGGAGTTTATAAGCGGAGAAAAAAATAGATAGGATAAAAGTTATATATTTTTTGAAGAAAATTTTTCTTGAAGGCATTTTGTGAAACTTTTGTAAAAATCACAAAAAATGCTTGCCGGCGAATTTTAAAAAAATGTCTGGCGGGGAAGTTAAAAGTAAACTTATATGGTTATTACACTTTTTGTAACACATGAACTAAATGTGCAATGTGGGACGTGCGGCATCTAGCGTGTAAATAACATGAGTTTATATTTTCGCAGTTTCTCTGCCATCTGCTTCAGTTGAGCGGAGACTTTTACGCGTTACTTTGCGCTTACTTCCGCGTCTGACGTTTATCTTTCACGCGCTGAGACATGTGCACGTGGAAAAAAATGTGAGAAAGCTGGTTAAGGTGTTTACATGCCATGCGAAATCGGGGGACTGAGCAAAAAACTACCTCTGCCGATCGGTTTTTGCTTACGCCGTTTATGGGCTTTCCCCGATAAAAGAAAACAGTTTTACGCGTTTACATGACCTCACGTGTTATCAGTTTATTAGGCATAATCGGCGTAAGACTGTGCATGTAAACGCACTCATTGAGTAAAATCAGGTGTGTTAGATAAGGAAACATCTGGAAGGGGGTACTCGAGGACCAGGATTGGGAAACACTGATTTAGGGCGTCTCTAGAAACATGACAGGGAAAAATGGGGCCTTTCATGTAATGCATTATATTGCATTTCTGCCAAGAGAAGTCCACATTGCACTTTTAATATTAAAAAAAGGTTGAAGTATTGTTTATTGTTAGCTAATGCATTATCTAATGTTATACCACAGGGCTGTTAAATGCTTTATTCTGATTGGTTGAGAAATGTTCCATGGGTGTTGATTATTTTTCAATAACCGCACACCTAAACTTTAAAATGTCTTAAAAATAGGTACCAGAGCAATATTTTTAGTAACATGGTATAAATTTGCATTATTCAAAAATAATGCACACCCACAGTCTAACTCGCGTCACATCGTGCCGCACAACCACCTTGGGTGTGCATTATTTTCTTATAATTTAACACGTCCGTCGTCAATTATTTCTTTTATAACAAATGCCAGTGGTATATTTCGAAACATACACATTTAACACTTTTTTGTGCATATGATAATTTTTTTTATTTTTAGGGATTCAAAGAGCCAAAGAAATACATCGCAGCCCAAGGTAGAGTATATGTACACTTTTATAAAACAGATTAAATACGCTATTTAGTTTAGTCAATAGTGACTGTGATTATAATGATTTTACCACAGTAAAGTGGAGTTTTATTTGCAACAAGTTCAAGATCTGTTACATCTGTTTCCATTTTAACGTTGTTGGATTTTCCAGGACCCAAGGATGAGACCATTGAAGATTTCTGGAGGATGATCTGGGAGCAAAAGTCATCCATCATCGTCATGGTTACCCGTTGTGAGGAAGGAAATAAGGTAAGAGTTTCTCTTTGCTGTTGTCTCAATTTATTTCTGACTAAACTTTTTTAAAGAGCCATAATGTGAAATATTGTCAATAACTACTATTTGTTTACCTTTCAGACCAAATGTGCTCAGTACTGGCCATATTTAGAGAGAGAAACGGAGATATATGAAGATTTTGTGGTGAAAATAAAATCAGAAGAACACTGCCCCGATTACATCATTCGCCATTTGCTCGTAACCAATGTAAGCGGATCTTTGTTTATTGCCTATATTAATACTCTATTATATACTCTGTTAAACAATGCTCAGACACACTTTTCCTTGTGTACGTCTCTTACAGAAGAGAGAGAAAGCCGCCGAAAGAGAAGTCACTCACATTCAGTTCACCAGCTGGCCGGATCACGGCGTCCCTGGAGACCCCAGCCTGCTTCTGAAGCTCAGGAGAAGAGTCAACTCCTTCAAAAACTTCTTCAGTGGTCCAATCGTGATACACTGCAGGTAAAAATACACTGCGATTGGTAACTATACAATAAATGTGCATATAATCTTAATCTGAGGCTATTACACTAATTTGGATTCATTTTAATACCTGTATTAAGACCATAATTGTCTGGCTAAAGTCTCAAAATTGTGAGATTTGAAGCATCATAGTTTGATTGATTTAATTGATTTCAATCTTTGTTATGACCTTACTCAGTCATTATTAAATATATCAAGGTTATATTTTGACAGAATGATCTTTATATTATGTAAGATGATTTTATGTAAAAAAGTACTTAAAATGACTTAAAGGTGGGGTGCATGATCTCTGAAAGCCAGTGTTGACATTTGAAATCACCTAAACAATCACGCCCCTACCCCAATAGAATATCCTTTTGTCATTTGTAGCGCCGGGGTCGGACGCACAGGGACGTATATTGGCATTGACGCCATGATCGAAAGTCTGGAGTCAGAGGGCAGAATGGACATTTATGGATATGTGGCAAAACTACGTCGCCAGCGTTGCCTCATGGTTCAAGTTGAGGTAAGACCACTGCAAAAGAGTCTAAATCTTGATCGTTTATTTTGGGTATGGAGGTACACTGAGGTACAAAGAGCAGCCAGATTTTGTCAGATTTAGTAATAGTACCAACATTAGCAATTAGATGCATTTCTGAATGTATCTGTTTTATACTGTTGTAATTAAATGAATAATATGTATTAAATATACATTAAATAATTAATAAGTTAAATATAATGTTTCTCAAAATTATGAGATTAGAAGCATCATGGTTTGAAGGATTTCAATCTTTGTCATGATCTTGTTCAGTCAATATTAAATGTTGATCTTATTCAGTCAATATTAAAGATATCAAGATATCATTCAGTATTTTTTACTGAATGATATAATGTAGAACAAAAAATTTTGTGTTTGGGTCTGTAATGCCTTAGTAGCTTCCTAAAAACCTCTCTCAGATAGCTCTATTAGGGTGGGGGATTTTAAACAAGTGGTTTTGCACCTATTTGGCTCCCCCTACTGGCTTCACTTGCAATCTGACTTTACTGTCACTAAAAAATGTAGCCAATTATTTTAAAGTGGAAGGGCAGTGAGATGCCTGTGATGTCATAAGCATCAGTTTTTCAGATTGGGCCGTTTTCTGGCTGAGATTTCTAAAAGAAGAATTTCTATGAGACTGAGATGTTTAGCATGTCTAGCACTTTTTGTAGTTCGTGAATGCGGGTAGACTACCATTATTCAACAAAGACAAGGTAAAAATGTTTTTTTCATTCTCTGTCCCCTTTAATAAACAATACGGGGAAGTTTCCCAGACAGGGTTTACATTAATTCAGGACTAGGCCTTAGTTATATCAACTCTTTCCCCGCCATTGACGTGTTATCTCGTCAATTACGAGAAAACATTTGCATGAAAAAACGTGTTCCTCAGTTTTTATGGTTATCTGTAATACCGTGATTGTCCACTCAATTTATAAAAAAACTGAACCAAAAAATTATTTTAATAATTTTAAACTCCGTGTATGTTTTGATGATCGTTCTGAATCTGATCTCTAACAACATTCCTTCACAAAAATGCAATTATTTCAGCTTTTTGATAAAGAATTTGGATTTTTAAAGAAAAATACCCATATTTAACAGTTTTTAAGCAGAGAAAAAAAAAGAGACAATTTTTTTCCTCATTTTGTTTGCCTGTTTATAGCAGAGGGTCTGTTCTTTATTTGATATATTTGTATGTTTATATATTTTTAAAAGAAAATTTTCCTGGAAGGCATTTTGTGAAACTTTTGTAAAAATCACAAAAAATCCTGACAGGAAACTAAAAAAATGGCTGGCGGGACATGAGTTAAACAAAAAAAATCTGTATTAAATATACATTTAATAATTAATTTATATATATATATATATATATATATATATATATATATATATATATATATATATATATATATATATATATATATATACATACTAAATGAAACTATTAAAAGGGACATTGCACCAGTTTCTTTTAAAGACGTCAAATAAATCTTTGGTGTACCCAGAGTACATATGTGAAGTTTAGTAATATCATATAAATCATTTATTATAACATGTTAAAATCGCCACTTTGTAGGTGTGAGCAAAAATTTCCCATTTTGGGTGTGTCCTTTAAAATGCAAATTAGCTGATCTCTGCACTAAATGGCAGTGCTGTGGTTGGATAGTGCAGATTAAGGGGCGGTATTATCCCCTTCTGACATCACAAGTGGAGCCAAATTTCAATTACCTATTTTTTCACATGATTGCAGAGAATGGTTTACCAAAACTAAGTTAATGGGTTGATCTATTTTCTAGGTAGAAGGACACAATTATAGCACTTAAACATGGAAAAAGTCAGATTTTCATGTCCTACCAAAGTCTCTTTTAGTATGCTTTAATTCACATTTAAGCACTGAAAAATAGGCTAAATATTTAATTATTTTGTTAATTATGTGACCTCAGCTAATGTAATTTTTGTGATTTGCCATTTTCTGCATAAAATTATAATGTAAAGAGCATTGTGTGAAAATATAATCTTGATATTTTTAATATTGACTGAGTAAGATCATCAAACTTTCATCATTATGATACTTTTTTTAATCTGGATTTCACACATATGGTCACATATTCATATAAAATATTATTTGAAATATTTGGTTGTTTATTTACATGTGGATATGTTTATGTGTGTGTCTAGTCGCAGTACATATTGATCCACACGGCTCTGATAGAACATAACCAGTTCGGAGAAACAGAAGTCTTGCTGTCCGATTTTCATTCGGAGCTCAACACCCTCAGACATAAAGATGGAAATGACACAAGCTTGCTTGAAATGGAGTTCCAGGTTTGTCATCTCTACTTTAAATAGAGACGATACAATTTCCACCACATTGAGACTCAGAATTTTCATTAATTTCTTTGTCCTTTTTTTTATAGAAACTCCCGAAGTTTAAAAACTGGAGAACATTTAACACAGCAACCAATGAGGACAACAAGAAGAAAAATCGCTACTCGACTGTTGTCCCATGTAAGTGACCACCGTCAGCTTTACGGACAGTATAGCTTAATATATTTTTAAATCCTCTCCTAACAGATCTCTGAATATATTTCTCCCGCAGATGATTACAACCGCGTCCTGTTCAGACTTGAGTTAGACTCCAACCAGACCAGCGATCCCGAAGATGAGGATGAATCTTCATCAGACGAAGAGGAGGAATCTAATGAATACATCAACGCCTCCTTTATTGACGTACAGCAGTTATTATTTCATTATTTGTTGTTTTCTATAAGCAGGTTTATAAATATTAATCATACTGAATTGCTTTTCAGGGTTACTGGTGTGGGAAGAGTCTCATAGCGGCACAGGGACCTCTGGCCAACACGGCAGCTGAGTTCCTGCTAATGCTTTATCAACAACAAACCAAAACTATAGTCATGCTAACCGATTGCAAAGAAGACGACAAGGTACAACTTCCCACAATGCATTGCACACTGTCATTCAAAAGAAACAACACGAATTTCATGGCAACTATTTCTACAGGATTATTGCTTTCAGTACTGGGGAGATGAAAAGAAAACGTTCGGAGATATCGAAATCGAAGTAAAAAAGACAGAGAGTTTCACGACGTACGTCAGACGGCGCTTGGCGATCCAGTCCACAAAGGTCCGTTTTTTAACATGGTCAATTATTTAACTGTGCTTTTCATCTCACATTAGTTAATATAATTAAGTAATTGATCTTCTGTCTGTCTAACAGAAGAAGGATGTGCTTGAAATGGACCAGTATCAGTTCCTCAAGTGGAAAAGCCGAGAGCTTCCAGAGAACGCTCAGGATTTGATCGAGATGATGAGGAGCATCAGAGAGTCCGGCGGTTACGACAACAGCAGGAAGAACCGAAGCATTCCCATCGTGGTGCATTGCAAGTGAGTCCAGATAGCCATCTGTGCAGCAATATTGTAGTATATATTTTTCATTTATCCCTAACCGCGTCAAACTTTATATCAGCAATGGATCTTCACGTACTGGGATCTTCTGCGCCTTGTGGAATCTCCTGGACTGCGCGTTAACGGAGAAGTTGGTGGACGTTTTCCAGGCGGTCAAAAACGTTCGCAAGGAGAGACAAGGAATGATCGAGACATTCGTAAGTTCACAGTTTGTGCATATAGGACGCACCAATTTGACATTTATACATTTGGCAGATGCTTTGATCCAAAGCGACTTGCAGTGCATACAAGCTATACGTTTATTTGATCAGTATGTGTTTTCACTGGGAATCACTTAACTCATTCCCCGCCAGCCATTTTTTGTGATTTTCAAAAATGCCTTCCAGGAATATTTTCTTCTAAAAATATATAAACATACAAATATATCAAATGAATGAACAGACCCTCTGAAAGAACAGACCCTATCTTTATTTTTTCTCTGCTTATACAAGCTTAAATATGGGTATTTTTCTTTAAAAATATTTTTTTTTAGCAAAAAGCTGAAATTATTGCATTTTTGTAAAGGAATTTTGTTACAGATCAAATTCAAAATGATTATCATAACATACACAGAGTTTAAAATTACTAAATAACATTTTGGCTGAAGTTTTTTCATAAATTGGGTATAAGTGGATAATCGCGGTATTGCAGATTAACGTAAAAATACATCAGCACCAGGTTTTTTATGCACAATTTTTTCTGAGTTAAAAGAGTTAAAACAGAGCAGCTGCAGATGTTTAACCCTTTCCTTACAAGAACATGACCCCAAGTTGAAGTGTTTTGTTCACCCAAAAATAAATATATTATGAATAAATGCTAATAAAATTAATAATTAATAATATTAATAAAATAAAATTAATATTTACATGCCCTCATGTTGTTTAAAACCTGTTTGACTTATAGAGGAAAAATTTAAGGAACTTTAAAGCTGTTTATTTTAACAATAAAAGTAAAAGGTGAGACATTTCAGCCTGACATGGCCTGATACAGCTCGACCTGATTTTGCCAAGTGAGAGATGTCCTCAGGGCAACATATTGTGTTGACCCAAGGACACCATTTTTGTAAATTAAACCTAAACCCACCCCCAACCCTAAAATCAGAGGGAAATGATAAGTCAAACAATGGTCTAGAACAGAGGTGCCCAAACTAGGGCCAAAGTTGACCCACAATGACCTTTAATTTGGCCCGTCTTGCCACGTGAGATAAGAAAAAAGGTAAACTTAATTGACGCAGATGTTCATATTTCTAAAATGTTATTTTTTTGTTTTATTTGTATATTACAAAAATGTAAATTGAAATTAAATGCAAGGAATTAACTCATTCCTCGCCAGCCATTTTTTTAAACGTTGCCCCACAGCATTTTATTAGTAAATAACGTTTACTAATATTGGTATTAGTAAATAACGTTTTGGCTTCAGTGTTTCCTTAAATTGGGTAAGTGTCCCTAGTCTGGTAGATAATCGTGGTATTGCAGATTAACATAAAAATTCTTCAGAAACATGGTTTTTATGCAATTTTTTTCTTAATTTTTCTTAAATGTCAATGGCGGGGAAAGAGTTAAAACAGAGCAGCTGCAGATGTTTAACCCTTTCCTTACACGGACATGACCCCAAGTTAAAGTGTATGTTCCTCCAAAAATAAATATATTATGAATAAAAAATCAATATTTACACGCCCTCGTGTTGTTTCAAACCTATTTGACTTTAAGAGGAAAAGGACCTCTTTAAGCTGTTTATTTTAACAATAAAAGTTAAAGTTGAGACCTTTCAGCCTGACATCACCTCGACCTGATTTTGCCTCGAAGTGAGAAATGGTGTAAATATGTTTTTTGTAAATAAAACCTAAACCCACCCCAAAACAATGGTCTAGAACAGAGGTGCCCAAACTAGGGCCAAAGTTGGCCCGCAAGACCCTTAATTTGGCCTGTCATGCCACGTGAGATAAGGAAAAGAGTAAACGTAATTGACACAGATGTCCATATTTCTAAAATATATATAAGAAATAAGAAAAAAAAATATATATATATATATATATATTTTTTTTTTTTTCTTATTTGTACATCACAAAAATGTAAATTGAAATTAAATGCAAGGAATTATAGTGAATACATGTTTTTTTATGTACATGCATACTTGAAGGTGTATAGCATGCGTCACGAAACAAAACAAACTCGGTTACTACAAGGCTAATAATGTAGAGGTCGAGGCAGTTGCACAGACAAAAAGAAATTTAAAAATAATTGCCAAACAAAATTTACTTTTATAACAGTTACCTTTGAAAATAAAACTGCATTAGTTATGCATAAAGAGAATTATGTTTGCTTATTTATTTTTTAAATATTAGAAAATTATAAATTAGTTGAATCAGGGCAACTTTAATTTTTATATAACAAAGCAATGTTTACTTTCGGCCTACGGCCCTCAGTCAGGTTTGATTATTGGCCCTTGGTAGAAAAATGTTTGGGCACCCCTGGTCTAGAAGCAGCTAATCCTACTTGTAAGCTTAAACTTGACTAATTTCTGAAATCTGATTGTTATTTAAAAATGTTGTCCCAGGGTCAACATAATGTTGCCCTGAGGACATCAACCACTTTGCAAAATCAGCAGAGCCACCTCATACAGGTTTAAAACAACAGGGGGATTTCGTAATTCTTCAAATTTTCGGGTGAACATTATCTCTCTATAAAGTTAAGTCTATCTTTAATTTTTGCATTTTATAAATTAATTCTGTATTTTCTGTATTACAGGAGCAGTATCAGTTCCTCTATACGGCTCTAGAGGGCGCCTTTCCCGTGCAGAATGGTGGCATAAAGTCACAAGCATCCGACAGCATCCAAATCATCAACGAAACCACAGCACTTCTCTCTGAACAAGCCAGCAGTACCAACACTGACCAGAAGGAGGAGGAGAAGAAGGAGGAAACAAGCAAACCCAAAGAGAGCGAAGAGCAGAAAGACACAGATGCTCCTGCTCCTCCTGCTGATGCTCCTGCTGCTGATGCCACAGCTACAGCAGAAAGCAGCACTTCACCATCACCACCAGAGGGAGACAATGAGAAACCATCCACAGAGGGCACCACAAATGGCCCTACCGTCACTGTAGATGTCTAAGCAGCCTTAAAAAAACAATATTGGGTAATATTGTGGTCATTCGAGATCAAACGTTGTAGATTTGACACCAAGTGTCTTGGAGAAAGATGTGATACCAGCTGGTTTATATTTTTTACATTTAACTTTTATTGTATATTTTACGGTACATATGGCTAGCACGCTTGCGGAGAGTTCATGGCTTAAACCTGAAGTCAGGGTTAGATTTAATTTTGTATAATGATGCTGTTTGAGTGAAATCTGTCCATATTCATAATGTTTATTTGAACGTACCTGTATGTAAAGGTTTTGCTATATGATTTGACGTTTTTAGGCAGACTGCATATTTGAATGTATTGTAAAATAACACCTTGGAGAACATATTTTCTATATTTTTTGGTCTTGTTACTGAATCTAAATATTGGTGCCTGATGGATAGAAATATATTTGAATTGAGTGCTTTTATATGTTTTTAAACCAAAAATTAGAGCAAAGATAACTTTGCACTACATGGCTGTCATCAAACTTTCACTTGGCTGTTCGTCTGAATTGTAAAACCTTGCAGTTTTTCATTTTAAGCAGATGTTTAATGTAACTTAAAGAATAAAGGATCGCTTGAACAATAACGTGTCTTTAATTTGCCACGAAGCATGAAATAATTGACATCCTGTTCACAATTTCAAGAAGCGTGTGGAAAGCGTTTTTTTTGTGTGCATCAAATAGGTCGGTATATTGATGCAGGTGTGCAAAATGTGTCAGACCCTTTTTATGGCATATTTAACCCAATTCTGTCCTTACCAGGTGTGAAAACTAGAACTTTAAATAAAATCAAGTAAAGACATTCAATAAAAAAAATAAAGTTGATGTAATACAAGCTAACAACACAAGATGGCGCATGTTAACAAAGAAGTGAGTAGTGTGCATATATAATAAAGCATGCATTATAAGTAATAAAATATTGCTGTAAAATAAATTTGCTTGTTGGATACTTTAAACATTTCATATAACATTTTGCATGTTTATGATGAACAAAAATCCATATAATTAATCCATATAATCCATAATTTTTTATTTTTATTATCTTGGTTTATGGATGGGAGTTGACTCAAAGTCTAAAATAAATTAAAATTAAAATAGTTTTTTTCTATAAATATATTTAAAGTGTTAAACAGGTGTACATAACTGTATATAGAGCAGCATAAGCAGGCATTTCCCCTTAAATAAATCATCTGGGTGCATGATTTGCATTCAGCTGTCTTGCGAAACTCCACCCATTCATACAATTATCATATTTCATGCAACTTTTATGAATGCCTGACTTTATAAACGTACACGCTGTCTGTGAAATCCGCGCTCAACATCTATAATCATGAGATTAGGAGAATAAAAGTTAGATTTCAATCTTTAACATGACCTTACTCGGTCAATATTAAAAATATCAAGGTTATTTTTCACACAATGATGATTTATTATATGTAGAAAATGACATGGGTTTACAAATCACGTATATGTATTTAATTGAAGCTTCTCTTCTATATATGTTATATATGTGATGCTGTCCTCTCTGTAATTAGTGAGTGTTGTTTAGGGAGGGATTCGTCTCTAATTGCACACTTCAAGCTTGACACTAAATATAGCGACTGAGAGCTGATCAGATGCTTTCTGTGGTTACTCTTCATGCATGTTAAGAGACGGTTAAACGTACTGTATATTTGTAAATGGCAGTAAATGCAAATGTGTGTTATATTTGAAGTATTTAGAGGATGGGTTTTTCCCAAAAGGGTTTTTTATTGTACAGTGTTCGTGCCAGCCACATGAACAAGGCTAGAACGTAGTTTCAATGTAATAGTCAATTAATTGAATAATATTTTATTAAATGGAGCAAAACTGCTAAATATTCTGTATATTTGGTTGTTTTATAGACTGTAAAAACATTTGTGCACTTACATTTATAAGTATAGTCAGTTTGGACTTTCAAGTCATTTTAACTTTGATTTATTTTTATCTTGAGTAGTGATTGTAACTTAAAAAATAAAATAAAGTTGAATTAGCTGAACTTATTCCTATAACTTTATTTTATAAGTTGCAACAACTCATCATCAGTCAAGATAAGAAAATGAAATGACTTGGAATTCCAAATTGAATTTATTTAAAAATGTAATTTTCAGAGTGCAGAGTAGGCAAAGAGATTAACTCATTCCCCACCAGCATTTTTTTTTAAAAGTTGCCTGCCAGCATTTTTTGTGATTTTCACAAAATGCTTTCTAGGAAAAATTTCTTCTATAAATATATAAACATACAAATATATCAAATGAAAGAACACACCCTCTGCTTTCAAACAAACAAAACGGGAAAAAGTTTCATCCTATCTTCATTTGTTTTTTATAATCATAAATACAAAATTTTGAGTAAAAAGCTGAAATAACTGCATTTTTGTAAAGGAATTTTGTTAGAGATCAAATTCAGAACGATTATCAAAACACATGAGTTTAACATTAATTAAATTAGTTTTTGCTTAAGTTTTTTATAAATTGGCCATCTAGTGGAAAATAGCGAAATTACAGATTACCATAAAAACTCGTCAGGAAAGCGTCATTGGCAGGGAAATGTTTTCTCTTAATTGACGAGATAAGTCGTCAATGGCGGGGAAAGAGTTCAATAAAATTGTTTGTAAACCTATTCATTTATGTTTGTTTGTTTTTTGTTAAATTTTCTTTAGCTTTTTTACAACATGATCTTACGGAAAGTCATGTTATAGTCACATAAAATTTGATCAATTTATTTGTGTCCATGACACAAAATTCTGCTTTTCTATATTCCTTCTACATGAATGTATTTTTCGTGAGACTTTCACAAATTTCTTTAAATAGTTTCTCGTGTCCATGGCACAACTTTCTTTTTTTGGGGTTTGCGTTAGGATGTCTAAAGATGGAACAGAAAGTGATTCTAACGCAAAGCGACAATGGTAAGAAAAGAGGAACAAAACAATGAGAAAACAATACATAAAATGAAACGAAAAAGAAAGTCATGTAACGGACGCGAAAAACTATTTATAGAAATTTGTTACGAAAAAGACATTCATGCTCAAGGCACAAAAAAGCTGAATTTCGTGCCATGGACACAAAAAAATTGACAAAACTTTCCGTGAGATCAGTCTGCTTTTTTAGTAAAGTTTACTAACTTTTTTACTTTATTTGTTTATTTACTTAGTCTGAAGGCAGAAAAAACGTTCAGGTTCGCTTTAGCTTACGTTACAGTAAATGCTATGGCGCAGAATCGATCCTGGATTTAAAGCAAAACTTTTGACCGATACAGAAAAACACTGAAAAAAATGATTCATTCAATTTACTCAATTTTTTAAGGTAAGTGGTCAATTTATTTAAGCTACATTTAAACAAAAACATTTTAAATACAAAACAAAAAACTTTTGTTTAAATGTAGCTTAAATAAATTGAATGCGACCACTTACCTTAAAAAATTGAGTAAATTGAATGAATCATTTTTTTGAGTGAACTTTAATGTTTCCAAATATTTCTCCTTCTGCTTTTGGTCCGAAAAACAGCCTCTCAAGTTGTCACATCTTTTGGCTAAAAACAACACCTTCAACAAAAGCTAAAACAACTTGGCTTTGCAAATCAATTCATCCTCCTACTTAACATAACTCATAAAAACAAGTTGAAATTGTTCATTTAATTTCTTCATTTGTTAAGTTAAACTAACATAAAAATATATCTTAATTTGACAAAAAATGTTACAGTGTATTTCATTTATTACAAAATTTTTGCATTGCACTACAACAGATTCTTCCCCCGTCCCGTTTCTGTAGCCAGGGCATTTTTTTTGCGCACATTCAAGAATTCATTTATTGCAATGATGTCCTTCAGTCAGATCTATGACTATAAATGTCTCAACACATGTGGCAAAGCACCAGATCCAACAGAGATGTCCTGCTTCAGTAACTAAAGAGACATGGAGACAATAACACAGAGGTAGAGACGGCCAGGCATCAGGTGATGCTTCGGTCCACAGCTGGAGATCCATAACATCAATAAAGACTTCTTACTGTGGAGAAGATGAGCAAGTCTGGGATGGTACGACGCTGGATCTTCACGCCGGCTTTACCAGCGTGGTGCGCACTTGTAGATTCATTTCATATTCTAATACTGCGCACAGCTGAATGAAACGAGCCGAGAAGGCATTATAACTTTGTTTTTATTGAGAGGCGGCATGAATGAGCTCGCTGTGAGTACAATCGGAGGCTTCTGAGTAACGTGCACGCTCGATCGTTCGAGACAACCCGACCCCAGACTGAGTATTTTAATGCAAACAAGGTCTCTCGGCGCACAAAGAAGCTACATATCTCATACAAAAGACGTCTTGAGTCAGGACAACCTACGCAGTGTTCAATGGCCTGATACAGTCTTGTTTTGTTTGGGCTGCTTTTCACAGCCGGGCGTTCAGCGTGTCGCCGTTTTTCTCTCGTTCCTTATCTCCAGACTGAAGTGCTACTGGCCTAACAATAAGGAATTCACATACAAGCATGTACAGTAAAACGATTTTATAGAGTTAATTGGTTTGTGTATTATTGTATGTGCAACATTTTAAATTTAGTCACTAACCAAGACTATATCCTATATCATATTTTCATCATACTACTACAATGGTGTTCGAATCGCTTTGTTGTTTTCTCACTTTTGTCACTATATGGAATAAATTGGCTAAATGCTTACATTTAAATAGCATTACCTTAAAGGCACACTCCACTTTTTTTGAAAATATTCTCATTTTCCAGATCCACTAGAGTTAAATTGAATATTTTTTACAGTTTTTGAATCCATTCAGCCGATCTACGGGTCTGGCGCTAGCACTTTTAGCATAGCCTAGCATAATCCATTGAATCTGATTAGACCGTTAGCATCGCGCTAAAAATTAACCAAAGCGTTTCAATATTTTTCCTATTTAAAACTTGACTCTGTAGTTACATCGTACTAGGACCGACATAAAATTATAAGTTATGATTTTCTAGGCCGATATGTCTAGGAACTATACTCTCATTCTGGCGTAATAATCAAGGATTTTGCTGATGTAACAGGGCTGCAGCAGGCGTAATGATGTTACGCAGCAGCCGAAAATAGTCCCTTTATTAACTTTCAATGGCAGGGGACTATTTTCGGGCAGTGCGTAACATCATTGCGCCTCCTGCATGTTATGGCATGTTACGGCAGCAAAGTCATAAATTATTATGCCAGAATGAGAGTATAGTTCCTAGCAATATCTGCCTAGAAAATCGTAACTTTTAATTTTCCGTCAGTCTTAGTACACGGTGTAACTAGAGAAGAGTCTAGTTTTAAATAGGAAAAATATTGAAACTCTTTGTTTTTTTTATTTAGCATGATGCTAAATGGTCTAATCAGATTCAATGGATGCTAAGCTATGCTAAAACTGATACCGCCAGATCAGGAGATCGGCTGAATGGATTCCAAAATGGTAAAAATCCAACCCAGTCTCAAGCTATGTCGTGTTATAGTAACGACAATTTTTATTTATTTATTTATGTTTGATGACAAGAATTTTGACTGTTTTTCGTGTCTCTGGAGACTAATGTCTTTTTCGTCCTTCCCAGCACGAATTACTATCAATGGCTGTTCTATCTGTGGCACGACTTTCTTAATCGTGTCATTTTATATTTTGTTTTCTCATCGTTGTTTTCTATTTTTTTACAATTTGCGTTAGAATCACTTTCTGCGACATCCTAACACAAACCCAAACTCTACCCCCAACTCCAGTGGAGAATAGTTTTAAAAGCGGACGAAAAACATGCAGAAACCAATGCATAAAATTACATCCTAACGCAAACCTCGAATCTAACTCTAACCCCAAGTGACAATGATTTAAAAAAAAGAAAGAACGATGAGAAAACAAAATATAAAATGACACGATAAAGAAAGTCGTGCAACGGACGCGAAAAACTATAGAAATTTGTGCGAGTCTTACGAAAAAGACATTGGTGCTCAAAGCACGAAAATTTTTTTATTTCGTGCCATGAACACAAATAAATTGATAAAACTTTCCGTGAGATCAGTCTGTTTACTTTACTAACTTTATTTGTTTGTTTAGTTTAGTCTGAAGGCAGGAAAAAACGCTCAGGTTCGCTTTAGCTCACTTTACAGTAAATGCTATTGCGCAGAATCGATCCTGGATTTAAAGCGAAACTTTTGACCGATACAGAAAAACACTGAAAAAAATGATTCATTCAATTTACTCAATTTTTTAAGGTAAGTGGTCAGAATCAATTTAAGCAAGCTACATTTAAACAAAAAAAAATTAGAATACAAAACTTTTGTTTAAATGTAGCTTAAATAAATTGATTGCGACCACTTACCTTAAAAAATTAAGTAAATTGAATAAATCATTTTTTTTCAGTGAACTTTAATGTTTCCAAATATTTCTCCTTCTGCTTTTGGTCCGACAAACACCCTCCCAAGTTTTCACATCTTTTGGCCCAAAACAACAACTTTAACAAAAGCTAAAACAACTTGGCTTTGCAAATCAATTCAACCTACTACTTTTAACTTAATTTGTGATAAGTTAACATAACTCATAAAAACAAGTTGAAATTGTTCATTTAATTTCTTCATTTGCTAAGTTAAACTAACATAAAAACATACAGAAACCAGTGCATTAAATTACATCCTAACGCAAACCCCGAATCTAACCCTAACCCCAAGCAACAATGATTAAAAAAAAAGGAAAGAACGATGAGAAAACAAAATATAAAATGACACTGTAAAGAAAGTCGTGCAATAGACACAAACAGCCATTGATAGAAATTCGTCCTGGGGAGGACGAAAAAGACATTCGTCTCCAGAGACACGAAAAACAGCGCAAATTCGTGTCATCAAACACGAATAAATTAATCAAAATTTTCATTACTATAACACGACTTGCCTTGAAACTGTGTAGAAAAATCATGTTTAACTCTAGGAGAGCTGAATAATTAGCACATTTTCAAAAAAAGAGTCCCATGGTACATAAATATGGTTTGGTTTACTGTAGTACCATAGTACAATGGCACAAAAAATGGTCCCTAGCTGTCACTGGAGCGGTACCCTTTAAAAAGATGTATACATTTAGTAGTAATATGCACTTTTTAGTATAAGTATGCACCACTGACGCATCATAATTTTTATAATACTGCTTAATGTAGATCTGCTTGTCTTCATTATTATTTTTACTAGGATAAAAAATGTATTTGCAAATAAACTTGTGCTGTTATATATAAGACCTTTTCAATTCAGTCCGGCTCATAGAACAGGATGGCAGTAAGCGATACATGTGCTAGACTAATTCATGATTGTATGTATTGTGAACGGGCTCGCGCCTGGCAGGGCCGTTGTCCCAAATAACTGTGACGCTCCGTGGCACGGCTCATTGTTGCGCGATAACACAGAACCCGGGATGACAGACGCCCCCGCCCCCTGGAAGACCAATCAGATTTCACGTTTCCAGCATATAATTCCCCATGTAGGGGCCATTTATGAGGCATTATGGGAACACTTTAAAATCTCATTAGACGGGACAGCTGCACTTCGCTGCTGCATGCTGCTTTAGCCCTTGCTATTATTGCTGCTGGGGAAATCGCTACCCCCTGTTTTGAGATGAGACCCATTTCGGGAGCTTAAATGAAGCTAATTGTAAGCTTTCGGGGTTGCGTAGTACAGAAAACTGTAATGCCGCAGGCAGTGAAAATGATTTAAGGGAAGTGTTTGTGTATGTACAGTACTTGTATATGACTTGTACTGTATTTACATTGCTTTCATCCACACAGTGCATTTTATCGGTACTGGGAATCAAAATCATGATGTTTTGAGCCAACATTTATTATCTAAACGTAATATTTACAGAAATGTGCTAATTTTTCATTAGCACATAAACAAACATGGTTTCTCCAAAGCGTTGGGCATAGATTTAATGAATCTGATCCGCTGGTGGATTTATAATCTAATATTAACACATTTGCTTCAGTTATGTGCAAGACTTAAAAAAAAACTAATATATAACATTCTGTGTTACTCGTATTTCTTAATCTAATTTGCAATGTGAAGAGTTAAAACCTGGTGAATATTTATGTATTCTGATTCAGTAATATTAAATCAAAAACTTTGACTTGGCAATCGAAAATAATGATAATAATTTCTTCCCTTCCCAAAGGTAAAATCCATATATAACATATATAGTTAGCACAGCCACCGTGTTATTTTTGGCATTATGCAATAATGATGAACTGTGTGCGTGTGTATGTATACATCTTTAAAATAGAATGAAGTTTACATTATATATTCATCTTAATGTGCTGCCAGCGTGTTAGGAAAGACATGGGTTACAGATGGAGGTGAGCACACTGGTGTTCTCTGTTCACACCTGATATTTTTGGACGTCTCTTGTTCCAAATCGCGAAAGGAAAAAGAAGGAAAAAAATGCCGCTGTTTATGTGGAAAGCTCACCGCTCAAATTCGCCTGCCATCCGAGCCGGCGAGGGAGAAGAATTTGGCGAAAGGGTATTTTTAAACCCCAGAGAAACCTCAAAGGCTGTACTTAGAAGAGGTCAGCCGAGGCGATATGGAGGAGCGCCATACAAAAACCTCCCTGGCGGATGATTTTGCCAGAGCGAGTTTGCTGCTGATGTCACTGATGTCAGGCCTACCTGTGAACCCACAATTTACTGTCTACAAAAACCTGTCCAAATGCCATCTTTTGTAAAAATACAGCTTTTCTAGAAGAAATGTAATACTTTTGATTGAAAATATGGTAAAATTTGAGGAAGTGCGACATGTGTCTGGTGACTTATCAGGGGAACTGTCATATTAGGGGAACTATAAAAATGTACGTACTCACCATCATGCCATCCTGGATGTATGTGATTAAAAGAAAAATCCAGATAATTTACTCACCACAATGTCATCCAAAATGTTGATGTCTTTCTTTGTTCAGTCGAGAAGAAATTATGTTTTTTGAGGAAAACATTGCAGGATTTTTCTCATTTTAATGGACTTTAATAGACACCAACAATTAATACTCAACACTTAACAGTTTTTTTTCAACAGAGTTTCAAAGGGCTATAAACAATCCCAAACGAGGCATAAGGGTCTTATCTAGCAAAACGATTGTCATTTTTGACAAGAAAAATAACAAATATACACTTTTAAAGCACAACTTCTCTTTTAGATCCGGTCGTCATGCGCTAGCGTGACCCGACACAATACGTCATCACGTCAAGAGATCACAGAGGACGAACGCGAAACTCCGCCCCAGTGTTTACAAGTGTGTTGAAAGAGGACCGTTCCTACGTTCTTGTATGTCAACTGATACTAATTAATGTCTTTGTGTCAGTTTATTGTTTACAATGGTCCGCAAATGTGCGTTTTATATATGTAATACGTGACCTCCCTACGTCACTACGCATTTACGTTAGGTCGCGCTGGACCGGACCTAAACGAAAAGTTGTGCTTTAAAAGTGTATATTTGTTATTTTTATTGTCAAAAATGACAATCGTTTTGCTCGATAAGACCCTTATGCCTCGTTTGGGATCGTTTATAGTCCTTTGAAACTCCGTTGAAAAAAACTCTTACGTGTTGAGTTAAGTGTTAATTGTTGGTGTCTATTAAAGTCCATCAAAATGAGAAAAATCCTGCAATGCCCTCCCCAAAAAACACTACCTCCCCTCGACTGAACAAAGAAAGACATCAACACCCCGGATGACATGGTGGTGAGCAAACTATCTGGATTTTTTTTAAGAAAATTGAATATTCCTTTAATAATGCTTTATATTTTGAGCTTATTTAAAGGTTCATTGTGTAACTTTTAGTAGAATCTCTTTACAAAAACGCAATATAATTAACATAACTATATTATCAGTGATGTAAAGACCTTACATAATGAACTGTATTGTTTTTATTACCTTAGAATGAGCTGTTTTTATCTACATACACCGCAGATCTCCTTACATGGAAGGCTTCTCTATGTGTTTTGAAATTGAGGTTGGTTGCAATTCGCCATCTCACAGCTTGATGCCGCTAAAAACTCACACTGGACCTTTAACAGTTGATACATCATGTATCCATGGCAACATATACAGATCAAATACACAGTCACGTTAATAAAATGTTTTCTTGCATGTTTTGCATGAACCAATGAGATTTGATGTTATCGACTTGCAATTACTGTTTTGATCTTTACATTTTTATTAAAATGTGACATATCGATTGTTAACTGAGCTCAACATATTAACTCTTTACCTGCCACTGACGAGTTATCTCGTCAATTAAGTGAAAACATTCCCCTGCCAATGACGCTTCCCTGACGAGTTTTTACGTTAATCTGTAATTCCGTTATCGTTCACTGGGTGGCACTCTTACCCAAATAAAAAAATGAAGCATTAACTAACTCTACAATTTGTAAACTCTGTGTATGTTTTGCTCATAGTTCGGAATCTGATTTCTAACAAAAGTCCTTGCAATTGTTTCAGCTTTTTGCTCAAAATTTGATATTTTTGAAGAAACCTGTCCATATTTAAGAGGTTATAAAAAGTGAACAAATATCATACTTTTTTCTGTTTTGTTTGTTTATTTGTTTGTTTAAAATCAGAGGGTCTATTCTTTCATTTAAAATATATTGTTTGTTTATATATTCCTTCAGAAAACATATAGTAACCCACTGGAGTCACTTGGATTACTTTAATGATGGACGCTATCTTAAGGCTTTCATTAATAAAACTAAAGCAGTTGATTTCCGAATCGTTCATTAGTTTCATTTTGCGAGCGTGTGAAAGTTACGCAATCCTATTTAAGCAATTGCGCTGAAATATCAGAGAAAGCTCTAACATATACATGTACAAAACACTGTGCAACATGTTTACTCACAACACAAGTAGCGGACTCTGACATAATATTAGTTCACGTCTATTTAAACCCGTCATTACTTCCCCTCCCCTCTCCACAGACCATCCCCTCAATCACCAGGTGTAAACGTTAATGTGTCTCTTTAGTCCACTTGTGACTCGATCGACGAAAACACATCTTAATACCAAGTGTATACAGCCTCTAATGGCGCTTTTCCATTGCATAGTACCCAACGGTTTAGTTTAGTTTGGGTCGGGTCAGCTCACCTCACTTTGGCATGGTTAGCTTTTCCATCGAGTTTAGTAACACTTCGCAGCGGGAGGGATTATAGGTGTTTCGTTATATTTGCGCTGACTACTGCTGTGACATCATACAAGTGAGAGCGTCGTTGTACATTCCCATACATTTATTTATTTCTCAGTCTGCCACAAAATTAAAATTGGCCACCACAAATAGATGTTTGCACATCGCGTCTATAACTACCTCTGTCTCACATGACAGTTTCTGTACAAACGCCCGTGGCGCCAGTCGAGCCTCATTGAAGTTGTATTTAAGCATATAATGCTGACGTGCACGTCGCGAATGTTCTGCCACAAACTGCAAGTCTGGAAAAAAACTGTTATGGTGTGTCCCGGATTCTCAACCTGTGGATTTTTTTCATCGCTAAAAGGGAGTTTGGGAACTTATAGCAGAGCACAGATGACAACATGTTTGCCCGAGACAGCGCAAGCTAGCAGTAAGCTAAAGCTAATCTTTTACATTATAGCGGTGACGCTGGTAGTGACGATTCTCTCAGACCAATCAGTGATCTACAGTGTTTTCGCGTCACGTTTGGTATCAGCTTGGAACCCCAACCCGAGGTGGTACGAAAAAAAGTATCGGGTACTACGTACTGCACCCAGTGGAAAAGCCCCCAAAAGTAAGCTGAGCAGACCCAAACTTAACCAAACCAAACCTATGCAATGGAAAAGCGCCATAAATGTCTTTGTTTTGGTTAACACAATGGAAGATATTTGTTATCAAGCTGGAAACAGGAGCAACATTGACTTCCATAGTAGAAATAAAAAATTACTTCCTTTTTGTTCAATAGAACACAGAAATTTATACAGGTTTGTAACATCTGGGTACGTAAATGACAAAATTGTATTTTTGGGTGAACTATCCCTTTAAGGTGAGTTTGAGAGTATTTTATATTTAGGTAAACTATTCCTTTAATCTTTTAGATTAACTCAGTAATTTAAATTGTTTTATTTATTTTCTATTTTTGCATTTCAAACATGCAGGGTATATTTTTAAACCCAAGTATGTTACTTTAAAATGCACATTTATATATTCTACAGTGCAGCGTGTCTTTTTGTTATGTTTAGATCTGTACCTGAATTACAGTAAACCGGATTGAAATTGACCTGAAAGGTGACGTGGAATAACGCTGATTTCTGTGAAATTCTGTGAACGCTTCTGTAGTTTGACGAACGTTTGGGATATTGGAGCCGACGCGCTCACAACGTCACATCAAATCATTTCCTCTAACGCTCAGACATGAGGAACAGAGAGATGGAGTGATAAGACATGCTGACATTATGGCAGATTAACAAAAAACACATTTGGTCCAGTCAGCCCGCTTAAAACTTTAATGTTATATTTCTTGGTAAAAAGCCTCAGTAATTGCAAAGTATGGATTTATTTACAGAATTACACTAGAATTTCATCCCTTATAGATTACATTTAAGATAACTTGTAACAAAAAATTGCTGTCGAAAGCATGAATTTATTGCCTGTTTATTCTGCAGATCCACCAGCTAAGAAGTGACCCAGTTTGCATCCATAGAAAATGCACAGAAATGCATCCATATGTACTGCATGCCTACACATTTAAAAGAACAAGTCATCTATATGCTTAACCAGCAGTGAACTGTAACGAGGACACGTGAATTATATTGCTCACATTCTGCACCATATGTTCTTTTAGACACGCTAGATGAATTTATAGCTATAACAACAATAATTCATAAGGTCATATATATACTTTATATATATTTCGTGAGGGACATTAAAATCCATTTGCAATGTTAGTGACATAAACAGAGAGCAGATTAAATGTGTACATGTGACTGCTGTGTAAACATTGCATATGTATGGTCTCAATATGTACGTTAAAACTGACTAACTTTGTGTCGTATGTTGATGGCTCACAGTGTACGATTTGTGCATGTGTTGAAGTATTTTGTGTAAAAAGGCAATAATGTGGGTTCTGGGACACATCCAAGAAATTACGTGAATGGCTCTTGCTTTCTGCACCTGCAATTCAGTCAAATGAAGTACGTTTTTAACATAATGAAACAGGCAGTTGCATTAATTCAGTAGAGCGGTTTATAGGCTGGGAAACCGATTTGGAGAAGCATGTGATGTCGCAACGATGGCAGGCAGCTTGTCTACGCCAATAGTGATGCGATTGCGATCGTACTTACAGTAATTAGTATTGTAATTCACAGATGAATAGGTCTGCCACATTTGCTGAAATTATGAGCTCATAGCTAAATTTAAAATACATTGCCAGTGCATTTCATACAACCTGAATGGGGTCCAAAAGTCCAAACTGTTTGCTTAAACTGTTGATTTTACTTTAAGTCCAGATATTAAATGTGGTCTCAGTTTGTCACACAACAGAAAAATGTGAAATGAACAACGCAACCAAATTTGAATGCTGGAAAAAATGCCATGTCAATAAAATAACTATCAAAATCTTGAAAAAATAGGCAGGATTCTCTGCTCTCAAGCAGTGGGGGGCGTGTCCACTGTCTGTGGTGAAACCACGCCCCCTCACTGGAAAGCTGCTGTCTCTCTGAATTTTATGCTTTTTTTACCTGAATTTTACCACCGACTGAACCAGTTTAATCTGTTTACCTGCTTCCTATCCCTACCGTATGTACATATATAAATATATTAATTTCTCCCAAGGGTTTTTGTTCTTCTAGGAGTTTTTCCCACCGGGTTTTCTCCTAGGAGGTTTTTTCGTCCCAGGGAGAGTCAGCCAACACATTAACTTAGCACTTTACTGTATACGTTACATTATTAATACGCTAGCTTGTACGGTTTAACCTTAGCCGTTATATTCTACTTCTTATATTATCTATTGATTTTCTGTGTTCTCCTTTACATCTACTCATGTAAAGCTGCTTTGCAACAATTAACAATTGTGAAAAGCGCTATATAAATAAAATTGAATTGAAATTGTGTTAGGGTTAGGCTATGCTCAGTGGCTCTAGTAAAGTTCAATTTATAGCCATGTGTAAGGTCTACGCTGCAGGTTATCTATAGCCTCTGCATAGCCTTACGTGCACCTACAAATTTTAAACAGCATGTCAGTTCTACGCGGACCGCAAGCGCTGTGACTGGTCCACTAGAACCCCTTCCGTCATATAAAAAACTGTGTCATAGGTATTTCCGTTTGCGATGGTGACAACAAAAACGGTCTGCGCGTGTTTGCACGTCGACACGGACGACGACACGGAAGTACACTGTATATGAAAACCGGCATGTAGCCTACGACGTCGTGGCTACACCGTAGGACGTATGCACAACTATAATGAGCCATAAAGTCATCGAGCCACCGTTTTAGCTCCGCCCAAATAATCCTGAACAAAGAAATGTAGTAAAATTGTTTTAACAATGTAACTCCACAATTCAGTACTACAAAATTTACAGACTTTGTAATGTGTTTACATATTTTACGAGTGGGCTAATCTGAATAAATTCATACGAAGTCAATTGTGCAAAAACACGCAATTATCATAAAAAAAACAATAAAGAAACCCCACCCTTAACCCCAACGTCACAGGGGTCGAGGCAAATCGTAAAACAATTTATTAATGTGGTCGTACAAATGAATACGGATTAGCCACCTTTAAAATAAATATGAATTGCCGTGAGATAGCATTGCCAATAATTTTCTAACATCAACTCTCCCCGCCATTGATGAGTTTTTACAGTAATTTGAAATTCGGCAATTGTCCACCAGATGGCGCTCTTACCCAATTTATAAAAAACTGAAGTAAAACCTAATTTTACAAATTTTAAACTCCATGTATGTTTTGATTATCATTCTGAATCTGATCGCTAACAAAATTCCTTTACAAAAATGAAATTATTTCAGCTTTTTGGTCAAAATTTTGTATTTTTGAAAAAACCTACCCATATTTAAGAGGTTTTAAAAAGAGAACAAATGAAGATAGGATAAAACGTACTTTCCCGTTGTGTTTGTTTGAAAGCAGAGGGTCTGTTCTTTCATTTGATTTAAATTTATGTTTATATATTTCTAGAAGAAAATTTTCCTGGAAGGCATTTTGTGACACTTCTGAAAATCACAAAAACATGCTGCCGGGCAAATTTTTCTTTAAAAATAAGTTAAAAATGTGTTTTGAAACAATTCTCTGAAATAACTTATACACAGACTTTACTATTTTGAAAACCTGCTGAATGTGGTTTTTAAAGTGTTAGTTAATGGAAAAACAATAAATTTGTCATTATTTACTCACCTTCATGTTGTTCAAACTCTCAATTCCTTTGTTTTTCATAACAAAAAGAGTTGTTTTGTCTAGTTTCATTGTTATGGCCTCTTAAGGCTTCAAAAGGATGCCAAAATATTGCAAAATAACAGATAAAAGGATGCTTTTATATCCTTCTGAATCTTGAAAAGGCAGTCACATTTTAAACAAACAAACAAAAAAATTTGTTAAAGGGGACATATCATGAAAATCTGACTTTTTCCATGTTTAAGTGCTATAATTGGGTCCCCGGTGCTTCTACCAACCTAGAAAATGTGAAAAAGATCAACCCTGTAACTTAGATTTGGTAAACCATTCTCTGCAAGCATTTGAAAAAATAGATCATTGAAATTTGGCCCATCCTTTGTGATGTCAGAAGGGGATAATACTGCCCCTTAATCTGCACTATCCAACCACAGCACTCCCATTTAGTGCAGAGATCAGCTCATTTGCATTTTAAAGGACACACCCCAAAACTACACATTTTGCTCAAACCTACAAAGTGGACATTTTATGCTATAATAAATTATCTATATGATATTTTGAGCTAAAACTTCACATACGTACTCTGGGGACAACAAATTTATTTGACATCTTAAAAAAATCTTGTGAAATGTCCCCTTTAACAAAATCTATGTTGGTTTTGAAAAACAAAGCCATTTGGGGCTTTGAATGAGATGAGTAAATAATGGCAAATTTTTAATTGTTTGCTTTACTATTCTTTTAAACAAGCAAAAAACGTCCTATAATAATTTGAAGTCCCATCATCATGCAACTTGACAAAGTACACTGTTCGAAAGAAAGGTAAAAAGGGTCCATAGTTGTCATTGGGACGGTACTCTTGCAAAAAGTACACCTTTGCACCCAAAGAGTGCATATTAGTACCTCAGAGGTGCATATTGGTACCAAATGCATACACATCTACACCTAAATGACATATTAGGAGCTTTCAAAGTGTAAATGTTAGGTGGGCGTTAGCAACTCACTACCGTGCACCTAATAGTCCCAGAAGTGGTCAATGTAAACACAGCTGTTTAACACCCTGCATACTCACACCTATAATAAATCTGGGCTTTGTGTAAGGTCACAGACCTACATTTTCCTCTGTTTCTTGTGTGTGTCTTTTCACCCTTAAAATATGTCACATGCAATTATAGAGAAATTCCATTAAAAACGATTAAATGATTTCTGAGTGGTCCAGGGGCAACAGTGTTTACTACTACGATGTAATGACAAGAAATTATATCTTTATTACAGTATAACTAATTAGGTAATTATATGTGAATACAAACACAGTGATACGAAACGTTACACAGCAGTCAGATTAGCGTCGAAGCCGCTGTCAAGCTTGTCAAAGCCTTCAGCTCTGTTTACCACGTCTGGCAGTCAAAGCCGCGTTTAAGTTCGTCTTTTGGACAAATAATTATTCACAGGCATTGATGAATCCAAAGCTACGTTTTAACAAGCATCCGTTGTGATAACCATGAAGTGCCTCATGGCTCATTCTCGTAGAGTGTATTAATATGTGCAAAATGTAAGTGCACTCTCAGAAACCTAACCTAAGCTATATCAGCTTTTACTGTGTTTAAATAGTTAATGGAAATTCTAAAAATGAAGAGATAGGCGATGCTTTTAATGTATTCTGGATTCCCTATAGTCAGTGAACAGGAAAACGAAACAAGTGGTATATTTTTATACCAAGCGGAGTCACACTTAAAGGGACACTCCACTTTTTTGAAAATATGCTCATTTTCCAGCTCCCCTAGAGTTAAACATTTGATTTTTACCATTTTGGAATCCATTCAGCTGATCTCCGAGTCTGGCGCTAGCACTTTTAGCATAGCTTAGCATAATCCATTGAATCTGATTAGTCCATTAGCATCATGCTAAAAAATAACCAGAGTTTCGATCTTTTTCTTATTTAAAACTTGACTTTTCTGTAGTTATATTGTGTAATAAGACCAACTCAGTGCCAGGGACTATTTTCGGCTGCTGCGTAATATCATTGCGCCTCTTGCAGCCATGTTATAGCAGCAAAGTCCTTGATTATTACGCCAGAATGAGAGTATAGTTCCTAGACATATCGACCTAGAAAATCTTTTAATTTTCCGTCAGTCTTAGTACACGATGTAACTACAGAAGAGTCAAGTTTTAAATAGGAAAAATATTGAAACTCTTTGGTCATTTTGTAGACACAATGCTAATGGTCTAATCAGATTCAATGAATTATGCTAAGCTATGCTAAAAGTGCTAGCGCCAGACCCGGAGATCAGCTGAATGGATTCCAAAACGGTAAAAATCACTATAGGGGAGCTGGAAAATGAGCATATTTTTTTTTAAAAAGTGGAGTGTCCCTTTAATTTAAAATAACCATAAAAAGTTCACCGATAAATTTGCAACATGATCTCACGGAAAGTCGTGGTATAGTCACGAAAAATTTGATTCATTTATTTGTTTCCATGGCACGAAATTCAGCTTTTTTCATGCCTTGAGCACAACTTTCTTTTTCATGTCATTTTATGTATTGTTTTCTCTTTTCCCCCCTATTTTTAAATCATTGTCGCTTGGGGTTGGATTTGGGGTTTGGGTTAGGATGTACTTTTACGTATTGGTTTCTACATGTTTTTCTTCAGCTTTTAAAAGTATTTTCGCCTGGGGTTGGGGTTTGGGTTAATGTCTAAAAATGTAACAGAAAGTGATTTTACCCCAAGCGACAATGATAAGAAAATAGAAAAAAACTATGAGAAAACAATACATAAAATGAAACGAAAAAGAAATTGTGCGAGTGACACGAAATATACATCCGTGCTCAAGTCACGAATAAAGCTGAATTTCGTGCCACTGTAAAAAAAAATCTTTGCTGCCTTAAAGGTGCAGTGTGTAAATTTTAGTACATCTAGTGGTGAGGTTGCAAATTGCAACAAACGCTTCAATCCACCATTCACTGAAACGCATAGAGAAGTTACGGTAGCCGCCACCGGCCAACCATGTCATCGTTGGAGACAACGGACAAACTTTTTTTACTAAGTTAAGGGCTTTTGTAGAAACAAAATGGCGACTTCCATGTAAGTGGACCCTTTGTGTATATATAAAAACGTCTCATTCTAAGGTAATAAAAATATATCACTTCATTATGAAAGGTCTTTATACACCACTGATAATATAGTTATGTATTTTATATTGCATTTCTCTCAAGAGATCCTTATAAAAGTTGCACACTACACCTTTAAATTTTTTTGTTAAATCAACTTAGATTTACAAGTCATGTCAACTTACTATTATTTATCTTGACAGTGTGGACACGGATAAATGAATACAAATTTCCGTGACTATAACACGACTTTCCGTGAGATCAGTCTGTAAACTTGACATGTTCTCATGTTTTAGACAATGAAAGTAAATGGTGTCCATGGCTGATGACTCCTAAAATGCAGATATAAAGAAACAAAAATACACAAGTTTGACATTAATTGCATCATTGGTTAAAAATATAAAGTACTGTGTGATGGCAAAATTTTCATTTTTTTTTGGTGCACTGTCTCTTTAAGACCATAGCGACTACAGTTGAGAATTCTGCCGGGATGCACCATAGCAAGTTTACACTAGTTTATTAAAGGAAATGTATTTATAATCCTCTCTTGGGAGTAAACACAAGACACAGCAGGCCCAGTCATCAAAAAAGATACCAAACTAATTCAAATAAACAGCATGCTGTCCAGCTGAAGTTGAATGAGTTTAGGTCAACTCTATTGCTAACAGCCTGTGTGTGTGTCTGAGGTTCTGTAATTCAATTCATGTGTACTGATGTGTATATAGTTGCATTTCTAAACAGATTTTGTGGCCAGAGACAGAAACCAAAGGGAAACAACTTACTGTATAGCATCGCTCCACGAAATAAAAAGAAAAGCATTTTTTAAGGTGACTCTATATTTATAATTATTAACTATCAAATGGTTAGCAAAAATAATTTCTTGCCCGTGTTTACATATTGGGACATAAAGGGCAAACTGTTAATACACTTTACTTTCAGTAACTCATGTCATGAACCATCAGTTGCATATTGCAACTGGCAGGTGGTCTCTACACTTTCAGTAAAAAAGTCTGTCGCTGGGGGGATACCCTCAAAGTTTCATTTTTGTACCTTTATCGGTATACAACACTTTGAACTGTTGTACCTTTTGGGGTATGGATTTCTCTTTTTTTCTTCTTCTTAAACCATTGTTGCTTAGTTTTGGGGTTAGATTTGGGATTTACTTTAGAATGTCAATTAATAAATGGGTGATTCTCACGAAATCCAGATTTAGAAGGTGTCCAGCAACAGAATTTTTAAAAAGCCCTTGAAGCCATTGTTTTGCACATATAAGATTAAGGTCTGAACTTACTATAACCATTAATTTTAGAGGATTTTAAAAATATTCCTATAGAATTATTTACATTTTTTTAGATTATCATTATAAAAAAATATCATTACCGCAACATGATATTACATTAAATATATGCATTTACAAACTCATGTTTCGGTAATGAGAACTAAAAAGTTGTCAAAACAAAATTTCAACTTTTATCTGGAGAGAAAAAAATAAAAACTGCTCACCTGGTAGCCATCTTGAGTGTCACAGTCAATTATGTCCCTTAAAACACATTTTTTGTGTAAATGTTAGTTCCTTGAGGGCTTAAACAATGATTTAAAATTGTTGCGGAGGATGAGAAAATTGGCCTTGGACACATTTATATTCCTTATTATTGTCTCTACATTAACCAATGATCATCGTTTCTTTACTTTAAATGTTTATAGTATAACATGCACTGAAGCTTTTTATTTTTTAATTACAAATATTTCCATGTAAAAAAAACGAATCCAGTCATGGACACGTTGCGGTAATGAAATTGTCCCCTTAAATGTGGAAAAAACAACAAAATTGGTTTGTATGATGTCATTTGAAATCATGTGCAAAATAGATTATGTTTTTGTCTATTTTTAAACCATGGTCGCTTGGAGTTGGGGTTAGAAATGGTAAGGATGTCATTTTATGTAACAAAAAATTCTATTAACCCCAAACCCAACTGATAAAAATGATAAAAAACAAAAAAGTGAGAAAACGACACGAAAAAGATGCGCCGTATTAAGTGAACGTGAAGGACTGCCATATGCAGGCAAAACTGGAATTTGGCGTAAATATTTTGCTTGACTTTTCACACTACGTGCTATTTACACGCAAATCATGAGAATGGGTCGTGTTTACAGTATACTGTGGTACTGAATGATAACCGTACACATATACCGTGGTATTTCAAGTTACATCCCTTTTGTATTTCCATGGTGCATATAAAATCCCTGATATTACCATAGTACCATGTCCAAATGAAAATAGTACGTTTTGTTAGTCCTCTGTCTCCATGACAGGAATTATATGCTGTTCAAATAAAATTACACAGTGCCTGCGTGATTGTATCCAAGGAGCTTGATCACATTTTAACGCTGAACTGAATGTTTCAGCAACAAAATTCCCTCTTACATCATATATATAGTGTGGTAATATCCCTTTCCACTTTATTAAAAACAAAGTAAGGATTGCAAACTGACAGAAAGAAATAAAACCCTGACCCGTTGCTACGGGGTCCTTCGGAAACTTGTTCCGAGTTATTTATGATTCAGGAATTAATCTCGCTTTGCAAAAGCTCCCGAAGAAGCGATCAAGTGGGGGAGGGATGCGGCAGGGGAAAGGTTGAGGCTCAAACGCGATTCAAGTCTTATTTAAATCCCACTCATAGATTAGAAAGCAGTTTGACAACCCTTTCACCACTTGTGATATCAGAGGTTTTTACGGCGCAGAAAAGGGAAGTAATCCGGTCGGAATTTACAGATGATTTAAGGCAAAGCGAGAGACAAACTCTGTCGGGTATTTCCGGAGAAATATTACCATACTACTGATAATTTGTCAACAGACATGCAAATCGAGGCTGTATTTCAGCCATTGTACAGCTGAATGCCATATTTTCCCATTGTTGAGGATGAATCGCCCAAGGCTTTTGTTCCCATGGCTCATTAACATTTCAAAATGGATTATTATTTACGCCTGGGTAAATATCGCTGGCATATAATGAAAGTAAACAAGGAATGATGTTGTCTTTAAATGATGTAAGGAAATGTATGGCTTCTCTAAATAAAGTGTAATGATTTTGATTTCACCATGTTCGCTTGGAGGCTCAGATGAATCAAATTTCTGGTTCAAGTGACGTCTGTGCAGACTTTCTATTTATGAAATATATTAAATGAAAAGCCGCAATGAAATGCAAGCATCATGACCCGATAAAATGTTTGGATTGCTTGTTATAAATGTGAAGCACGTCGTGCTCTTATTAATTAAATTATCATCATGCTATGGTACATTTAAGATATAGCACTATCCAATTAAATCATTTTTTTTTGATTGGTTGGTTCTCAATTGCAGATAAGATACAATATGACATGTTTAAAATAAAATTAAAACAATTATGCCGGATGATGAAAACTGCAATCATCTGGTCTTTAATAGATACACTGCAAAAAATTATATTCAAGAAAAAAAATCTTATTTTTGTCTTGTTTTCAGTAAAAATATAAAAAAATTCTTAAATGAAGATGCTTTTTCTTGATGAGCAAAATGACCCAAGAAAATAAGTCTAGTTTTAATATAAAAAAATATCAAATTTAAGTGATTTTGTGCATAGAACAAGCAAAAAAATCTGCCAATGGAGTAAGAAAAAAATTAACATTTTTCTTAAACACTAAATTCAAGAAAAATTAATTTTTTTTTTTTTGCTTGTTTTATGCACAAAATCACTTAAATTTGATATTTTTGGTCTAAAAACTAGACTTGTTTTTTTTTTCAAGAAAAAGCAATTTAATTTAAGATTTTTTTGATATTTTTACTGAAACCAAGACAAAAATACTAAGATTTTTTTTCTTGAAAATCATTTTTTGCAGTGTGTGAGTTTTCCAATATCATCCAGACATCAGTACATTTCTGCATACTTCTTTGAATATGTTAATATAGGCCCAAAGGATTTCGTAAGACATCGACCAGTATAGGATGTTACCGATGTTTACTGACATGATGCTTTAAAAAACAGGTTTTTGATATTTTTTGTAGTTTATAAGGTCTGAAATGATGATATATGTGTTTCATATTCAAACAGACATTATTGGCCTCAAAGCTAATAGACATAAAATAGATTAAAAGGCATAAAACATTTTCATTTATATGATCTTTAAAGACAATATTTGACTGTTGGTGTCTCTGGGAGAGGTTATGCAGTACCCATTACCAGTTTTGAATGCAAACATTATATCAAAATCTAATACATTTATTTCTCAAAAATGTGGAATTTGTTTTATTCCAGTCCAAACTAATATTTAAAATGACTGCATCAACATGACTGCACTGGGTACACAAATAAAAATAACTTTTAAAGGTCAAGTTCAAAGCAGGTTTATAGGGATCAGTTAAAGAATAAATCTACACGGTTTGTGTTTACGTGTGTGCATTTCACATTAATTGAGCAAATCTCTCTCTCTCTCTCTCTTTCTGTGTATGTTTATCTGTCAGTCAGTCACCCTCATCAGGCTGTCTATCACCCCTTTTGTCCCTCCGGGTGTGTGTTGTCATTCTCGTGTTGGTTAGGGGCCAGTGTCCTCCAACACGTATTACATGCCAACGAGCTTTAGGGACGCCATAGTGCCCTCAAAAAGTGTGTGTTACGTAATTGCCAACTGTCTCGAATCATTAGGGGCAGCCTTTAAAAAATACATGCTTCTGCCGACAGCTGCGTACACTCGACTTTGCCTGCATTTCAGATCGTATTTGCTTCAGAGGCTCCACTCGGTTATATTTAACCCTGGGCACAACGAGAGGTCGGCCAGCAAATACCTCTGCAATATGTAAAGAAAGAAAAAAGAAAGAAAGAAGAGGAAAAAAAGGAGAGAAAAGGATAGAAAGAAAAAGGACGAATGACAAAACACTGACAAATAGACGAAGAACAAACGAACGAAAATGTTTCGCTTATAATCGGCGAAGAATTTTGAAAAAGGATATTTCATCTCTCATATTTAAATTGTCCCTATAGTTTGGTACATAAATAAAGACTATTCAGCTTTGCATTTGATAAAGAAAGCAGTTTGTGTGTGCATGTGTTACGTTTGTTTTGTGTAGCATATGAATGATGAGCATACATACCGACAGCCATGTCACATCCTGTAAGAATGGGGGCAGTTTAGACGCAGCTGCCCTGCAGACACACTTCCACAAACACGTGCACATATGCACAACACACACACACGACCAAACACTGCATCTGTGTGCAATGCAAGGATGGAAAATATCTGTTCTAGTTTTTATTGTACACTGTTAATAATGTACTTTATATAACATATTTTTTTTTAAATTAATAAACTGTTAAAATATAAGCACCATATGACAATAATTTATTTAAATATAATGTAACTAACGTAACAATGCGCCACTGCAAAAAAATAACTTTCTGAGGTGATTTTGTTACGTTTACACCGGGTCAGATATGAGCACTACCTGTTTGAAGACGTCATGTGTTCATACGTGTTTATCAACGCGATTATTGTCGCTTGCAGGAAGAGGCACTCGAACCAAAGGTCACACAAAAGGGGCCCAGAGTTCCCAGGGTCAGATGATGTCACCGGGCGAGACAAAGGGAGGTGTTGGGCAGGTGGCCGCATCGGAGGCCTCAGTGTCGTTTTCATTCACCGCAGGGGCGAATGGTGGCCGTGAGAAAGCAAAGGAAGATCAATACCGTTCAGACCAACAGCCTGAGGGGGGGCGACCCGGGCCCCAAAAATAATTTACACGTATTAGAGGAGATGTGCTGCTCATATGGGAGGAACCACTATCTGTCTCACACCTTTGAGGGTTTTGTGACATAAATGTTACAATACTTTTTATGTTATGAATGTAACATCATAAATGCCCATCAAAATAAATGTATGCTTTATTTTGTATCATAATCTAATGATTAAGATTAGAAGAATCAAACTCATGGTTTTCAATCTTTGATATGATCTTATTCGTCAATATTAAAGATTTCAAAGTTATTTTTCACTGAATGTGAAAAGGATGATTTTATGAAGAATCATACATAATCATAAAAAATATTTTTGCTGGCTGTTCACAGGCAGGGTTATATACTGTACTGTATGTATCTAATATATTGATTATATGTAATCTGTTATTTTACATTGAACAACATTTATGAAACTTTTACCGTTTCCGGTAGACAGGGGGAAAAATTTACATTTACGTCATGTTTATTTTTGGCGGTTGAGATAAAAGAAAACTGAGCAGTGGAACAAGATGTTTTGAAACACCTGTTTCTAAGTGAACATCTATTCACAGCCTACACACATACAGTACACAAACAAGAAAACAAACTCATGAGGGGTAAGAAAAAAATGGGAACAGTCGATCAAGAATTAAAGTTGATCAAAAATATTTAAGCTGTCCATTAAAAAAAAAAACAATTATCAAAAATTTGGGAATTTTTCATTTTTAATGTTGTGTTTTACATCATTTTAAATAATGTTGCAACAACAAAATAAAAACTACATCTCAGTAAAATTTTACAATTTAAGAAGAAATTTTTTAATATAATATATTCAGTTTTGGCATGATTAAAACTAAATGCGACATTTTTGCACAAACAATATATGCATGCTATATTTATAAAAGCTAAACTAATACTGACACTTATTATATATATAATGTTCTCACATACATTAATGTTACGTTAAACAGATGACAAAAAGATGGAAAATTAACCATCAATCTGTTCGCAATTCATCTCTCTGGCTCTGCACATGTTGACAATGGCTAAATCAGTGAACAATTGTCATGCTAAAGAGGTCCTATATATGAAAACAGCATCCAATTATGGGTGAAGGGTCTCGACGCATCAAATGTGAGAACAACTCCCTGTAGCAAAGAGCTTGTTGATGTGAAGCATGCGTGGAGATTTATAACAACCGGGTCATACCACTATTACCCTTTATATGTAACAATGAAGTAGATAACAATGGAAGGTCCATTATTGCACTTGTATATTTGAGTTAGCCCCTCAAACCAGCCCCCCCCACACTGTAAGTAATGGGAGGCGAGACGTACGGCTCTCAAAGGCACAAGTCCTTGTGGGAATGAGGGGGTTGGCTGGTTAATCACTAGTCTTAAACTACAGGAAGTTGTCTATTGAAAGAGCCCCTCGGGCAGAAGTGCAAACCTTTAATCAATGCTGGGATGAGCCCAGTCTGGTGCCGATGGTTGGGACGGGAAGTTGGCGTAGTGCTTGGTTACTCATGAAAGGAGAAAAAAAACTGAACATCCATTTGTAATGTTCTGTATTGGTTTAAGATGAAGTATTGGTGTGGTGCGGCAAGTGCATTTCCGCAAAGGAAAACCTTCGGTTTGGATGGATGACTTGGTCATATGTAGCAAAGATTAATCCTAAAGTGGGTTCTTATACGGTTAAATATATTATATGGGAATTTAATTTTATTAAATTAACTATTAAAGTAAATATTAGACACTCATCATTAACCATTTGTGTTAGAGATGGATGATTCTAAAACGTTTAGCCTAACCCTAACTAACAACACCCCAAAACACACTAATACTCTAGCAATCACCCAGAACACTCTAACAACACCCTATTGTAGCAATCACCCAGAACACACTAACAACACCCTAACTACCACCCAGAACACACCAACAACACCTGAACAACCTCTCATAACACACTAACCCCCTAGTGACCACCCAGGAGACACTACAAACACCCTACTTCTAACTAAAAACACCCTATTGTAGCTATCATGTAAAAACACACAAACAACACCCTAGCAACCACCCAGAACACACTAACAACACCTTATTGTAGCAATAACCCAGAACACACTAACAATACCTTATGAAGCTCCTATAACACACTAACAACACCCTAACTACCACCCAGAACACACCAACAACACCTGAACAACCTCTCATAACACACTAACCCCCTAGTGACCACCCAGGAGACACTACAAACACCCTACTTCTAACTAACATCACCCTATTGTAGCATTCACCCAGAACACACAAACAACACCCTAAGAAGCACCTAAAACACACAAACAACACCCAAGCAACCACCCAGAACACACTTACACCCTGACAACCACCCAGAACACACCAACACCCTAGTGACCACCCAAAAGACACTAACAACAACTTAGCAACCAACCAGAACACATCAGCAACACCCTAACAAAGTCCCAGAACACACTAACACCATAGTAACCACCCAGAAGAAAAAAAAACTAACAACCACCGGTAACACACAAACAACACCCTGACAAGCACCTAAAACACACTAACAACATCCTAAGAAGCACCCACTACACACAAACAACTCTGGAGACATTGCACATGACATTAACATAAAAAACATTGAGCAACAACCCAGTCGTTATTTAACAACAACCAAAAACAAACAAACAACACCCTAACAAACACTCAGAAAACATTATCAACACTCTTACAACCATCCAGAACACACTAACAACACCCTAACTTCCACCCAGAACACACAAACAACACCTGAACAGCCTCTCAGAACACATTAACCCCCTAGTCACCACCCAGTACACACTAACACCACCCTACTTTTAACTAACATCACCCTTTTGTAGCAATCACCAGAACACACAAACAACACCGTAAAAACCACCCATAACACACTAACAATACCCTTAGAAGCATCTAAAACCCACTTACAACACCCTAGCAACCAACCAGAACACACTAACAGCCTAACTACCACCCAAAACACACCAACAACACCTGAACAACTTCTCAAAACACACTAAGCCCCCTAGTGACCCCCAGAAGACACTAACAATACCCTAGTTACCACCCAGTACACACAAATCACACCTTAACAACCTCTCGGAACACAACAATGCCGTAGTGATCAAAAGACACTAAAAACAACTTAGCAACCAACCAGAACACACCAGCAATACCCTAACAATGTCCCAGAACACACTAACACCATAGTAACCACCACCCAGAAGAAACCAACAACACCCTTACAACCACCCTTAACACACAAACAACACTCTAACAAACACCCAGAAAACACAATCAACACCCTAACTCCCACCCAGAACACACCAACAACACCTGAACAACCTCTCAGAACACACTAACCCCCTAGTGACCACTCAGAAGACACTAACAACACCTTCCTTCTAACTAACATCACCCTTTTGTAGCAATCACCAGAACACACAAACAACACCGCAAAAACCACCCATAACACACTAACAACACCCTTAGAAACAACTACAACACACTAACAACACCCTACCAACCACCCAGAACACACTTACAGTCTAACTACTACCCAAAACACACCAACAACACCTGAACAACCTCTCAGAACACACTAAGCCCCCTAGTGACCCCCAGAAGACACTAACAACACCCTAGTTACCACCCAAAACACACAAATCACACCTTAACAACCTCTCGGAACACAACAACGCCGTAGTGACCAAAAGACACTAAAAACAACTTAGCAACCAACCAGAACACACATACAACACCGTAAAAACCACCCATAACACACTAACAATACCCTTAGAAGCACCTAAAACACACTTACAACACCCTAGCAACCAACCACAACACACTAACAGCCCAACTACCACCCAAAACACACCAACAACACCTGAACAACCTCTTAGAACACACTACCCCCCTAGGTACCCTCAGAAGACACTAACAACACCCTAGTTACCACCCAGTACACACAAATCACACCTTAACAACCTCTCGGAACACAACAACGCCGTAGTGACCAAAAGACACTAAAAACAACTTAGGAACCAACCAGAACACACCAGCAACACCCTAACAATGTCCCAGAACACACTAACACCATAGTAACCATCCAGAAGAAACTAACAACACCCTTACAACCACCCTTAACACACAAACAACACTCTAACAAACACCCAGAAAACACAATCAACAGCCTAACTACCACCCAAAACACACCAACAACACCTGAACAACCTCTTAGAACACACTACCCCCCTAGGTACCCTCAGAAGACACTAACAACACCCTAGTTACCACCCAGTACACACAAATCACACCTTAACAACCTCTCGGAACACAACAACGCCGTAGTGACCAAAAGACACTAAAAACAACTTAGGAACCAACCAGAACACACCAGCAACACCCTAACAATGTCCCAGAACACACTAACACCATAGTAACCATCCAGAAGAAACTAACAACACCCTTACAACCACCCTTAACACACAAACAACACTCTAACAAACACCCAGAAAACACAATCAACAGCCTAACTACCACCCAAAACACACCAACAACACCTGAACAACCTCTTAGAACACACTAACCCCCCTAGGTACCCCCAGAAGACACTAACAACACCCTAGTTACCACCCAGTACACACAAATCACACCTTAACAACCTCTCGGAACACAACAACGCCGTAGTGACCAAAAGACACTAAAAACAACTTAGCAACCAACCAGAACACACATACAACACCGTAAAAACCACCCATAACACACTAACAACACCCTTAGAAGCACCTAAAACACACTTACAACACCCTAGCAACCAACCACAACACACTAACAGCCCAACTACCACCCAAAACACACCAACAACACCTGAACAACCTCTTAGAACACACTACCCCCCTAGGTACCCTCAGAAGACACTAACAACACCCTAGTTACCACCCAGTACACACAAATCACACCTTAACAACCTCTCGGAACACAACAACGCCGTAGTGACCAAAATACACTAAAAACAACTTAGGAACCAACCAGAACACACCAGCAACACCCTAACAATGTCCCAGAACACACTAACACCATAGTAACCATCCAGAAGAAACTAACAACACCCTTACAACCACCCTTAACACACAAACAACACTCTAACAAACACCCAGAAAACACAATCAACACCCTAACTCCCACCCAGAACACACCAACAACACCTGAACAACCTCTCAGAACACACTAACCCCCTAGTGACCACTCAGAAGTAGGGATGTAACGGTATCAACATCTCACGGTACGGCGCCGTTTCGGTATTGGCTTCGCGGTACGGTTGTTGTTGCGGTATTGTGGAATCGCTCGCGGTGTTGTTACATGGCTCACGGTAGTGTATGTGATGATAATAGCGAAAAAATACTGACATTTATTGTACTTTTGCCAGTCAACAGGCAATTTATTGTTGTATTTATGGATCATGAAAACATAAAACCCTGATCACATAGTGCTTTTGAAGTAAAAGTTGTAGTCAGGAACATCAATAGTCTGTATAGTAATATTTGGTTGCATAACTGTTTCTTCTGTGCAATGTTCAAGTTAAGAAGCACCTAGAACAATTGTAAACAATAGGGAATTCCCTTTAAGTGCAAACAAAGATCAAGTTAAGTCAGGTTTAAATGTGCAAGGCAAATAAAAGCAGCCTTTTAAAACTGGTATTTAGGAACATAACTTAAAACTTAAATAAAATAGTCAGTCAAAAAGCCTTTAAAAAAAAAACACTAAAATAACATAATTTAGCTTATGTTCACGTTTTTCATCAGAAAGATCAAAATATCTACATTGCAAGGGAGAAGAAACAAAAAACAGTAAAAACATCCTTAAACAGTCTGGCAAAAAGCCTTCTGAAAAACACTGAACTATCCCTTAGCTAATGTTCAAATTTTTCTTTAGAAAGATCAAAAGATCAACATTGCAAGGGAGAAGAAGAGACCTTTGGGCATTTACAATATCCCCAGCTGTTGAAAATACCCTTTCACTGGGCACAGAGGTAGCGGGTATACACAGGTAGGTCTTTGCTAATGAAGACAGAATAGGATACCGCCCTGCATTTTCTCTCCACCATTTAAGAGGGCAAGCAGACAGAGAAACTAATGCTTCTTTGCAGTAAGAGTCAATTTCTGCCTGAATTCCACCTGTGACTTGATTACTGCTAAAAGAAGAGCCAAGGAGGTCCTCAAGGGCATGCTTCTTAAGAGGAGGCACAAAGCTTGCGCTGCTGTCGTCCACATCTGCTGCATGTGGGCTCCTGGGCAGCACATCTTGGTCCTGGTTCATAAATGATAAGACATTATATTAGCATTTTGTTACATTTTATTGTATTTCTCTCAATTTTCTCTATGGCACAGCGTTAACATTTTTTACCTGTTGTTGCATCTGTGATGCTTTGAACTTTATTCGTTCAAAGACGTCCTCTCTCTCTCCACTGCCTAGATGTTGCAAGGTCCGAAAGCGTGGATCCAAAGCACTGCTCTCCTGCATGAACTTTTCATCCTCTCCTTGGTATCTGTCAGTAAGATCCTACAAAATGGCTGCCTTCATCTGAGCAATGGCATTTGAGTCGTGATTATCTGTGGCCATGCTGTCTTGAATCATTTGTTTTAGTGGTGAAATGAGAGATATTGTTGGTTGCGACTCATCACAGAGAACAGTTGTGGCCTTTTTTATTGGTAAAAGAATCTTCACAAGATCCTCTGCATTTGCAATGTCAGATGTGTCCAAAGTGTCAATTTCACGCGACTTGTGTCTCAGTTCATCACTCAGTAGAGCTGCAGCACCAGCTTGTTGTTGTTCAAGGTAGCGCTCCACCATGTCCAGAGAGCTATTCCATCTTGTCACTACATCAATAATGAGTTTAGGTACAGGGAGATTGAGTAGTTTTTGTTTGGTGGTCAGCACGGCTGTGGCTGTAGAACTGCGGTGAAAAAAACTTGCTACACGTCTGACTCTGCCGAGTAGCCGGCTCACTGCGTTGACTTTTAAACCTGCTTGGGAGGCCAGGTTTAGTGTGTGCGCAAAGCACCGTATGTGAGGGGACAGTTCGGCTTCCTTAACTGCAACGCGCATGTTGCTCACGTTGTCAGTAACAACAGCGATCCTTGTTCCAATCTTGTCCAGCCCCCACTCTTTGACTGCAGATTTAAGGAATTCGGCTATGTTTACGCCAGTGTGTGATTCGCTAAGCTGTCTAGTTTGTAAAACGTAACTCTGCATTTCCCATTCACTCGTCAAACCATGTGCCGTAATAGTAATGTAACTGTGAGTCGCTCTGGAAGTCCACCCATCAGTGGTAATAGCAATGCACTCAGACTGTTTAAGGTTCAACATGACACGTTCTTTTGTCTCACGGTAAAGAGCAGGGAACACAGTTAGACTAAAATGAGCCCGCGACGGCATTTGATACTTCGGCTCAAGCTTGGCAACTAACCTTTTAAATCCTTTGCCATCTACTGCAGAAAAGGGACGTAAATCACACGCTATGTATTCCGCGATGTACCTCGTGATTTCTTGAGCCCTGGCGCTGCTGTGTGGCATAGTTGTTGAAAATGCCTCCTTCAGGGATTTTTGACCGGACACGACTTTCTTTGTGAGAGAATCTGCAAACTTTTCGGGATGATGGGTCGTCAGATGACTTCGCATGTTGCTTGTGTTTCCCATGTTGTATCGCACTTTAATGTGGCAGTGCTTGCACATAGTCCATTGTCTGTCCACCACCTTCTCTCCTTTTGCGTTTTTTGACACGGCGAAACCAAAATGTTTCCAGACATCTGATTTAAAAGCTGCAGGGGCTGGCGCAATCTCATTCTCAAATTCTGGGTTATTGTTTTCATCCTTACGAGTATCGCTGTCGGCCATGCTGGCTTGTGAGCTTGTTTGGGTACTATAGCGTGCAGCGTGCAATCCTATTGGCTTAACAACGGTTGTTGTGACGACGCAGCGCAAAGGATCATGGTCTATGTAGTTAACAATGATTTGTTCCGCGGGACTGTGTTTATTCATCTTGCTTTTGACGGACACATGTCATTTTAATATTGTAACCCAACCACGACGATACCGAGACACGTTTACAACCGCGGTAGCGCGATATCGTCAATATCGTTACATCCCTACTCAGAAGACACTAACAACACCTTCCTTCTAACTAACATCACCCTTTTGTAGCAATCACCAGAACACACAAACAAGACCGTAAAAACCACCCATAACACACTAACAACACCCTTAGAAGCACCTAAAACACACTTACAACACCCTAGCAACCAACCAGAACACACTAACAGCCTAACTACCACCCAAAACACACCAACAACACCTGAACAACCTCTTAGAACACACTAACCCCCCTAGGTACCCCCAGAAGACACTAACAACACCCTAGTTACCACCCAGTACACACAAATCATACCTTAACAACCTCTCGGAACACAACAACGCCGTAGTGACCAAAAGACACTAAAAACAACTTAGCAACCAACCAGAACACACATACAACACCGTAAAAACCACCCATAACACACTAACAACACCCTTAGAAGCACCTAAAACACACTTACAACACCCTAGCAACCAACCACAACACACTAACAGCCCAACTACCACCCAAAACACACCAACAACACCTGAACAACCTCTTAGAACACACTACCCCCCTAGGTACCCTCAGAAGACACTAACAACACCCTAGTTACCACCCAGTACACACAAATCACACCTTAACAACCTCTCGGAACACAACAACGCCGTAGTGACCAAAAGACACTAAAAACAACTTAGGAACCAACCAGAACACACCAGCAACACCCTAACAATGTCCCAGAACACACTTACACCATAGTAACCACCCAGAAGAAACTAACAACACCCTTACAACCACCCTTAACACACAAACAACACTCTAACAAACACCCAGAAAACACTATCAACACCCTAACTCCCACCCAGAACGCACCAACAACACCTGAACAACCTCTCAGAACACACTAACCCCCTATTGACCACTCAGAAGACACTAACAACACCTTCATTCTAACTAGCATCACCCTTTTGTAGAAATCACCAGAACACACAAACAACACCGTAAAAAACACCTATAACACACTAACAACACCCTTAGAAGCACCTAAAACACACAACACCCTAGCAACCAACCAGAACACACTAACAGCCTAACTACCACCCAAAAAACACCAACAACACCTGAACAACTTCTCAGAACACACTAAGCCCCCTAGTGACCCCCAGAAGACACTAACAATACCCTAGTTAACACCCAGTACACACAAATCACACCTTAACAACCTCTCGGAACACAACAACGCCGTAGTGACCAAAAGACACTAAAAACAACTTAGGAACCAACCAGAACACACCAGCAACACCCTAACAATGTCCCAGAACACACTAACACCATAGTAACCACCCAGAAGAAACTAACAACACCCTTACAACCACCCTTAACACACAAACAACACTCTAACAAACACCCAGAACACACTATCAACACCCTAACTCCCACCCAGAACACATCAACAACACCTGAACAACCTCTCAGAACACACTAACCCCCTATTGACCACTCAAAAGACACTAACAACACCTTCATTCTAACTAGCATCACCCTTTTGTAGCAATCACCAGAACACACAAACAACACCGTAAAAAACACCTATAACACACTAACAACACCCTAATAGTCACCTACAACACACTTACAACACCCTACCAACCACCCAGAACACACTAACAGTCTAAATACTACCCACAACACACCAACAACACCTGAACAACCTCTCAGAACACACTAAGCCCCCTAGTGACCCCCAGAAGACACTAACAATACCCTAGTTACCACCAGTACACACAAATCACACCTTAACAACCTCTCGGAACACAACAACGCTGTAGTGACCAAAAGACACTAAAAACAACTTAGCAACCAACCAGAACACACCAGGAACACCCTAACAATGTCCCAGAACACACTAACACCATAGTAACCACCCAGAAGAAACTAACAACACCCTTATAATCACCCTTAACACACAACACTCTAACAAACACCCAAAAAACACTATCAACACCCTAACTCCCACACAGAACACACCAACAACACCTGAACAACCTCTCAGAACACACTAACCCCCTATTGACCACTCAGAAGACACTAACAACACCTTCCTTCTAACTAACATCACCCTTTTGTAGCAATCACCAGAACACACAAACAACACCGTAAAAACCACCCATAACACACTAACAACACCCTAAGAAGCACCTAAAACACACAATACCCTAGCAACCACCCAGAACACACTAACAGCCTAACTACCACCAAAAACACACCAACAACACCTGAACAACCTCTTAGAACACACTAACCCCCCTAGGTACCCCCAGAAGACACTAACAACACTCTAGTTACCACCAAGTACACACAAATCACACCTTAACAACCTCTCGGAACACAACAACGCCGTAGTGACCAAAAGACACTAAAAACAACTTAGCAACCAACCAGAACACACCAGTAACACCTTAACAATGTCCCAGAACACACTAACACCATAGTAACCACCCAGAATAAACTAACAACACCCTTAACACACAAACAACACTCTAACAAACACCCAGAACACACTATCAACACCCATCCAAAACACACTAACAACACCCTGACAAGCACCTTATACACACTAACAACACCCTAACAAACACCCAGTACACACTAACAACCCCGGACGCATTGCATGTTACATTTACATAAATGAAAACATTGCGCATTGACCCAGTTGTTACTCAACAACAACCAAGAACACACAAACAACACCCTAACAACCATCCATAACACCCTAACAACTCAGACATGTAACTTGTGATATTGACATCCTAGCAACGTCTTGGCAACCAAATACAGCCCCCCTTGCATCATGTTGATGTCTTCAACTTGGGCAAACATCTAGTTATGGCTATAAAGCAGGACTGTTTCTGGTAATAACCTGATTATGGTTTTAATCACAGCCCATCAGATTCTTCGGCTTCTCTGTCACAAAGGACATCCATAATTATGACTGTCTGTGACTCAACAATGTCTCTCCTCAAACCACACAAAAATTAAAGCAAGTGTCCCTTACCCTTAAAAGCAAAACTACTGTATACCAAACAAAACAGACAACAGCACTTACGTTTCTACAGTAAGTATAAGAAATAAAGATCTTTCTTAAAGAGCCGTTCCTGCAAATGTCCATTCGAAGACCTTTAAAGTGTTTGAAAGGATCTTTCGAGCAAGCATTTTTAAAAGTCCTGCTGTGTGAAACAGCTTTATTCTCACATTAAAGAAATTACAAGCATGTGGTGTACTGGGCTCGAATCCAAAAGTTTTTCCATAAAGGTTATAAAATACATTCCATACATTTTCTGTGGTAAACATGTAAAGATGCAGATGTATAATTTGACTGGGTATATATAGAGAATCATACAGAACATGAGCTAGGACAGACCACCATGTGAGGAACCTTATATGTGAGGTCTTTGTGTATCACACGCCAAACCCAAAAGTGTACATTTATGAATAGATATACATGTTGGGAATTCACTGGTCATCATGAATTTGTCTAAAAAACAAAAATCTGAGACCACTTAAAAGTAAAACCATTGGTAAATCATACACCTTTACAATCTGCTTGCCTAAACTGTTCGTCATAAACCAAACAAACCCCATATCTCCACTTGACTTACTTTTGCCATAATGGGTGGTATGAAACCAGTGCCCAGGGGCCACAAAACAGGAAGAGAGTTTCAGGACGAGTGGGTCTGTCGGCCCTGGAGCCCCGGAGTGAACACATGAAAGCAGGCAGCAGTGAGAGGCGATGACCCGGGGCGAGATCTGTGCAGAACATCTGAGGGGTGCTGGAAGAGAAAAAGAGGTTCAGAAGATTCAGGATGCTCAACATGGCAGCTCTCATGATGCAGACAGGCTCTATTTAAAATTTAAACAGGTTTTATAAACGGAGTTATCATTAAATGGTAGCATGGGGAAAACTTTTTTTTTTCCGAAAAAGTTACTGAAGCATGCTACACACCATGAGGAAATGGTGATTCAAAAATGATTCTGTATGAATTCCTATGTATGTATTCACATTGAGGTTGAACATTCATCAACCAAGTTGGTTGATATTTCATTCTTCCGTGCACTGGAAAACCAACCAATGATACAAGTGTAACCCTTATATTATAAAATAGGCAATGTATAATGGCACTGGCTTAGCACTGTGTAAGGACAACAATGTTCTTCGTTGGTCGAGCCAAAATATGGAGCTGTAGCACAGAGGGAATTCTGTTCTCTATCCCATCGCCCCGATTATACGTCTGCTATTGACTGTCTTTTTAACACTGCCTAGAATTGTTCATGTAAAGTTGGAGATGGCACAGATATATCCTCCTCTGCCCGCTGGACTCACTTTTTTGCACTGAGAATGCAGAATGCATAAAGTTGCCATGGTCCGCATTACCAAGAGGATTATTTATGTTATTAATAAATAAAGTAAAAATCTCTTAGAAAATTTTGTTTATATCTTAATAGGGCTGCACAATATTGAAGAACATGCAATATGCGAAAAACTAAATAATGCGATATGCAATACAATAATACTTTAATTATTAATTTGTAAAATCACTTACTAAAAAAATTTAAAAACTGAAAATTATATTATAGCACGCATGCTTTACATTCTTACTGTGAAAAGAAACCATCACTCTCTTTGTCTAACTAGTCTCTCTGCTATCTGCATCAACCTAAAACTCTGACTATGAATAACTTCAGTATCAGTTATTGCAAAGTGTATTTTGATATGCACATTTGTGATATTTCAGATCTTGCTGCCTTCTTAATAAAAAAATACACTCACCTAAAGGATTATTAGGAACACCTGTTCAATTTCTCATTAATGCAATGGTGTAATGGTGTGGGGGATGTTTTCTTGGCACACTTTAGGCCCTTTAGTGCCAATTGGGCATCGTTTAAATGCCACGGCCTACCTGAGCATTGTTTCTAACCACGTCCATCCCTTTATGACCACCATGTACCCCAGGGCTTGACATTAACTTTTTGAGGAACTTGTCCTTGGGACAAGTAAATTAATGTTTCACTTGTCCATGCACAAAATTCACTTGTCCGGGTAAAGATTTATAATGTAATTTATTTTTTGTGTTTTGCTAATCAGTGGCGGAGCAAGGGATTTTTCATAGGGGTGGCCAGGCAGGGGCACATAAAATCTCTATCATCCAACCTTAAAATACTTCTAATTATTATAGGTGCGTTAATCACAATGATGTTTAACATACAATTGCTACAATACTTCAATTTTAATTAAAATGAATTGAGATTAACATACATTTTATAGTCATAATTCAACCTCATGTTTTTTTTTAAAAACTATTTAATCAAATAAGGGGGTTTTCACACCTGCCTTGTTTAGTTCGATTGAATCGTACCAGAGTTTGATTGCTCAGTTGGTGCAGTTCGTTTGGGCAGGTGAGAATGCAGCAATCGAACTCTGGTGCGCACCAGAAGCGGACCAAACAAGCGGACCGAGACCAGCTTGCAGAGGTGGTCTCGGTTCGCTTTCAAACGAACTCTAGAGCGGTTCGTTTGTGGTGAGAACACGATCCGAGATCGAACCGACCTAACTGCAAAAGTACTGCGCATTTTGGACTAAACCAGCTGCCGTAGTCAACTGCGCAGTGCATTATCGGATGAGGAAGTGTTTGTTGACCGTTTCTATTAGCAATATTAGCACAATGACAAATCGCGGACATACCTGGAGTTGCGAGGAGGTGCGGGCGGAGCCTCGGAAATTTTTTGTCTTCGCCGTTTGAAATGCATTAAAGCGTTGTTTTCAAGCCGCATCCGCGATTCATTCTGAAAATGAACAGTTTGTCTAGAGTGCTGTATACAAACTATGTATAACAACCACGGAGACATAATTACAGCGCACAGCCGTCTGTCCATGGTATTATCCTTCTTTTGTTTACTTCCAGCGACTTCATGTTCAGCGATCAGGTTTCATGCGCGCGCAGCTTGTTTAGTAACAATTACAGGTGTAAACGTGTGTGTTTGTGTGTTGGCGCGCTGCGCTCTCTGTTCAATATTCCGCTCGTTGTTTGCACTGCGCGTTAACGGCACATTTAACTTGTCCAGTCGGACAACTAATTTTCTCTTACACTTGTCCTACAAAAAATCCTGGACAAGCCTTAATGTCGAACCCTACCATGTCACAAAGCTCGAATCATTTCAAATTGGTTTCTTGAACATGACCAGTGCTTTAAGTGGGCCGGAACGCGCCGGCACTCAGTACCGCCACTTCTAAAAATAGCTCTTGAGCCCACCTCTCCCTGAGCCCAGAACGTGCTTTTAGCGTACCGGAACGCTCATTTCTGTTTAAATCAGAGGTATTAATCCTTTGGCTGCGCTGCCGCTTTTCAGGGCGCTCTTCACAATGTACACTTCCTAATTCGTCCCACCGAGAGCAGAGACTACATTACCCATACACCCTTGAGTTTACAAGTTAAAAGCGCATGCGTCGCCTTTGCTGTCAGTCAGCCTCAACGTGTTGTGGAGAGGTGTGACTCATACCCGTCAAGTATCCCGTTTTGGCCGGGAAAGTCCCGTATTTTACCCTTTCCCGCCGTCCTCCTGTATTAGTATTTTCCCTTAAATCTCCCGTATTTTATCCTCCGTAATTTCGCACGCAAAGGTTGTGATCTATAAAAAGATCCTAAAGACCGCTAAAGATCCACTGATTCCGCTAATCCACTTCGTGTTTTCCCGCCCGCTCCGCAGCATCTCTGTGTGCACTCTCTGCCTGGACGACAGTTTCTGAAGAAGTTCGTTGCATTAACAGGTAGATTTATTACATTATATCAGCTGTTAAACCGCAGAATTACTCATTTGGAAGTTTGTTTATGTATTTGTAAAATGTAAAAGTGCTAACAACTTAGCAAGCAAACAACAACAAAATATCCACATTCTTACTATTATCGCTTGTCTAATGGATTTAATGTTCCCGATCAGATCTAAGTTAATATAAACACTAAATTTGCTGTTGTTGGCACACTTTGTAGGCAAAAATACAAAAAACACAAATGCCTTCACAAAATAAAGACAGAGAACGGAAAGGGAGGCTGCTTCTAAAGGCAGTTCAACATTGCAAACATGGATTCAAAGATCCATCAAGCCAGCAGGTAAATCATATTGAATATTTTTTGTCACACTTTAATTCTTATTATATTTTCCATTATAATCACTTTTCTAAGTTGATGCTAGTAATATAACTAATAGTACCACCCCCCTTGGTGCCCTTTTTGGTTTGGGACACTGCCCAACGAAATGTCAATGAATTTGAACGAAGCGCACAGTAGTTTTACCACCCGCAAAATGGAAAACAATGGGAAAAAATAAAGTGATGACTTTCTAGTTTTAAATTGCCAGTATTTTGTTATTCTTGAACCCATAGACATGGTCTTGGTGTCATTTTAAAGTTTTTGTTTTTAAGCTCTTTCTATCTGAACAACTAGTTTTAGCATTTGACCATGCTGAAAATTTTACTTATATATCTACCTTTTGCACATTTTATGTATGTTCAATAGCTATTTTTAGCTCAAGCAAATCCACAAACTTATATAAGGATTTATTGATTTTTTACAAGCTCGTCTGTTGACTGCTGAATATAAAACCCCTTCAATATAAAAGTCCAGTCAGCAAAAAAAAAAGAAAAATAGAGTACCGGCACTTCTTTTGGGCCACTTAAAGCACTTAACATGACAATGAGTTCACTGTACTAAAATGGCCCCCACAGTCACCAGATCTCAACCCAATAGAGCATCTTTGGGATGTGGTGGAATGGGAGCTTCGTGCCCGGAATGTGCATCCCACAAATCTCCATTAACTGCAAGATGCTATCCATATAGGCCAACATTTCAAAAGAATGCTTTCAGCACCTTGTTGAATCAATGCCACACAGAATTAAGGCAGTTCTGAAGGTGAAAGGAGGTCAAACACAGTATTAGTATGGTGTTCCTAATAATCCTTTAAGTGAGTGTATCTTTATTTTTATAAAACAGTTTATATCCTAACAAATTATTTATTTTACAATAACATGAATAAATTCATTGGGTATTAGCATATTGTGATTATGACATAAATTATTTTAATAAGTAAACCTTTCAACTTCTGGCACAGTTTCGGCATTAAAACTATTTTTTTCCGCCATCAAAATAATTCCCAGTGTCCATACTTAAAAACTGTCTAGCCAGCTGAAATCAATTTTTACATTTCATTAAAGCATTGACTTGCCACGAGCAGGGCAGATTTAATCAGTCCATCCTATTATCGTACAATGCAGTCTTGTTCTGTTAATTTTTTTGATGTGATACTTTCATTTTTGGTTTTCACTGCGAGTGAAACATCCACAGAAAATGTCTTATTTTTTTGTCATTTACTTTGCCAGTAAAGAAGACATTAAAATAATGTGGGCTACAAAAACTAACATAATAAACTCGCAGCACTTCAGTAAATTGTTTAGAATGGAGTAGCAGGATTTAAAAGTGTGTTACCAACAAAACAATTAATGTTACCATTATAACATTATAAATAACATTCATTGTATGCAACAATTAACATTTTAATCAGAAGGATGCTACATTTGTAACACATTACAACTGTGATACACATAAAAGGCAGCCAGTTTTTACCTTTTTCTGATCCTTACTAATCTGACCGTTATAATCTTTAGTACTGCCTTTACAGTTAAACATCTCAAAAGTACAAAAACATTTCAGTTTATTACGCATACTCTCCTTCTGCACCCTGAACTCAAACTGAAATTTCCTTTTGACTTTAAACGTAAGCATAATTAATACATCGAAAGAAAAACAACACAAGCTAGGTAAGTTCAGCACTTGTACTATTTTATGTTTGAGCCCATGGCTAAGCAGGTGAGCTTTCAATGTACATGAGGTATGAAATAATGTTCAGCCGCAGGCTAAATACATACTCAGACCTGAGGTTAAAAAATATCTCCTTCCCAAGGCAAGGACAGCTTTGAGAAGATTCAATGTGTCATGTCTCGCCTTCCAGACAGCGAATTACGGCAATGTTATCTAAAGAGCAAATATGAATCATTTTTAAACAGTGTTTTTATACAGTAAAATCTTACCAGCCAGAAAATGTGTGGCAAAACCACATGTTTGATACTAAACGGTGCTATTTTATATTAATTAATATGTTTTTATTACAAAATACCACTTTACTAACACAAGTTAATATTGTTAGTACTTTAGGGATGCAAATGGTGCTTGTGAGTCATTATCATTGTGTTCCTATGCAGTTGTAAAGGTATACTGGGTGATTGCTGGGCACTCAGAGTGGTTGAAGAAGTTAGAAAGAAGTTAGCCTACCCCAATTTTTTTCTGATATTGTGGCCCAGATACAGCCTGGGTCCCTACTATGTTTTTTTACCTGCTTTATTATATGCCAGATGAAAACGCTTTCTCAGCATTGCTTAAGAAAACAAAAGCTATAGTAAGTAAAAATATGTGTTATAATTAGGGCTGTGAATAACGCGTTAACACAAATTAATTCTAACGCCACAAATTTTATTAACATGCGATTAACACAACACAAAATTTCTGTTTGCCCAAAGTTGTATAAATTGAGATGCAGCCTAACAGTGGGTTCACACCAGCCGCGTTTGAGGCGTCAAATTCACGTCTATCGCGTCTAGTTTGCCGCTTGAACATTTAGAGTTTACTCGTTTCATTAACGCGTGAAAGCCGCCCGAGAAATTGTAGTCATTGAGACATTCACGTGGAAATTCACATCATGGGAGGGGCTTCTGCGACTCCGCTCGCTTCCTGTAATCACGTCACTACTAGAGCAAGCTCCTGATTGGGTAAAGCGGCACGTTTTTCTGCCAAAGTTCAAATTTTTCGACTCGCGCGTTCCGCACCATGAGGCGGAATCAAGTCTACCGCGCCACGCTAAACACCTCATTCGCACCGCAAGACCTCCAGATGCGCGTCAACGCGTCTTCACATTGACTTAATAACCGTGGCTGGTGTGAACGCAGCATTAGACAGTAAATGTGACCTGTGCGGTCTAAATGAGTCGGAGGTTTTTTAATAAAAATAAGTACATTAAAGGCGGAGTCCATGATGTTTGAAAGCCAATGTTGATATTTGAAATCACCTAAACAATCACGCCCCTACCCCAATAGAATCTGGACCTTCTGTTGATAGACCCGCCCCACACATACGCAACCCGGCATTTGATTTGATTTGATTGGCTATAAGTGTGTTTTGGTAGTCGGCCCGTCTCCTTTTCCAACGCGTTTTTCAAACATCGTGGACTCCGCCTTTAAGCCCTCATCTAGCAAATCCAATGGTCTAATGGTCGTTGAACATCTAAAATGATCTTTATTTGTACGTTTTCTGATAGGTGTACCGTCCTAAATGCTTAACTAATACACAAAAGATGGTTGTCCATCCACTTGCACGTCTGTGACATTTTGGTTTCGGTTTTAAAACATGCATGAATTAGAAAATATAGTACAGGACTTGCTTGATGGTAAACAAGTTATTAAGAGCGACAAGACTCAAAAGCGATCTTCCTCACGCTGACTGACACAACTGAAGTGCACACAGACGCACGAGTGCGCGACCCTGATATATACACATATACACAGTTTTAAAAATATCTGTTTTGACAAGAAATCATGCAGATATAATCTGTTATGTCTTAAGTGAATGTTTGGTTAACTGTTAAGGGAACATATCTGATGTGTAACATTATATTAAATCATTGCCTTATACACTAGAACTTAAAGCTGTCTGTCTCAATGTCAATCAAACAATAAAAGAAAAAGTTTAACATATATTAATATTGTTTTTGACTGTGTGTGCCAAATCTATTAGTTTTACCAGTGATTTTAAAGTATGGATGGGGTCATTTGTGTGGTATTTTTGGATTTTTCTCAAAATGAACTTTACTGACTCTGTCAACTTTAAACAGGTGTAGCTCTGTCTACATTTTGCAAGATTCCAACAAATCATGCATTGTTTTGACGTTTTTTTTAATAGAAAATGTCAAAATATAAATTTGCTCATTCCGACTTTGCCAGCACGAGTTGATGCAGCCAGGGGCAGAGTGGGACCAAAAAATCTACCGGGAAATTTCGTATACCACCGGCCCTCCGTGGTAAAAAAAAAAAGGTCTTGTATTTGTAGCAAAACTACGGTAATACAAATCGTAATCAATCTGCAAAAAAAAAAACATTTTCATAATAATAATAAAATCATCAAATCATGGATAATTTTCCTAAATGAGTAACTATACAAAATGATACCTGTTTGTCCTGTTACAAATGCCATGAAAATCCCAAAGCAAAGGAATATACATGACGACGTCCAAAGAGATACAAGGTTGGAGCCACACAGCAGTGTGCTTGAGTGAGCATGTAGGCCATGCACGACTGCTGATGCATTGTTCACCCTCCGGAGAAAACGAGGGATGAGTGTACAACAAGTCAAATGAGCCTCCCTCTATTCATATGACATCTTCTGGCCCAGAGAAAGATAATGCTGGCTCCACAGTAAATAAAGCCATATTCGAGAAGACAGGCTCAGGTTTGTACCATTAATTTCTAAATCATTTTAGGCTTTCTTTTTGCTGTGCATAAAATGTTATGTAAGGAGCAATTTGTGTGCTTTTTTTGATATAATTATCTTTTGATTTTAAGGTAGATGTTAAATTTTTTGTTAAACAATGTAGAAATAAAGAGACAACTATTAAAGATCCACTGAAGTGCCATAACATGCATAATGCACAATTTACATTTCGCATCTTTAGCGCAAGCAAATATGTTATTTTCAATTTAGGCGCACGGCAAGCGCATTAAAAAAAGAGAGCGACACAATGCACTTTTTTCTCGGTGCCGCAGTGAGTTCGAAATATTTTTCATATCAGATGTACAGGGATACACAGAATTAACAAACTGTCAATTTTGACACAAATACAAGAAACAATGTATGGAGACACAATACTGAATCTATGGGGAGTGCGGCACAATGTTGCTTAGCAACGACACGCGCAACCAGAGAGCAATTGCCCAAGCACGTTGTAAAGAAGCTATGGAAGGTTCCGTGCGGTTTTAGATGTGAATCGCCCCTAACTCTGTTTAGTGCGTTGATGTAATTTCCACTGAAACAGGAAGTTAGGGCGGGACATATTGAACGGCTCCTCCCCTTTGAAAATAACCAGTAGTGTTCAGTTTACCTCAAGCTGTTTTTATCTACATTCCCTTACACGAAAGTCATTTGTCATGTTCCTATATAGCCCTAAATAAAAAAAAACTGTTCTATAAAGCGCATTTGTCACTACGTTGTCTCAGGCGATGATGTTGGTCCTATGGTGGCTATCGTAGCTTCACTATGCGTTTCAAAGGGAGGGGTGAGCTGTGGACTGTGCCCTTGGCTGCAATTGACAATCTCTGGCTGGATCCCACTAAAAATCTACACAGTGGACCTTTAAAGCAACACTATGTAGTTTCCATGTAAAAATGACTTAAAGCTCCCCCATGTGGTTGAAAAGCGCAACAGTGACTGGTATCAGACACTCTTCTGCAGGCAGGGGGAGGGGTGGGGCTGTGTTTCCTACCCTCCACCACCACTTTCAGAGTGTGCTTGTAGCAGCTAGGAGGCTACTCAGGTTGCAGCAACAGTACAATATGTCCAGTTAAAAGTTGTTTTATCACTGAAATTATTTTAGAGACATTATTTAAAGTTAAAAAAACTACATAGTGTTGCTTTAAAGGGACATTCCACTTTTTTGAAAATATGCTTATTTTCCAGCTTCCCTAGAGTTAAACATTTGAGTTTTACCATTTTGGAATACATTTAGCCGATCTCCGGGTCTAGCGGTACGACTTTTAGCATAGCTTAGCACAATTCATTAATTCTAATTAGACCATTAGCATTGCGCTCAAAAATGACCAAAGAGTTTCAATATTTTTCCTATTTAAAACTTGACTCTTCTGTAGCAGGCACAATGATATAACGGAGCGCTTGAAAATAGCCCCCAGCTTTTGAAAGTTACCATTTTCGGGATTGCGTAATATCATTGTGTCTGCTGCAACCATGTTACGGCAGCAAAGTCCTTGATAAGTACGCCAGAATGAGAGTATAGTTCCTAGCCATATTGGCCTAGAAAATCGCAACTTTTAATTTTCTGTCGGTCTTGGTATACGATGTAACTACAGAAAGAACTACAGAGTCAAGTTTTAAATAGGAAAAATATCAAAACTCTTTGGTTATTTTTGAGTGCGATGCTAATGGTCTAATCAGATTCAATGCTAAGCTATGCTAAAAGTAGTACCGCCAGACCTGGAAATCGTCTGAATGGATTCTAAAACTGTAAAAATTAAATGTTTAACTCTAGGGGAGCTGAAAAACTAGCCTATTTTCAAAAAAAGTGAAGTGTCCCTTTAAGTAAGCCTTAACTCATTCACCGCCAGCCTTTTTGAGAAAAGTTGCCCACCTGCATTTTTGTGATTTTAACAAAATTTTCACAAAATTCCTTGCAGGAAAAATCATTTTCTATAAATGTATAAACATACAAATTATATTAAATTAAAGAACACACCCTCTGCTTTCAAACAAACAATAAACAAACAAAACAAACAAACAAAATGGGGAAAAAACGTTTCATTATATATTTACTTTTTCTACTTAATTTAACCACTGAAATATGGATATTTCTCTTCAAAAATACAACATTTTGAGCAAAAAGCTTAAAAAATTGCGTTTTTGTAAAGGAATTTATGTTAGAGATCAGACTCAGAATGACTATCAAACATAAAGGCCGTTAAAATAACCATTAAATCTTTTTAACTTCCGTTTTTGATAAATTGGTGGATAAAAGCGGTATTACACTTTCACTTTGAAATTCGTCCAAAAAGGCATTTTATTAGTTAAATATGAACTCATAAATGACGAGATAACTCGTCAATGGCGGTGAATGAGTTAATTTGTCCTCAAAACCTAAACGCTGTGGTATAACCAAAAAAACGTCTCTGTCTGTATGAGCGTTTCGACCAGTCGGACACAGCAACAGTGGCCAAACCAATGTCATGAGTTTGGGGTGTAACTATATTTTAAGACTTTTTGATACCGGTTATGTTTGCACTTCCATTAAGTTGTTAGGGGTTCAGAAATTACACACTTAAATTTTTCTCAATTAAGTGCTCTGAAGGTCAGTGCTCTGAAGTGTAGATAAAATCCTAGCGCACGATTTAATCATAGTAACTATTAAAAAGACAAATAGTTATCCATCAATCAAAGAGGTGTCAAAAAGTAAGAAGCTGTTTTTCGTGAATCAGAGATTAGCATACATCAGAAGGCCAATTACTCTCAATATCTTACGCTTAAGACGAGAGGCCTGAGGTGGTTTTAAATACGGAGGGACGTGGGTCTAATTATGCAATACGATCCCTCAGACTTGTCAGCGATAAACGGCTGCCCGCAAAATCAAAACCTATGAGGGGGTTTGTGGATCAACCCCAGCTTTGGATTAAGCGTTCCCTGTTGAGATCAGGTTTAAAGAAGTACACTCATATGGTTCTAGTTTTAATCGTCTCCTTCACGTACATCCTACTTTTGTCATGAGCCTATGATCGTCTTTAAATAAGCTCATGCGACACCTTAGACAAGCTTGCACCTTCATTCTGTAGATATGACTAACCCTCAGGCAATGAGGAAGGTGGAGGTGCAAAATTATTCTTGAATACAGATCTTACAGAAGCTTATCTGCTTATTATTCTTAAAGGGATAGTTCACCAAAAATGATGGTAAGCACTCAGTTGATAGTATCATTTTTAGTGTATAGCAGAATAAAGAAACTCATTCAGGTTTACAATAACATGAGGGTTAGTTAATGTAGGGTGACCATACATGCCATTCTTCCCGGACGCGTCTTGTCCAGGATTTTGGTGCATCTTCCGGAAGTCGTATTGGTTGACTGCATACGCCATTTAGTTAAAAAGTAAGACATTCAATCATCGTTTCATTCTTACCTTAAAATGTAATGGTTGCTTTTATGTAATAATAATAATAATAATAATCCTCTAAGACGTATGCGGTCCACAAATACGACTTCCGGAAGATGCACCGAAATCCTGGACAGGACGCGTCCAGGAAGAATGGCACGTATGGTCACCCTAAGTAAATGATGACAGAATTTTCCCTTCCATCCCTTTAAGATGTTAAAATCTAAATCTATCAATGACATGACGTTAATTATTTTGTGTCCGTATGGTTCAATTAAATGTTAAAGGGTTAAAATTTCAAAATAATTTGCTGATTACTTGCATACATTCACTTTTTTGAGGACCAAGTCTAAAATATCTGGTTTTATTTCATTTTGAAATAATATTTGGGGAAATACTGCAAAAATGTCAATGTGGTGTAACCGGTCTGTGTCAATTGGTGTAACTAGTATTTTTATTATGAAAATATAAATATATTCATAAAAAATGTGGAATAAAATTTTATAATCTAGTTTAGTTTTTTTTACATACATTTTTACATCATGTGTCAAAGATTATTTAGAAAACAGCTGTTTTCAACATGTGTCAAATAACTTATAAAATATATTTGAAATATTTATTTATTAATATATATATATACTTATTATATACTATAACTTATTAATTATTTGAAATATGTATTTATTTATTAATTTATATTATATTATATTATATTATATTATAATATATTATATTATATTATAATATATTATATTATAAAATATATAATATTATAAAATATATATATATATATATATATATATATATATATATATATATATATATATATATATATATATATATATATATATATATATATATATATATATATATATATATATAAAAAGGTGCCATAAAGGTAGATAAAATATTTTATATTTCTCATTCTTTGGCGCAATTGGCGGTTACACCATTCGACATTTTCAGCTCCATTCAGTCTTAACTTTCATAAAAATGGTGCAAATGTTATTTTATATTGCATAAATTAACATAAATACACTATGTTCATTGAAATAAACCTGATGTGTGCTTTTAAATCAAGTTTTTTAAAAAGATTTTTGAATATATCATCTCGCCAAACCGTTTTTGTCACTGACTGTTTATATAAAAATGTATAACAAGTAAAAAAAATCCTTTCAATGTATTTGTTTGGGAATCAGAAGTGTCATTGCCAATGTAATGCGTCACACCAGACGTTTTTTTTTTAACAACACATTCTTGGTAGTTTCATCCTGTCAGCTTCACCATCTCTGCTTGCTGCAACTGTCCGCAATACCTGGCTAAAACAAGATCTCTACCTCAAAGTTTCATCTCTGTTCTGTTATGAACGAATTAGTGACTTTAACACCCAGCAAACGACAGTTTCCCAGCAGTGGCCGCATGACACTACCTTTTCAACCACGGTCTCAACGGTTTCTAACCACTTCCACATCCTTTCTGCATGTTGAACCTTCCCCCCCAAGTCTCTGTATTTTGTATGGCGCCGGCTAACATATAGCGCAGCTGCCAGAACTGATAGCATCGTGCTGGGTAGAACTCACTGCCAGCATTTACAGTTTGCTAGCTGGGATTACGCTTGACATACTAGAATGTAGCGCCATAAACAGATGCAGATGTGGAAAGCTAATCATCATTTGTGCGTTTAAGCGAGTTTCAATGACGAATTTGTGGGCAATAAAAAGTATTGATGTCTCTATGTATTTTGTAAGCATATAGCGCTAATGCTAACTGAGCGCTCAATGAGTAAATTAGGCAGATTAGCAAAACAGTTGGAATAATCAAGTTTATAGTGTATATTTGAAACTAATACTGTGAATTTGCACAGTAAAGTGAGATCTGACTGTGAAATTGAAACAAGACAAGAAGCCCTATCACATTTAACGCCGAAACAACTGTTTTCCTACAAATCGTAAGGTGTTCCTTCACCATAAAACTTCCACGAGGGAACAAAAAATGTGATAGTAAATCAACACCTCTGTTTAGTGTTTACCCATAAACGCACTCTGCAGTCAGCTTGGTTAGTTGATGATTTGCAAATACTACTGCTAATTGCTTTTGTTGTCATTCAAAGCATGCATCCTTTTGTCATACTTTTCTGAGTAAGCACGTTTGGAAAGATGACTAAGTTCAACTTTACTGTAAATGATGATTCACGATTGTCATCAGTCTGCAAGAGGATGCAAAACAAGAAAGACACACTGATGCTTTCCTCATCAGAATGTAAATTCTGACGTCTCGGAGTGAAACTACTGTACAGCATACAGAACAGTCTGTGCAATATATTCATCACATATTTAAGCAAAAAAAACCATGCAAACTTGTGCTATATTCGGTAAGTACATTAACTCCAATCCTATTGCTTAAAGTGACACTTTGTAGTTTTTCAACCTTCATACTATATTTTCAAGACCCTTGTGATGGTACATCGACTTAAAATAGGTTGAATGACTTGTCTACCGTAGCCTGGCGGGGTCTGTATCGCTTTAACTCATACTTTTACACTTGGGGTTTCGGGTAGTAACCCGAACACAAAATAACTACAAAATTAGACTGCTTTACATCATACATCACTAAAGGAGGAGGGCTTCCTGAACGATGCTGACTTGACTGTCATGCTTTCGGTCTAGTAAGTAATGTTATATTGCTTGCATATATAAGTCCTTTCTGGCGCCCGAACATTAAAATTTTTCAAAGTGAATTTTGCATGAGGCTACTTGGGGAGTGACTTCTATCATGTGATTCTGTGGCATCGTGGTAGTGTCACAGACCTACGACACGGATGACCCGGGTTTGATTCCTTTTTAAGGCAATTTTTTTATATATAAACTTTAACCAAGCGACCACCATTGCAACTGGCTTGTAAACATGAGCTACGCAATCTTTTGGCGTTTGAAAAAAATAAAACCCATGAAATTATATGCATATGACATGCTGGTAGGCCTGGTGTGACCTAAAGAGTTGTCTTCCTTTCCTTTGCGACATTGCTGCGTCGCTTGTGGCCTCTAGGGGCGCTAGATGTGAAAAATACATGTCTAGCGCCCCCTAGTGACCAAAAAGTTCCGCAGTGTGCCTTTAAGGATATTGAGATATTAGAAGCACCAATATTACATTTTCCCACCAATACCGATAGCCGATTATTTAGACTGATATCCGATATGAATGTATTCATATAATGACTATTAATATTAAACATTAGTGATTTTTTTTACATTTTCTATACACAGAACTCAAATTCGTTGCATTTTCTTGCTCTCTTTTGATTGACAGGATATATCAGCCCAGTCTCAAGAAATTACATACCTATAGTCACCTTATTTTTTGATTTTTTTTGTGATACTACAAATTTCCGTGTTTTTTCATGATTGTATCACGAACTTATGTTTGTGTGTCATTGTCACGTATTGGTTACTCAACTGTTTTGTCCAATTTTCTTACCATTGTCGCTTTGGTATAGGGATAGATTTACATAAAATGATATCCTTACCCAAACCCAACTCTAACCCTACCGCCAGGTGACAATAGTTTAAAAATAAGAAAATATAAAAAATAAATTAGAAAAAATATTATAAACCAATACTTAAAGTGACATCCTAATGCAAACACCAAATCTAACCCTAAACCGAAGCGACAATGGTTTGAAAATAGGAAAAAGCAGTAGAGTAACCTATACGTGAAAATGACACATAACAAGAAATTTGTGATACGTTCACGAAAAACGCGGAAATTCGTGACAGTATCACGAAGAAGAATCAAAAAATGACGTGACTACATGTACATCATTTCGTGAGACTGGGTAGGATATATCGGCCATAACTATCGGCTGTTTGTATTGTAAAAAACTGCTTTTATCGACATTTATGATCATTGGTCGATATATCGGTTGCATCTCTACTTGATATGTAAAATAACAATAACAGCGTCTATTGAAAATGCAAAATTATGTACACAGTAGCTACTGAGCAGGAGTCTTATTTATAAAGTGCGCGTACGCACAAAATAAGGCTTGAAACCTGCGTACACTAGTCCTTGTAACACTCTAAAAACAAACGATGCTAAATAGTACTAAAAGTGGTTCTTGGCTCATAATCATATGAGGAACCATTTTAAGTGCCATATAGCACCGGTGTAGAACCACATGTGGTGCTATATGACCCCTGTATGGTTCTTCATAGGTGCTATAGCACTAAAAATGGTTCCTCTAAGATTACGAGCCAAGAACCACTTTTAGTGCTATTTAGCACTGTTTGTTTTAAGTGTATACACTTAATGTAAGCTAACATACAAAATGTTAAATGCTATCCAATTTGTAAGTCCCTTTGGATAAAAGCATGAATAAATGTGAATGTAATGTAAATGCAAATGTAAAACATCATTGTAAGTATCATTCTAAAGGAGCAAAACATTTGTGAATCTTAAAAAATTGTGTTCCTATTGCTCAGTTGGTTGCATTGCAAGAACAGCGCAAAGATTAAAGAAACACACACCAAATAAATGTGTACTTGCACTGCAAGTCATTTTGGATCAAAGCGTCTGCCAAATGCATAACAAATGTGAAATGAATGGATGAAGGATAATTTCTCAATTTCCATATTTAGCTACCCCTCCCTCTTTTTTACTTTCTTCTTGCACCGTTTCCTTAAGACCACAGGTTCTATTTTTGCTGTTTGCTTACATATATATTTTTAATGGGATTCCAGAGCCCCTCCCTGTTAAAGACCCAACCCTGGTTAGCAAACTGGAGGCCATGACACAGTGCTTCCATTATTCAGTAAAACTATGTGTGTGTGCAGTGCTAGACATCCTCACGACCCCTCCTTAACCCAAACCCCAAAACCAGCATAAAATGTACCCAGGGTATGTTGTCATTTCCTGTGACCGGATCCTGGCGCTCAATTGGTTGGAATAAGCCATCTTTCTTCAACATTGATGTGAAGCAAATGGTCCCATAATTATGTGACTACTACTGTATAATTAATTATATGGGGGAGTTTATTTTATTTTTGATCAGCTGCTTAATTTATTCACCTAATGGTGGAGACGCCATGAAAATTCATGAAACTGAGTCTTTGATGGTCGGGCAATTAAAGCGTATGAACTTGTATTCTTTCAAATCGACATCTTTATTCATTTTTGGGAATTACTTAAATACTACTTACAGCCCGAATGATGCTTTTATGGGCCATTTTAGCTGCAGGTGCTGTACAGAAGCCTAACGCCCATGCAAACTTCACAGTTTCGAGCCAAGTGGATTTTTGAGAAAAAAAATTTAATCTTCGATAATGAAATTGCATAATTATTATAATTAATGTGCCTAAAATAGTTGTCCCTCAATAAACAATCCCTTTTTAATTTTGATTGAACCAAACAAATTGCAAAAATTTCTCATCATCTAACCACCATCATATACTGGCAGTGTTTCCCAATCCAGGTCCTTGAGTACCCCCTTCCAGAAACTTTTAGATATCTCCTTATTTATTAGGGAGGCATGTTAACCATTTAGGAGGCTGATGAGTTGAATCAGGTGTTTAAAATAAGGAGACATCTGAAAGGATTGGGACCAGGATTGGGAAGCACTGATATACTGTAAGTTGTGTATGTGTGTACTGTGTATATAAACCAAAATATTACACTACTAGACTAACATTAAAATAAATTGTTGATTCTATATGTTAAATACTACACTAATTCAATTTTTTTGGTGGAAAATGTGAATTTTTTTGGATTTTAAAGACTTGCATGACATACATCCACCCTAATCCTTCCCTTCCTGTCTCTTTCCTTCACACATACAAGCCTCGCCACACTCCACATTTCCACGAAAGCTAATCCTGGCAGACATTATGACATCATGACAGGAAGTCACGACTGTCACATTTTCACGTTTCGTAGACTGTCATCGTTACGAACGAGAACTTTTGTCTCGCAGAGGGGGGCGAATAAATGACAGCACGGACCCGAGTCACATAGATGCGAATATACAGAAAGTAATTGCAAAACGATTGTTGAGAAAGCGACAATCTGTATGAACGCTATTTTGAACTGCGCTCAGCTTGCAGTGAAATCAATTAAAACTCACGCTGTTTATTACCAATTGACTGAAATTAAGTGTTTTTGCAGTCGATTCAATTTTTGCGGAATGAATATGTGAAATGAGCCATTACTTTTACAACCATCTGATGCAAAACAGGCATCTGGATGAAAATAACATTTAACAAAAGTAATGCAATGCCATATATCTACCCTTCCACTTTAACCATCAACATGAAAATCCGTGCTTCGGAATCCATAGGATCCATGGAATTTGCATTCTTCCAGTTGCCCGCTTCCTTTTGGATGTATAGATCTGCTTTGAGGTTCTTATCTAGCTCTCCCAGCCCCCAGCGTAATGCGTGTACTCGCTCATTCGTTCTTAGGGAGAAAAACAGAAAAGAAAGACTGACACTACAGTCTTCACAGTCAGCTCAGAGCTTTAAGCCAACCTTATGGATGCCTGCAAGGTGGAGATATTAGAACTCAATGTTGGGGAGATGTAAAGATCTCAGTAATGCTAGCTAACCTGCACCTGTCGTGCTTGTTTTCACACTTATGAAATACAAGAACCTCCTGTGCTAGGGCTGATTTAAAATCCAAAGAGAGACGTATTTGGTTGAATATTGGATACTGTGACATGAGCACGTAGCCAATAATGCTACTTGTGAATATTAATTTAGATTGATAAAATTGTATTCTCTGTCATATCCTTCGTTAAAAAACTTCAAAACAGTGTTTTTGAAAGGCTTTGTTACTGTTCAAACTGTTGAAAATGTTTAAATAAACTGAGATTGAGAGTGATGCAACAATATTACAGCATTTAATCAACAACGCTGTCACTTTAAGTTTACAGAATTCCAAGCGACTGTTTAATCCCTGCAGGCGAACTTGCTGACTGTACAAGTGCACTCAAATCCCGAAAATTTGTTTTGGCTCTGCTCAGGCGATACTTGCAAACAAGAGTACAAGTAAGCTTACTCATTATGATAGGCTGTCACTTCTGGAAATATACAATGTAAAAAATTACATCAAATTAACATATATTATTATGTTACTTTAACATAACAAATTAAGTTAATCAATTTCAACAAGTCAAAACTTAAAATAGAAGGTTGTACTGACTTGCATAACCAAGTTTTACCATCATGCTGCATTTTTTTTACAGTGTATGGTCTTATTTAAACTCCTCTGATTCAACATTGCCGGCATGTAAACATCATATGATTCGTTACAATGTTGCTATAAAGTATTGTTCTGTAAACTGCATATAGAAACATAAATGCTTTCTATGCTGATAATCCATTTAACCATAACCTCAGTGTGCAACTTAAAGGGACACTCCACTTTTTAAAAAAATATGCTAATTTTCCAGTTCCCCTATAGTTAAACATTTGATTTAGCATAATGCATTAAATTTGATTAGACCATTAGCATTGTGCTAAAAAAATAACCAAAGAGTATTTTTCCTATTTAAAACTTGACTCGTTGAGACCGTCTTGAGATGGTTTCAGCAGTTACAACATAAACAAGCGGCTGTCGTGGTCTGCACGTAACTTCGCTAAGAATAAATAACAACAAAGTTCTTTAAACGCAAAAAACTAGCACAAAAACAACACATAGATTACCTAGGAAACCAAAACATTTGTTATTTTCGACAAGGTATTTGTTCAAGAGATCAGTTTAGCAATGAGTCAGACCATTAAAAAAATAAAACCGGAAGTAAAGTTCGGATCCAGACGTGTATCGCGTCAGCGCACGTGCCTCCAATGAAACCGTCTATAGTTACATCGTGTACTAAGACAGACAGAAAATTAAGTTGTGATTTTCTAGGCAGATATGGCTAGGAACTATACTCGCATTCAAAACTTTTTCGTTATTTTTTGCGCGATGCTAATGATCTAATCAGACTCAATAGCCGTTTCTCAATATGCGTTCTTGTCTGTACTTGCGTTCTTGTGGACTTGTGAAACGTCATCAGTCGCGGCCCAAGTACTGTTCCAATTCAAAGTTCGCATCAAGCCCAAGTTCACATAAAATCCCCGGATGTGTTCTTGATCCGCCCATTTTATCGAGGATGCATCAGAGGAGACTTGTGTGGACTTATGACAGCGACGTTTCCCAGAATGCATTTCGCGTCAGAAGTTCGTTCTTCCGAGTCTGAACTTGCAAGTCCGAAATAGGAAGGACACAAGTCCGAACTTGGCGTACTTGGTATTGAGAAACGGCTAATGTATTGTGCTAAGCTATGCTAAAAGTGGTACCGCCAGACCCAGAGATCGGCTGAATGGATTTCAAAACGGTAAAAATCAAACGTTTAACTCTAGGGGAGCTGAAAAATGAGCATATTTTTTAAAAAAGTGGAGTGTCCCTTTAATGCTACTATACCAAAATGAGCTTTTAAAGCAAATATATGAAGAGTTTGGTTCCAAAACGCAATAAATCCATTTTGAGAAATTTTCGGTAAAAACGTGTTTTCTATACCAAGAAAGTGACAAGATGAAAACAACTATTTTCTGTTACAAACTTTCACGTAGCATCTTTAGGTTATAAAAACATTGCTATGTATTTAGTTGACTAGTTGTACACACTAATTAAAAATATAAACATTAATGTCATTAATCAAAACACTTACTTTGTCATATTAGGAACACTGTCATTGCTGCGGTTATACTTGACGTCCTCGCTTAACGTTTTTCACAGCGATCAGCTGTAAAATGTTTTGGTCCTGCTCGATTTTCGTTGACTTTGAGTAAAATAATGTAAAGTTTTTCATAAGATCCGCTGGGGTCAATGTGTTATCATGACAGAAACTTGATGCTGTCGGCCCAGGCAAACAAGCACCCGTCTCCCGAGTGCCTCTGCGTAAATTATTAGATGTTGATGGCTTACATTTCTTTCCCGTCACAGAAAACCATCACAGGTTTATCAATGCTATTAAAGTATTATTTTGTTTTTGTTTGTTTGTTGATCACGAAGTACAAAGTAGATGAGGAAAACTAACATTCCGTGTACTCAACGCGCCGCCATCATTGTTTACATTGCGTGAATGGTGCGCTGTAATCTGTGGAGTGGATTTATGGCATTCTGTAGAAAAGTGGGAGTGGCGTTTATTGCATTTTGGGAAAAAAGGGAGAAAAGATGACAGAATAACGGCGGATATTGGATTTTGCGTAAAATTAAGAATTTACTTTTTAATACTGACCTGATATAATACTGAATCTGGCAGTAACTCATTTTTTTCAAAAATGGCGTTTATTGCGTTTTGGAACCAAACTCTTCATATACACACACTTAAAATGTAAATTATTTCTTTTACACAAGTATTGTACAAGTATTTCTTTGTGACAATAGTCAAACACCCAGGGACGAAGTTTTGTCCAATAACATGCTCCCTCCAATGAAAATGCCCCTCCCTCTGATCCCACCTACCTCAGACTAGCAATAACAACTAACAGTAGCTAATCATGTTCATGGCTGTGGCATAAACTGAAACCCAGTTGATATTTAGCAAAGGGCAAAGCCCTTATTTCTAGCCGACAAAGCAAAGATAAGAAACTGCATTTGTATTAAGGAATAAACTGATGCAAAGACACTGATATGCAAACATTTTCATTTGACAAAAATACCTGCGATGCAGAAAAAATCTAGTGCAACAGTCAAAAAGGGTATAAACATTTAAAGTGGTGCCATTACGGCTCTGGCAGGCTGAATCTATAAGGAGATCCTGACTTGATCTCATATGCACTTTCATGTGGCTTTGCCATTTAATTATACATCAGTTTAGGGCCTCGAATGAGACCCACGTCACTTCACAGGTACAAACAGTTAAATTATTGAGAAGCTTACAGGATGAAAATGCAGCTGTGTAGCTGTTTCGATGTAAAAAAACGGGAAAGAGTGCGGTATAATGTAACTCTCTTTATCCATAACTCACAGAATTCCTTTCAATTCCTTGCGTCTACCGAGCTGCATTCCTATCAAATTCATCTCTGGAGATTAAAATCATCCAGACAGCCTCACATGGAGTTATGTCTTTAGCGTTTTGGTCTGCATTACCATATTTTAGGAATGGATACAGTATCTGAAGTACAGTACTGAGGTAAAGCCATGGCATCCAGCAGTAAATAGCAGGGCTTTGAACCAGAATTTTTTCCCAATTGGTTCGTTCCGAACAGAAACAGTAACGTTTCCGGTTTAACCCTAAAATCGACGTTCCTGAACCGGTTAGAACAAAAAATAAAGTTCCCGAACCGCTTAATAACGTTCCATGTCAGCTGTGGGACATACAAATAAGTAGGCTGACCATTAGGACATTAAACTTAAATTATTAGTCTCAAAATTTTCCTTAAGTCTCTATCTTGTCATCAAAAATTAAAAAAGGCTACATTATGTAAGCGGCATAACTGTAATTCTGACATGCCTACATTTGTTGAGTGCACTTAAACACGCACGTCACACACATAGACGGAGAACGAATTCCAAACGGCGCTTCGGGAAGAAGATGCAGCATAAACAGTTGCTCCACATAAAGTGAAAATTACGTTGTTTTTCAGTGCTTTATTCACCAAATGTATTTTAATGAACTACAGTATGAGACACAGTAACTCTCTCTCAAGTTTATACATCAAGAGTTCTGATCTTTGAAGGGCGGAGTTGGACCGGACACATTCAACCACATGTGCGTACAAAAAATAGCTCACTTTTTAATGTCTTTTAGCGGTTAAATTGTTTAAAATAACATTTGCAAGCCTTTAAAACACGTGCAAATGATCAACTTTCACCCTATTTAAATTTGCATAATACTCCGCAAATCGCATGTGAGCCGAACCGTGGGTCGTGATCTATACGGATCAACTGCGATCCGTTACACCACTAATTAGTAAAAAACAAACATCTTGAGACACTTCGTAGCCTACAATATTTACCTCTTATGATTGAGCATTAGAGACTTGGGCTTGATTATTATTATTTCTCCAATGAGTCAACGATGATCGGAAGTGAACTTCGACTATTGCACAGAAATCTTGTCAAAGAAAAAAAAATAACGGTATTAACCGGTTACCATTATTTTTAAATACATGTTTCTGTTCCGGAACATATATTTTTTGAAAGTTTCTGGCTTCGTTTCTGTTCCTTGCAAAATATCAAAAGTTTCTGGTTTTCGTTCCGTGAACTGGTTCAAAGCCTTGGTAAACAGACATGTAAAGCCTTTGGACAGATCAATTACTACACCGCCTGAAGTGGCTAAATTTGTCACTGAAACTAGAAGATTGTGGTTTAATTCTGTTTTGGGTTTAATTCAGGGCTAAAGATAAATACAGTTTAGAACCCTGTGTTTATACACAAGCAGAACTGCGTGCAAAAACCAACCTGTGAAAGTATGTGTTATGAACTCTGTCTGTGTACCCTGTCTTGTACTCTTATTTTGAAGTCATGTCTGTGTCATCCATGTCTGTAGTTCTTTGTAGTTCTTTTGTTCATTGGTCCGTGTGATGATTGTTCCCCAGGTGTGTCTTGTTTTCCCTGATTACTCTGTGTATTTAAGCCTAGTGTTTCCAGTGTCTGATGTCGATCGTTATTTGATGTTATGGTGTTTCGTGTTCCGTGTTCTTGGTTTCTTTTTGGATTACCTGCTATGTTTTTGTTTGTTTGTTGTTATTTTTAATAAACCGCACTGCACTTGGATCCGCATCCTGTCCTACCTGGATTTACCCGTAACAGTATGGGTCTGAAATGAACAATGTTGGTACTTGTAATATTTTAATGTTAAAAATGTAAGGCTCGCAAAATCGCTAGCCTAATGTTGTGCCTTGCAATCGGGCTACCAAAATGCATCTCCGCCCTGCCCATCGGGCTATCTTGACTTATAGGGAGGAAAATATATTTAAATGCTTATGCATTTTCTCACAGATTACAGAAAGTTACTTTTAAAAGTAATGCATTACAATATTAAGTTACGCCCCAATAAAGTAACTAATTGTGTTACTTAGTTACTTTCATGGAAAGTAATACTTACGTTACTTTTGCGTTACTTTTTCTTACTTGGCTGAGGCTTGATCTCTTTCATGACTTGCAGGTAGCTTTTACGACTAAGTTCTGCATTCAGAAATTGCCTATTTCCATCACAAAAATGTCAAGCTCTGGCCTGCCATCTCCGTTTCTGACTGAAATTGTTCCCGCTCAGGCATAGAGTGCGTAAATCTACGTTAATATGTTCAGATTAATGCAGTACATTGTTTTTTTAAATTCAAATTAACTAAACTGAAAAGTAACTTGCATTACGTTTTTAAAAAAGTAACTCAAATATTAATATGTACATTTATAAAGTAATGCGTTACTTTACTCGTTACTTACAAAAAGTAATATTACGTAATGCAACCTGTAATTCGTTACCCCCAACCCCAAGATTTGGATGGGTAATTATGGTGTAAGTAATTCAGGAATCAGGTATTTGAATCGCGTTTAAATGCGCGCTCGTTTACTTTCACTTTCGTGCATTGCTGCAAACTGTACAGGAAGCAAGCAGTACTGATTTGTCATCATTGACAGTCTGGATCTGTTGCGCAAAATTTCCTCCAACGTCGTTCTGTCAGTCATTATTACTATCATCACGTAAAAAATTAAATCCCTCCAGCACGCTTTAAAGTGATAAAGATTGCAGGTGCAGTCAAGAGAATTGCAAAAGAGGCTACTGTATGTGCCTCCTCGTTCTAAAAGCGACAGTAGACCTTATTTTCTGAACGATAAAATTATACAATCTGTAACAGGAAAAACATTATATGATCCAAACTGTAAGTTTTGTGAACCATTATTAAATAGTGAGCATATTCAGTGTAGAGATGAGCAGGAACAGTTGTTAAAAAAAAACAACAGGGATTTTGATACTTTAACAGAGGTCTCTTCCTTAAAAAGTGCAAACACTGTGGTTTTGTGACACTATTAAGCATTGCTCTGTTTAATTTGGTTTGGGAAGTACATTTTTATGTGGAATTTACGTTTTTACTGTCGCTCCAGCTCGGTTAACTGAAGACATTTTTCTGGAATGCAGTCACCCAAGACGCATCGCTGTCTTTAATTTACACCTCCAGGGCTTCAGATTTGAGATATATACAGCTGATCGGGTGATGCGACCTAAACCATAGTGGGGGGGAGAGAGAGAGAGAGAACGGATGGGTGATACAGAAGCTGACAGACAGTGTTTTTCGAAGCCGAATACGCATGAGTGGGCTGGTTAAGTTGATATCTGCTGGGGTTGGTGGATGGGGGGTAAGCGTGTGCCAGGCGGGAGGACCTCGTGGCGATGACAGGTGAAGCCCATAACTACAGCTGAGACCCTCGAAGCTGACCTGGATCTACTCTAACATCTCTGCACAACACAGGCCCGGTCCCCGGATTACTGCAGTCCCTTAGAGATCAAAATATGCTGGAGAATTTTGACGTCCACAATAAGACTATTACTTGCATGAAAGCCGAAAGTCAACCTACTTAAGCTTTGCATTAAATGTAAGGTGCTTAAAAACTGAGATGCGACATATACTAGTGCTTGTGTGTCTTAAGCACAGCTCTGTGTGACCTATTTGAGTCCTTGAACATCTTCAGTATGCTATCAGTTAATACTGTTTAACCGCACCTTACTGTATGACTACTACAGTTTTAAAGAAACGAAAACGTATTTGTTTATCCAAAACTAGCCCACGTTTTTCACTTTTCAAGCCATGTGATAACTGTGTGGGAAACACAATAAGATTTAAGATTTTATTGACTGAAATTCATGTATGTCTTACAGTATCTTTTGATAGAGTGGTCACCATTCACTTTATGTAAAGAGCAACATATATACGATTTGAAAGGCATGACGATGAGGAATTAATTAATTCATATTTTTTAATTTATTAATAATTGTAATTTTTTAATTTTAAATGTATTAAAACGATTTAGAAATTGTGTACCTCACCAGTGGTTCTGAAATGCAACTCAACCATACTAATGGTTTTGCAAGCGTTACTGTGCGTTCACACCAGACGCGAATGCAGCTAATAAATCACGCTATTTGCGCGTAGTTGGACACATTTTGAGTTAACTCACTTCATTCGCGCGTGAAATTCGTTTTACAGATGTGTCGTATAGCTCCAAATGTGTCTACATACAGCTACGATGATTTTGTCCTCCACTGTTGTTTCGTATTTCTGCCTCAGCTCGCTACGTCGTAATCAAGTCACTACTAGAGCAAGCTTTTGATTAGTTAAAGTGGCACAAATATCCGCGTAAGTTCAGATTTTTCAACTTTTTACGCACATCAAACGCAGAAACGCTCAATCCGCGCTGCCTCATTCGCACGAATCGCGCCACATGATGTCTATAGTGTCTTTGCATTGACTTAACATGTAATGCTCCGAATGATTTCAATGTTAAGTCAATGTTAAGTCAATGTTAAGTCAATGTAAAGACGCCTTTACGCGCATCTGGAGGTGCTGCAGCGCAGATGAGGCGTTTAGGCGTATCACGCCAGACGCTCAATTCCCTTCTTTCACGCAAACTAGACGCGAACTTCTCCTCACACACGCGTCAAAAGTTCACACCAACCATGAGTAGAGCATCTGGCGCGTATGATTTCAATGTTAAGTCAATGTAAAGATGCGTTTACACACGTCTGGAGGTGAAAGCCGAAAGTCAACCAGCGCAAATAAGGCGTATCGTGCCAGACGCTCAATTTGCTTCTTTCACGCAAACTAGACGCGGATTTCTCCTCACACATGCGTCAAACGTTCACACCAACCGTGAGTAGAACGTCTGGCGCATATGATTTTAATGTTAAGTCAATGTAAAGATGCGTTTACGCACGTCTGGAGGTGAAAGCTGAAAGTAAACCAGCGCAAATAAGGCGTATCGTGCCAGACGCTCAATTTGCTTCTTTCACGCAAACAAGACGTGGATTTCTCCTCACACACGCGTCAAACGTTCACACCAACCATGAGTAGAGCGTCTGGCGCGTATGATTTCAATGTTAAGTCAATGTAAAGATGCGTTTACGCGCGTCTGGAGGTGTTGCAGCGCAAATAAGGCGTATCTTGCCAGACGCTCAATTTGCTTCTTTCACGCTAACTAGATGCGGATTTCTCCTCGCACGCGCGGCAATTTCGCTTCAAACTTTGGCTTTTTACACGCGTCTATATCGCTCTAGCCGTGCGAATGCATTCAAAATGTTCAAGTGGCAAACTAGACACGGTAGACGCGAATTTGACGCTCTATTCGCAGTTGGTGTAAATTCAGCATTGATTTCAATGTTAAGTCAATGTTAAGTCAATGTAAAGACGCGTTTACGCGCATCTGGAGGTGCTGCAGCGCAAATGAGGCGTTTAGGCGTATCGCGCCAGACGCTCAATTCGCTTCTTTCACGCAAACTAGACGCGGATTTCTCCTCACACACGCGTCAAACGTTCACACCAACCATGAGTAGAGCATCTGGCACGTATGATTTCAATGTTAAGTCAGTGTAAAGATGCGTTTACGCGCGTCTGGAGGTGTTGCAGCGCAAATAAGGCGTATCGTGCCAGACGCTCGATTTGCTTCTTTCACGCAAACTAGACGCGGATTTCTCCTCACACACGTGTCCAACGTTCACACCAACCGTGAGTAGAGCGTCTGGCGCGTATGATTTCAATGTTAAGTCAATCTAAAGACGCGTTTACACGCGTCTGGAGGTGTTGCAGCGCAAATAAGGCGTATTGTGCCAGGCGCTCAATTTGCTTCTTTCACGCAAACTAGACACGGATTTCTCCACACACACGCGCCAATTTCGCTTCAAACGTTTGCTTTTTACACGCGTCTATATCGCTCTAGCCGCGCGAATGCATTCAAAATGTTCAAGTGGCAAACTAGACACAATAGACGCGAATTTGACGCTCTATTCGCGGTTGGTGTAAATTCAGCATAAGTCACTCGCGTTTAACAATTCATTTGCATCTTGTGTGAACACACCATTAGAATTGATAAAATCTGATTAGAAATAAAATCTCTGTACACTAATACTTCAATTTTTATAGTAATTCAAAAATAGCAATGTTCCACTTCAAGTGTATCTGGTTTAACACCAATTCATAAACATAATGAAACTACTGTAATGCCTGGCATGTGGTTCGTTTTTTTAATTCAGCACAATAGCTGTTAAGGTTTGCCATTTGAATTGTGATGTCATTTCATATTTTCCCAATCTCCCAATCCTGGATTTTTTTTTAAAGAAATCAAAAATGTCACAAGACCGATAGAAACATGGTAGTGTTTTCCGTACTCTATCCTAACTTCTTCGCTCGTGCTGAAATTGTCAACACCTTGCACTCCGACCTCTACGAACGCCGATTTTCAGTTTCCACATCTGATTCATCATTCTGCTTTTTTATGAAACCTCACCGAGTGAAATGGCAACTGAAACCTTTAGCTTCACTTCGTCATCCATCAGTCCCATAGAAATAATAACAGTCGCTGCCGGAGACCCGAATCAAGAGGTCAAATCTAATAACCTCCATTAACTCCACAGACATCTCATTCGGCAAGTGCAACGTAACAAGGTTAGGTCTTCTTCCTAACAGATAATGCTTGGTTCTCAAAGCATATTGCGCTCATACGCCAGGCTGATTTTGGGGCCCGTCTGCTTTTTCTGTAGAAACTGCATTCAAGAAAGGTGTCCACAGGCGGACCCGGGTGGATATTATCAGCATCTCTCAGCTGAACTCTTATGCCTGCCAGGGTCCTCAGTTGCGAGCGACTGGCAGGCTGTCGCTCTGAGCGGTGGGGTTTTGCTTTCCCCGTTTTGGCATGGAGCATGGGGCAGATGCCACACAAATCCCTTGGGGGTTTGTGTGTGTATGTGTGTTTTGGATGAAACCTGTGGCTGCAGTGTCGTGAGGCCCAGGAGGCAAACGTTAAATAGCCCATCCACTGTACCACAGCGGATACAGCGAGGTCTTCACAACAGATGGATGGAAAAGCTTATGGTGTAGTAAACCTCTGTGGAGTAAATTCAAGGAACAAACAGGACCGGATTTGGCCAGATAAATTTGTGTGGAAGCAGTATCCTTTATCTTTTTTAACCTAAATCAATTCTGAGCAAACATCAGGGGCAGCCAACTCAAACCTATATATATATATATATATATATATATATATATATATATATATATATATATATATATATATATATATATATATATATATATATATATATACAAATTTCAAATCGTACACTGTTAGAATTTTTTTTTAAATATGTACCCAAGCTATCACTGGGGCAGCACTACCCTTTAAAGAGTCCTAATATTTACCATTAGGGACAGATATGTATACATTTGGTATCAATATATCTTTGAGGAACTAATATGAAGTGTACTGCCCCAGTGACAAATATTTTGACAATTTTTTTCTGTCAGTCTATGCTTCAGTGTGCAAACATATGTAGATATTAAGATGTGTAAAAGTGTATTTTAGTGCTATGCAATATTGGGGAAAATGCGATATGCAGTCATATTCAATATGCCTAAAATCCATTTAATATACATAAAAAATAAAAATTAAATAGCCAGGATCAGTGTTGGGGAAAGTTACTTTTAAAAGTAATGCATTACAATAATAAGTTACTCCCAAAAATTGTCACAAATTGCGTTACTTGGTTACTTTTCATGGAAAGCAATGCTTACGTTACTTTTGTATTACTTTTTCTTGATCTCAGTTTCTGACTCAAACTGTAACCACACAAGCGTGTACGCATAAAGTGCATAATGTGACTACGTTTAGTTTAAAGAGTCACACAAATCCAAAATCGAAACTGACCTGTATTGCAGTGTGTCATGTAGCTGTCTATCAATGTAAACAATGTGCAAAGCAGTTGAACCAAAAAGTGCACGATTAATAAAGTTATTGGGTTCTTTAGTAGGGAGTTGACTATTGCAGAAACGAGTCGTTATATGGATTGGATTTCCTGCCTGACTGTTTCCACGTTACACAAATGCTTCCACTATTCCTATGACCTAGTTTACATAAATGCTTAAATGAGCGTAAAATCTTAGTTTCTATCATCGTTTTTACTGCTTGGATTAATGATAAATGATGCCGTTGTCAGAGAGTCACGTTAGCAGTTAACGCATGCTCACAGGTTTTGCTATGACCCGGTTAGTTTACATAAATGCTTAAATGAGTGTAAAATTGTTTCTATCGTCGTTTTTATTGCTTGGATAAATAATGAATGATGACGTTGTTTAAACTCTATATACTGTCAGAGAGTCACGATAGCAAGCGGCTTATGCTGCACTTACGGGTTTGCTATGACCCAGTTAGTTTACATAAATGCTTAAATGAGTGTAAAATTGTTAGTTTCTATCGTTGTTTTTATTGCTTGGATTAATGATGACGTTGTTTAAACTCTATATACTGTCAGAGAGTCACGTTAGCAAGCGGCTAACGCATGCTCACTTACGGTTTTGCTACGACCCGGTTAGTTTACATAAATGCTTAAATGAGTGTAAAATGTTAGTTTCCTTCGCCGTTTTTATTGCTTGGATTAATGATGAATAATATGTATTGATGTCGATAATGTCTTCTCAGTAAATCATGTTAGCACTAGGTCAATACATGTTGCACTATTGTTGGTCTGTGCCACTGATCTGTGGTCTGTACAGACTCTGTCAGCTGACCAATCAGAGCAGAGTAGGCTACTGAAAGGTGGGGTTAAGGCAGACTGAGTCGTTGAACAACGTTTTACATTCTTTATGATCGTTGATCACCTTCCACGTCGCAACGAGCATGCACGCATACACACACAGACATTAAAATTCATATTACAGTCTTTCTGCATAACTTTGAAATAATATGCATCCTGCATCCTGTGATATGCACGTTTGCGATGTTTTGATTATTTAAATATATTATGCTGCACTAGTGTATATAAAAATTAAACCGCATTTTAATCCTTTAAAAAATTAATAAGAATAGTTAATTCCCATTACTTTTACATGGTAAAGAACTATGAATACATCATTTTTAGAGTTATGGATATCTAGGCATTTCTTAAAGAGAAGATACATACAGTATACTGCAGATTAATGTCATTTACACTTCTACACTACAGATATCTCCTGATTGACCATTAATATTCATAAGTACGTGCAGACTCGATTTCTTTAAACGTGGTAATCGGCCATTGCGGAAAGTGGAAATAGATTACAGTCTTAAAATGATGCAAGAATTATTTTCTTAAACCCTACGTGGGCAATGCTGTTTTACATCCTTGCATCAGAGCCGAAGCTAAAATTAGACTTAAATCATCACGCATTAACGGCTCTCTGAATCCTTTTTGCTCTCTAGAATTTATGCTAAGCATTGGAAAATGTCAGTCTAAATTTAGTACTGGAACAAAGATAAGATTTTGCTCATTTGTGATGAGCCGAATGCCTTTTCAACTGATCCTCTATATTTTTTATTCTGTTTGCTGGTTTGTTGTTACCCTCTACACACGAGCGCACACACACCTGCAGCAGGATATTGTGACACATAACTGACAAGACTTTGTTCAAAACAAAATTATGGCCATTTTGAGTATGATGGTAAACGTATAGTGAAACATCTTTTTAATAAATGCCTGTAAACTAAAAATAATGTGGCAGCCATTTTGAAATCAGCTTGAATATAACACTGCTAAAGAAATTTTACAGTCGACAGTCTTCATGACAGGCACTGAAAAATGAGATCACTCTCCTGTGATATGATGCACTGTACCTTTAAATTACAATCTCACTTTCCAAAGAGGAAAAATGTTAAGGTTCCCAACTTTGATCTTACAATATTGTCCAATTATTGGGCATATGCTGAAACAATATAAACCGGGTTGAAATTCTGCTAAATGTCCACATAGAAAAAATACCTTCTACATCACACACCGAAGCAGCTTTCCCAGAGCAAACCAACCAACATGCCTAACACGTAATTCTGAAAGCGAGAAAACCAAAAAACGATGATGATCGGTCTTGCCAGTAGCAGGTGCGGCTTGATTCAAATGCCTGTCAAATGCAATGTGTGCTAATCAGCTGTTGGATATGCCTGTTTGCACGTCACACGTAATAAAAGAGGAGACTGTCATCATAGTTTCTTTCCTCTTGCGGAATTATCAAAGCACGAAGGTGGTGGGTCATTCGAATGAGGAAAGAGGAGGAGGAGAACGAGGGGGAGGGTGGGGGGTGTCACAAAAAATCAGAAAACAACTGCATAACCCACGTGGCAGATCATGGCAGCAGTCAAGTGAATAACTCAAGAAGTAGAAGCATCGCAGAATATTGATTTAATGCTGCAATCATGCGGGGAGGAAGTTTGCAGGCATTACGCAAGCTGTACTATTTCCCCGCATAACTTGGGTCCTCGGTTTTCCAAGCCACTCTATGATACAGAGTGGAATATTTTGTGCACATTTCTTCGTATTAAAATCGAGGCGTGAACCAAATCGATTGGAATACAAAGGAAAGAAAAGAGCAGAGTTTCTGGGGCACCAATGATTTGCGACCGCTTTGTAAAGAATGGGGCGTAACAGAACAACCAAGATGGTTTTTTGAAGCATCCACATGAATTCTTGGCCAATACCGACCATTTCCAACATAGTTGCCCGCAAATAAATTAAATATTTATTTATTACATTTTTTTTTATATTAGCTTGGTTTCTTTTATGTATGTTAACATTATAAACAATAAAAAACATATCAACAATATAATAAAACAATAAAAGTTTTGAGTAGACCAAAATTGGTAGCCCTTGCTCAAAAAAATGTTGGAGACCCCTGCCGTAAAGTGTTGCACATGGATAATGTCAGGTTGTCATGTGGTACATTCATCCAATTAAAATAACTCGGTGAGGGAAGGTTACATTGGCATTTTGAATGAAAATGGCTTCCAGGTGTTAGACGCACAAATAGGCATCTTAAGATCTCAAGATGTTCGCTTTGAGAACACAAATAACACTGGATGTTATTAAAGGGACAGTTCACCCCAAAATAAAAATTCTGTCATTATTTACTCACTCTCATGTTGTTACAAACCTGCATTCATTTCTTTGTTCTGATGAACACAAAGGAAGATATTTTGAGAAATGTCTGAAATCAAACCGTTCATGGACCCCATTTACTTCCATAGTATTATTTTTTCCTATTATAAAAGTGAATAGGGTCCAAAAACAGTTTGGTTACAAACATTTCTCAAAATATCTTCCTTTGTGTTCATCAGAACAAACAAAAATGTATGCGGGTTTGTAACAACATGAGAGTAAGTAAATTATGACAGGATTTTCATTTTTGGGTGAACTGTCCCTTTAAGGGCGCCTGTAAATATGTTAACCTGGTTGTTTTGGTGCATTATGTGGAAAGATTTTTAAAGAGCCATTTTTAACCATTTCAGAATGTGAGGTTAAATTCAAATCAAATTTGACACTAATTAATTTGATATTTATTTCTATGGTGTTTAATTTAATTAAAACATACGTTAAAATTGATTGGAAAATGTATTGTTGTACTGCTATGGACAGAAGAATAATGTTTTAAAAATGTTTAAAAGGTGGGAATAGTTTTGTTTTGAGGTAAAAAACAGTAAGACTTTATTTTGTGACTTAATTATATAACCCACATGAAAAACAGTATTTACTCAAATAAACTGCAGTATAGTTATATTATATGAAATATTATAATAACTGTAGTACGCTATTGTATATAAAAGTATTAACTATAGCAAGTAGTTTTACTAACGTTCCAGCTTGCTAATAAATAAATACAAGTATACTAATGGTATTAGAGGTTAAAAAGAGTAAACTAATTCCAGTTTTGTGTTCAAAAACATTTCAACAAAAAAAACTAACTCCACGTCCTTTACTATTTTATACAGTTTATATTTAAATTGAATAGTCTAATACATAAAAACTACGATTTCATCCTATCGAACCTTAACGTTAACTGATGCTAGTGCTATATTGTCAAGTGTATAATTTCACGTTTTTATCGGTAATTACATAAGAAATATTCGATAAATGAAGCTACCTCTGCTGAATCCTACATGCTGTAATGTGTTTTCCAGGAGCTTTGACCTCAGTCATCAAAAATCATTCCTTATTTTTCTCTCAGAGGAAAGTAAAGCTTTTCCTCCTACATTCTTGTGCACGAGGAGGGGCGTGTCAGTCCCGCCGCCCGCTCCCTTTAATCCAATGGAACGAGAACTAGCGTAATCAACGAGCACGCGTGCAGCCAATAAGAACGCTTCCTGGGCGGTGACGTCACGCCTGCCCTCCGGTCTCTTCCCACTGCTTTCAATCGCCGCGCGCAGGAAGCGAGAAGCGCAAAACGATCAGAAGTTGAACGCAAAGGCGGCGTCGCGCGCACCGGAGACCCGGCAGTTTTCCGCGTAACCGCTCGGAGTTTCCCCGCGAGCGCAAGAGGAACCCGGTATCTTGCGCAGAATGAATGGTTAGTATCGAAATTACTTTCTTTTTCTGTGAAAACGCGTTGCGAGATGCGTTGGATGTTTATCATTTTCTTCTAAATATGACACAAGAGTTGTTTTGAGTTTTTGATAACATCCGTGTTGTTGGTTTTAAATGTAATGATAATAGAAATAAACATTGAGGGTTGTTTCAAATCAAATATGAGGTAACTATGCGTACTCATGCATGCATGCATGCTTGAATTTCAATCTTGAATCTGTTTTTAGGTTTTCATTTTTGCAACAAAAAAAAAACTGTTATGTTGATTAACTTAGATTGCAAAATTGTTGTTGTTATTATTATTACTTATTTTTAAACATTGTTTTATATAGCACACACCAAAAAAATTAATAAAATCTGCAATTTTTAAAAATCTAGACATTTATTACCATGTGCTACGAAAACACTGCAGTTTGTCTCCATTAAATGTTAGGTAACAAAGTTGTGACAGCAAGTGACCCGTCAAACAGATGTGTAGGGTACTTGTGCAGAATTGCACGTGCATTTTGAAACCATCTCATCATGAATATATAAATAATGTGCCTATTAATTTAAATTGAACACATTTCTAAGTCTTTGTGCTCATTGAGAGCTATCAAAAATGCTTGAGTTCAAAACAACAGGCTTATTTAGATAGCAATGCATTAAGTACTGTTTGATGTTCCTGAACCTTCAGATGTCTTTAATTAGGACCTGTAAAAAAATCAGTCTGTCCTGTACTCTGAGGCGATGCTTTCAAAAAAGGCAGCAGAACACAGAAAGTCACTTCACTGGATGATCGACTAATCAAAATTTTATAGCTTTTTCTCATCTTTTCCCCTCTTTCTCGCCCACCCTCCTTCCCTCGCTTTCTTGATGCCTGCGAACGAGTGTGTCTTTGTCTTCTTTGGTAACCACACCTCCCCCCAAAACACAGCCGGCTGGGCTCAGACACCTGAAGGCTAGACATAATGATCAACGCATTCCCCATGAGCCTGGACGCCTGCCAGTTGTTTTTGCTCGTTTTATCCCTCTTCTTGTTTTTTTATTTTCTCTCTCGCATCTATCGCCCTTCACAATCAAGGGGCCAGCACGCAATGCTGGGGGCCGGTGCGCAGTATGCGAGGGGCCGGCTCTTCAGCGATGTATAGACCATGGATAAAGAGCCCTTGCACACATGCGACGAGAATCATGAGCAAACAATGTCTCCTTGTGTGTGTGTAAAAGCGCAAGTCTTTATTCGACCATGCTGTTTTAGCATTCCCTTTCAAAATGCTTGGGTCTTTTTTGCCATGGTTGAATTTAGACTATGCATGTGCTTTGTACAATTTTGTAAAGTAATATTGGCTTATTATAGAGTACCTCTTCTGGATCTACAGTAGTATACTCTTGGTTGTGCCTTTATTTGTGAATTAGGCTGATATACACAAGTGAAGATGTTTTGCTGAATTATTTCAGTGCTTTTCCTAAGGTTTACAGAATTTGAACTTGCGTATACTGAAGTGTACTGTACGAATCATTGTTATGTTGAGGAAAGGTGAACGATGGGGTGAATTCGAGAGTTTCTCAATATAAAGCAGCATGTATTTTGTATACTAATGATAGAAAAGATGTTTCAAATTTGACAAATAAATCTTTTTAAAATGTACACAAAAGAAAAATCTTACATATATATCCTTTTTTATATCTATATATATATATTTTTTTTTAGTATGTTTCATTTTATTTGGTTAAAATTGTTAAAAATTGTTAAGTTATGAAAAAGAAAAAGAATTGTAAAAAAAATCACCACACCCAGATTGGTAAATATTAACTGTAAATATATTATAGCTTTACACTGTACTAAATGTGTACATTTTGCTGTTGCCAAAATGATTTTTAATTTCTCCTAAAAATGCTTTTTCTGTCTCAATGTTTCAAAAATCGCCATTTTGTCTGTAGCTAGTCACTCCAGTACAATGTGATTTTCTCGACATGCAATATTTTGGACGTGGTCTGCCTGTGTGTCCTTAAAGCCGACGTATCAGGAGCACAATGGGACTAAGTAGATGCTGACCTTCTCCTCCTCAGCCATAAGCCTTTTAAAAAGACTAATAAAAGGTTCAATAGAAGCAACAAGCTGTTTTTCTCCCCTCGCACGTTTTTAGTCATTCTACCTGCGTGTGAATAGGAGGCCAGTGAGTGTTTATTGAAAGCTGAAAGGCCTTGAGGAGGAACCGGGGTCCGGTAGTCTCACATTGAGAAGCGTGCGGTTTTACCACGCTTGGGCGAGAGGCCACAGACCCGTGTTCCCCCCTGTGTCACACCCGTTGACTCCTTTATAAACGAATGCTTTTGGGCTAATCTTAAATGGTTCAGATATTAAACCTAACGTTATTACCAAATGCATGTATTGTTTTGTACATCATAAAGAACTGGCAAATAAAAAGTGCACATTTTGTAACCAAATATCCAAAAACACCCCATTCTGGATGGGTTGTGTGTATGATTATGGTAAGCACAAATTTTAAACTGAACCTCTTTGATAGAGTCAAGCGTTCTCTGTTTTACACCATGCGGGGTTGAAAGTTTCATTGCACGACTGTAAATCATAAAGAAAGCAAGGCCACACCTATGTAAATCCCTGGCGTATTTTTAAAGAAAATCATCTTACCAGACATGTGATGTAATTTTCCCTTAATTTTATGAGTTTTCAGTACAAAAATACGGTGTATTACGTCAGCTGAGCCTAAAACTATCCAACACGTAATAATATTTGACATGCAATATGAATGTAGGGTTTTTGACTTATTACTGTGTAAAAAATGCATCGTTGGGCAGAGGTTAATTGTTTTTGGATCTTTCCGTGTCAAGAGAAACCGGGGCGTAAATGAACTCCCGCTCATTTGAGTGATTATGGATTACTGCGCCTCTCCAAAGGAGAAAAGAAGGTGAAAGATATTGAGGGAAGGAGAGAAAGGAAAGCACAAAAAGACTCATGTTGTGAGGTGAAGCCACGGGGGTCGTCTGGACCTTTTAAAGCAGGAGGGATCGGAGGCTTGTTTAAGCAGTGGCCCTAGGGGGCTCGACCTTTGACCTACGCCGTGCCTCTTTTTGCTCCAGGTGCAAACGCACGTGAACCCGGGTATGCGCGTGTGATGAGATGGGTTAAAGAGTAAGGCGTGATGGCATGCATACATTTTATACGTCGCATTTTATACGTTTCCTGAAAGATGCACTTGAGAATTGCGTTAAGAATTATTCGTTAAAACAGCCTTCAAGTTCACGACCTAAAAAGGAAGACTAACTAACAAAAAAATAATGCGGCGTTGTAATATTCATGAATGCATTAATCAGGAGGTTGTCGTGTATAATTATTAGTGTTTGATAATGCCAGCACAAATCACCTCGGGCAGTGGTGATTGCTGCCTGATGCTATTAATGTTCTTAGTAAAACGCCCGTGTGGGCCGAGCCATCGACGCAAACCCAGTAGTTAAGTGTTGTAGGGTTAATGAGGCAATTTACATACGTTGTGCCGCCATCTGGACGCTGTGAGAGACAGCTGCTTGCTCTTATTTCATACTGCGTTTTGGGAGCTAACCCGCGGAAATGTCATTCCACTACATACAGAGAGCTTGTTGAACACTTTTGACTTTTGTCCTCGTGCGTTAGGAATTATAGTCGCTATGCTAATGAGCGATTTGCCTTCGCGGTTGTAGCTTTCATTTATAATCTCCCACAGAGTAGCTGACTTAGCTTTTAATGTGTCTTTTTTAGCAGTCAGTGTTAATAATTTGCAGCTTTTTTACTATTTGTATGCTAGCATATGGTATCTTTTGTACATAGGGTGAGTTTTAGCTGCGAGAGATGCTAGCCTAAAGCAATATAGGAACAGTTCATGTTTATTCATTTTTTTTTCGAAGATTATTGTACATCGTGTATGCTTGCGTTGACGGATCTTTGTGGGTTAAATAAGGCGTCAATCACTGATCATAATGGAAGGTGATCAAAGGAAACATGTATTGAATATGTTGCCATTGAGTCATTACTATAAACTATATTATTCATCTACAGTAGATCAGTGTTTTCCACCCTTTGTTATACCTATCATGTACCCTAACATCCTTATTTAGCATTATTATTTAGATTAGTATAAAAAGTAATACTGTGAGAAAATACTGTATATATACTGCTATAAATGTCACAAATGTGTAAAACTCGCAATCATTACAGACATTATTTTATAAATATTCCAAGGGAGTACGTATACCCTTGGTTGGGTTACTAGTTTTTGAATTTCACCATTACCCCTTAACTTTCACAAAGTTAGACTAGAGATTAAGGATGCATAACGATTAATCGCGATTAATCTATAGCAGAATAAAAGTTTTTGTTTACATATATATATATATATATATATATATGTGAACTGTGTATAATAATTATTTATATATAAATAAATTTATATAAAAATATATTTATATATTAAGTATTTATATTTATATATAGTATAAATGATACATAAATATACAAATGTATATACACTGGAGCTGGGTATCGATTCAGATGTTCCAGATCAATTCGATTTCGATTCACAAGCTATCAAATCAATTTGATTTCGATTCTCTGTTCAATTTATGATTTCGATTCTCGGATCGGTTTTTATACTCGATTCTTGATTCAACTCAACGAATATAGATTTAATACAAATACTATATTTATAAAAAAGAACAGTTAACATAAGTTTACAAGTGGGTAATTAATAAAAAGATATTAATAGCCACAAACCTGTATATTAAACGCTTTTATTTTAGGTACACTTAAAACAACCCATCTCTAATTTTCAAATGCATACAATTATGTTAAATACAATACAATTTTGATGCAAGATGAAAAATGTAGGCTGAAAAAAGTCAGAACAGTCACATTCCTTGATCAAACAGGATCAGGTTATAAAAAAAAAAAAAATGGATTCGTAGCCTTTGAGAATCGATTTTGAATCGACCACGTAAAAAAAACGATTAATCAAAAAATGTATTTGTTTGCCCAGCCCTAATATACACATGTAAATATTTCTTAAATAAATACATGCATGTGTGTGCATTTATCTATACAACGGTTCACACAGAAATATACTGTACGATGTAAACAAAAACTTTTATTCTGCTTTAGATTAATCGCGATTAATCGTTATGCATCCCTACTAGAGATACCTACACGACATACTTTAAAATAATTTAGTGTCTATATTTTAGGCCAGCCAATATATATCTTGGCTATATTTAAGGCCAGCACCAAGAAAATACCCATTTTTATTTTGTGAATTCTTATTCTACGCTCCCCATATAGTGATAATTTCGCATCACTTCCTCCAAGGTCTTGACAAAGAACTGGCACATTTGCAATCGATAACCAGGCAAGCGAACGACTGAGAGGTGTTAAAGATTTGCGGTTCTGAACCCATGAGCGTGGTCGCAACCAGTATCCCATCTGACAGCTGAAAGCAAATCACTGTTACTAGACTATCCATAAAATTGCTGAGAGAGAACGTGAAAAGATTGGCAAAACTGGAATTGTGGATTCCTGCTGGCTCGGTTTCAGGCAAGGTGGACTGACGGGGGTCTTAATAGTGAATGTTGAGGGTTTGCCTGTGAAATCTGACTGGTTTTTCCGACAGGCCGAGACGAGGGGTGGAATTAATTCGCCTGTCGCCTCTGTGGGCTGATTCAAGACTTGATTTCTCGAACTTCTTCCAATCCCGGCCATTAAAAAAAAATATTCTGCTTGACGGCGACATTGTGGTGGAGTCAGCAGGCGCGTTTGTTCCAGTTATGGATCGCGGAAAAAGGGAATTAACAGGAATTGTAGAGCCTCAATCCAAGATGAAAGCCGTCGAATGCACAGTTTTTACAAATTCAGCATTTGCCCGCCTGTGTGGCTCTATCAAAGCAAAGCAGCGCTAGGGAGCCCTTATTTGCAATTTCCGTAATCCGTGAAAGATACAGTACATCGTTTTATTGTTCGGCTGCCTCTCATTTCCACTCGAGACCTTGCTGAAAGTGCAGGGCTGTTTTCTGAACCATTCAGTGAAATTCTAGGGACCAGTCCAAGTTTAAATGTGCGGTTTATTCGTTTAATCTGTCTTTGAACCCTATTCATGTGTGTGCAAAGTGAGCTAAAGACCTGGGAGCAGGAAACTTCAAAGACCTTCCATATTGTACTTATTATAAGAAGTGCATCCAAGCATTAGTAGCTCTCATATCCAAAACATTTATCCAGAAAGAAAGCTTAAACTGGCAAGCCATTGGCGTCAACATTTTTTATGCATTTTGCAACTCTTCCAAAACGGAAAACCAACAGCCAGGTTTCTTTGGGTTTTCTATTTAGGAAAAAGATGGAGGTGGAGTTCAAACTGTGGCTTTAAGTACATTGAACTAAAATTTCTGCTTGATTTGCACTTGTCTGATTTAGCCATGTACTTAAAAGAAGTTAAGATTTAGTTTCCAATCCACAACAATACCCAGGCCAACCTTGTTGAGATATTTCATGCTCATTTTTGGGATTCTCTCTGTGGGTTTTGAATTGACAGTCCCATGGATCAATGATGGAGAAGATATTCCATATTATGGGATATCACTAGGTTTATCGATGCCTTACATCCAAATAAAGTAGTTGTTCTTCAAGACATTTTGCCTCCTATGAGAGCATGGATGTGATTTGTTAGTTCTTTGAGACGTAGATGTCACTTTGATGGATGTTTATTTGAGATATGGTGGACAATGAACTTGAAGCTCCCAAGGGAGCCGTCAATTAGTTGGGCAACACTGTTGAAGTCGCCCTGTTTTGTCAATGAGTGTACTGGGACTTGTAATCTCAAGAGGTTTTCATGGTCTGTTTACATATACATCCAAACTCCCTGTGGTCCTGCCCCGGTCACCTCCTAATTTGACTTAAACAGTCCTTTTAAAACACATTTGTGCTGGAGTCAATTTGGCATGTGCCCATTGTCTAGTCCGCTCCCCCATTGCCTTTGTTAGCATTGGAATTAGCATAGCTTTAGCTTGCTAATGACGTCAGAGCCTTGAGGTTTCAGTTATTAAATTAGACTTCAGTGTTACGTTCTACTCATTCTGGACCTTTTGTGATGAATTTGATTCCTCTTAATGTTGAAAACTTTGCAGGATTGTTTTTATTCATTTTATGTAGGTCTACCAGGAAATGACACATACGTTTTTGTGAATCAAAGATTAATTTAATCTCGAGCTTCCTGTCTTGAGGCTTCAAGAGGTGAAGTGAGATCAGCAGCCAGAACGGCGCAGCTAGTTGTCTTATTTTGGTACTTAGAAACATACACACTTAGAAAAAAAGGTGCAAAAGGCGTTACCGGCATGGTACCCTTTAGAAAGTTCCTAATACCACTTAGGTACATATATGTACTTCTGTGGTACCAATATGTACCTTTGAGGTAATAATAAGCACTCTTGAGGTCTGAAAGTGTATAACTATCTATCTATCCATCTATCTATCTTTGCACAAATGTATGACATTGCATTGTTGTGAGCAAAGCTTGAGGTTTTAAGATCTCTTATTTAAAAATATGTGCTAATACAAAGTAAATAAATCGGGGAAAAAAACATTATGCACATTATTTTCTATGCTTTGTCAAATGCACAGAAAGAATAATATTTGCACAGATAGATAGATCCTATAAATTATGCGATACACATTTGATATTTGAAATGTTGCTAAAATCAATATTTACTGACAGTTTTTAAATTTCCCTCTAGTGTTAAATACAAACTTAAAATATTCTGCTCAGGATTTATCCAGGGATTACAGTGTCAGCACAACTTTTTAAGTAGTGCTCATCTTCAGTCCAAACATCTCTCTCTCGGGTACAAGTGGATCTGAATGCTTTTTGTGTCATGAAATCGCACAGGGAGTGAAATGCTCAATTAATGCTTGAGGTTTATGTAGATACAAGTAACCACCCAACCCAAATGTAAAATATACTTCAGAAGTACTGTGAAGGCGCATGGAATTATGGGAGTTGTAGTATTTACCTCCCCCAACGATTGGAAATCAGTCTGATGGCGGGTCTGACAAATAATGTGCATGGATGATGTAATAAAATAAGTAAGGAATGATTGACGACTGGCCATGGAATTATAAGAAAATAATGCACACCCAAGGTGGTTATGCGGCACAACGCGAAGCATTATTTTTGAATAATTCAAAGGAGTCAATTATTACGCTTATACTATGTTTACCAAAAATATTGCTCTGGTGCCTATTTTTAAGACATTTTAAAGGTTAAGTGTGCGGTTATTGAAAAATAATCAACACTCATGGAACATTTCTCAACCAATCAGAATAATGCATTCAACAGCGCCATGGTATAAAGTTTTATAACCACTATGTTATAACGTAAGCCAATAGAGTGCTAGCGTCGTCTTCCGCATATGGCGCTATGCAGATCGATCAGTGTATGGCATCTCGTGAGAGCTACTCAATAGTACCAAAGTCCCTTAAGGGAAGTCGCATCAGTTAGGTGGCCAATTTTGTGATGCTTCCGGGCAGTTATTTTACTCATGCAAGACTAAAGTCCTATCTTCTTGAATTGGGAAAGACAGATATCTCTAAAATCACAATTAAACAACATAATTCATTAAATCCGACATCAACCGTACCATAACGTTTGCTTCTTAAGCTCAAATTGCACCTAAAACTAGAGATCGACCACAGATTTTTTAAAACCGATACCAAATATTTGGATGCTTATGTGCCCGATAACCGATATGCTGAACAATGTCATTGAATTAACTGGTATTTTATGTCAGAATAATTAATATTTAGTTGTTTTAGTTCATGAAATGGCTGTTGACAAAGCGCTGTTTATCTATGCTTTTACTCACGCAATTTATAACACGTCTGTGCATTAATGTCTGTATGTTAAATAAGTTTATTAATTTTTTCATATTTGCTGTGCACCCTGTTGTTGTTGTTAGCTCCTCTCCTCAGATGCTGTGACGAAATGGCATCCAGCGCACAATTCTCAAAACGTCCACAAGTATATCGGTCAATCCGATATTTAAAAAAAACCACGATAACGGAAAATGGGGAAAATGCTTAAATATCCGGAAACCGATATATCGGTTAAAACACCTTTTTCGAGGTCATTTCAGATACTGCGCATGCTCACAGGTTAACAAGCATTTCACACGACTCAAAAAAAATTGTTAGTCTTTATCGATTCATGATTGGTTCTTTTACCTGGAAGGCGGGACTTCAGTAGCCAGAGCGGCCGTATTGAGCATTGTATTGTGCCATATTCATAGTAATAGGAGCGCTCATTCTTGTTATATTCAGTCTCTTTGATGGTAGCGCTTGAACACATCTATGATTTTGCTGTAAAAGTGGGAATCCAGAATAATGTCACTATTGACGGACCACCGCAGGGTAATGCATTTTCAAACTGAAACTTACCTTGTGTACTAAACATTACCCCAAATGTTTAAATCATGTGAAAAATAATGTTTTTGCTTCTACCAGACTTATGTAAACATGAGTTACGTAAGGACAAATTTTTTTTATTATTGTATTGTTATGCTTACTTCTTTTATGTATCCGTTTCTCAAGTCTTCCCATTTTTTTAAATACTTTATGTTCAGAATCACCCTGCATCTTTCCCAAAGTAGAGAGCTACCATAAACATGGCAATTACAATAAAACCGACCATAAAATGACCATTTAAATTAAAACCAGGAAAATGAACATTTTATGTGATCTGATAATGGTTCTGCAGGCAAAATAAACACACAGCAGTGGTGTTCATACGTACAGGCTAACGGTTTAACTTGAATATTTTTTATAGCTTTAATGCATGTATGGTATACTGACTTATATGAGGGAGTAGCTTGTTATGATTTATTATGTCCTGTATTGGTGAATATATGTATTTATTCATTTGCAGCTTACAGTGCAATTAGGTTTACAGTCCATTTGGTCCATGGGAATCGAACCCAGTGCCAGGTTTCGGGAAAGCTTGTAAACCGGGGCGATGCGTGTCTTTAGGACTGTGAGCGTTGTTTGCTCGCCCCCCTTTTGAAGCCCCCTCTGGTATTGCTGAGTTGACAGAACAGTGCAGGAATGGTAAAAGTTGAAAGACCCTCCCTCTGCTTGCTCTCTTACTTTTTCACACCGTCTATCTTTCTCTCTCTCTTTTGGTTTTCATCTCTCCCTTCAGCCAAGCCTGTCGAGGCTTGCCTGTCAACCGAATGGAGCGTGGATGGGGTGGGCGCTGAGGGAGAGGAGTGGTCTGGGGTGAACAAAGGAGTACTGTCACTGCTTTTCAGGGGTTTCGGGCTGAGCGGGGTGAACGGAGAGCCGGGTGGGGTTGTGGTCGGGGGATTGAGTAACCAATAATGGCAAATAAATATGGAAGGGGGACCATTGAATTAATCAGAAAGGAGGACAAGCATCGAGTGTTCACACGTACAGTCGACCTCCCCGAAAGGGAGCCGGTGGAAGCTCTATGTTTGTCGTTCATTGTGCAATATTTGTCCAACCCTTTATCTGTGCAGCTGTGCTTTAAAAAAAGAAAAAGGAGGGCGATGAAAAGCGGCACAGCTGCTAGCGATTTGACTAACGTCTATTACGCTAGAGTCATCCTCTTGTGCTGAAACCTCTTCTATATACAGCACGATAGAAAGCTGGTCAGAACGGTGCCCGGTTTGGGGCAGATGTTTGATTTGCTCATCCTTTCAGAAGAAAACACAGCTGGTCATACTGTCCCGACCCTGATGCTTGGAAGATGCCGTACTGTACTTTTTGTGGTAAAGCTTTCGATGATGCTGTGTGAGAGATAACAGAAAGTATTTTAATGTAATGATTGGAATCCGCAGCCGCATCTCATTTTGTCGAATTGAGTTTGAACTTTTTTTAAATGAAATGTGCTGCCTCGTGAATGATGTTAGACAGTTCCATCTGGTGAAACGATTTCCTTATCTTCTTATTTCCCCCTTCTGTATTTCATAGGTTATTAAGGCGCCAGAGAGAGAGAGAGAGAGCGAGAAAGGGGCGATGTTGAGAGTCTGGTTCTTCTGGTGACTTCACAAGGACGGATAAAGGTAACGAATTTACCTCTGAGGGTTTGTGGTTAAGTGGAAATGCGTGTTTCGTGTCCTCAGGTGGCTCTGCGCTACCTCGCTGAAGTGTGCGTGTTGGGCATTTTGCCATAGGATCCAGGTGCAAAAGACGTTGGGTCGTCTCCACCTCGTCCTGCATGCTCAGGCGTCAATTTCTCGACTCATTATCTGTGCTTCCATCTAACCCCATCGTGTTAAACCGACATCCGAGACTATATGTATTTCATTCAGTGTGATTACTTCACCGCAAGGTGATTGAAAGAATATTATATAAGGTCTTTGAGGTTAATAGATGCATGAATTTAATAATGAAAAAATCCACCTTTGCTGACAGCCAAAATGGTTTAATGTAGATTGTCAAGTGCATGTAATACAAAGTAGTGCATTATGAGGAATCATATATTTTTGATATTTTCCGCAGGGTTATTTTTTCGACCCAGCGTTGGGTCAATAGGGGACAAATGTAATTTAGCCTATGTTGGGTTGTTTTAACTCAATATGCTTGCTTGTTGGGTCAAATATAAACATTTCCTGGGTTAAATATAACCCTTTTTAGGGTGTAGGGGTGAGCGGAGCACACACTTACACGTGGTTAATTGTAACACGGCTACTTTAAATATTTATACAGGGCCGAGCAATCTGTGTTTTTGGTCTTTTTCTCTTATTGTAAGAAGATCATCTGTGAATTTGTGAAAAGTTTTGATGTGTTTTGGTTAAGATATTGAACAAACAGTGTTTGAGGCATAAAAGTAAATTTCTTCATCTTATGGTTCTTTTTTCGATTTCGGACTTGTGTAAGTGACCAAATCCAACCTTATATTATTTTAATCACTGTCTTGTTACCTAAAACATAACAGCATTTTGAAACATGTCAACAACTAGTAACTTATGGCTGGGATTGAAAAAAAATGTACACAGTGGGGTTACTGTAGTTATCACACAGTTTTACAATTAAGCCTCAGGTATACAATGATAATGAAATGTAAATACTTTTCATTAAAATGATAACAGGGGAAAAATTACAATTATGATTTTTTGTCCTAATTGTGCAGCCCTTTCAAAAAAATCTATTTATATGGATTGATGCAAAATACAAGAATGGTTAGATGAAGGATCATGAATGGATGAATGTGTGGATATATATCTATTATAGGCAGATATAGAAACAATATCCACCTTAAGTATATAGACAGAATTTTATTGAATTATTTGTGTTTAAACAAAACTTTCTAGCAGGTGTTACAACAAACCCTCTGTTTGTTACAATTAACACCACGTATGGGGTAACGTTTGCCCTACTGTCATTTTCGGTGTAATTGTATGATAACAATAGGTCCCACAAACAAACTTGAAGTGTTCATTTGTAGCAGAGATGTGTGGGTTGATTGTGTAAAAAATTATTAATCTAACTTAAATATTTTTTGAATGATAGACTAGAGCCAAAGCCAAAAAGCGTTAGGTTGTGCCCCGCTCTCCCCTACTGTAATGTTCAGAACTCAAAACATTTTGCCCAATCTTAAAAGAAGATTTATTAAAACTTAGTAATTTGTAAGTAAGCTGTAATAATGACTATTTCGTGTTATTAGGTGATACAAATGTAATAATAATAATAATAATAATAAAAGGTACACTGTAAACAAATGCAGCATGAAGTTAAAACAACTTGGTTATGCAAGTCAATCCAACCTACTATTTTTATAAGGGGATATTTCACATGGCTTTTTTAAGATGTCAAATAAATTTTCCCCAAAGTACGTATGTAAAGTTTTAGCTCAAAATACCAAATAGATAATTTATTATAGCATGTTAAAATTACCACTTTGTAGGTGTGAGCAAAAATGTGCCTTTTTGGGCTGTGTCCTTTAAAATGCAAATGAGCTGATCTCTGCACTAAATGGCCGTAATGTGGTTGGATAGTGCAGATTAAGGGGCGGTATTATCCCCTTTTGACATCACAAGGGCAGCCAAATTTCAGTAATATTAATAAAACATCAGCAAGATTTTAATCATTTGTGCTGTACATTTCAGCATTGATCTGTTTGCATTCCGTCATGATGCTTTGCAAAGGAGCTGTTATTTTTTATGTCTAATCCTTTAAATAAACTTGTGACCCCGCCTATGAAAACCCAACTTCATTTTTGTGATTCACAGTTTTTTATATAAAATTATGCTTCATAATGTAAAATACATTTTGTGAAAATATACCCTTGATATATTTAACACCATCTATTAAAATCACAGCAAAATCAATGATTGAAATCAAACTTTGATGTTCCTAAACTCATAATTAGATTATGGGACTTCATAGACAGGGGGTCACATTTATTTAAAAAAGACCCCCAAAAATAATTAAAAATGATATGACCCCATTCATTTTTTTTATATTTCCTGTAGTTTAACTGTTAAAGCATATTGGTAGTAATGCAAAGGCAATGGATTCAATTTCCAGGGAAACACACAAACTAAAACGTCTAAAAAAGTACCTTTATTAAAAAAACTTAAAGGCGGAGTCCACAATGTTTGAAAGCCAATGTTGATATTTGAAATCACCTAAACCAGTGGTTCTCAAACTTTTTCCACGTGCGGCCCCCCTTGTGTACAGTACGTTCCTTCGCGCCCCCCAAAGAAAATTTGACAAAAAACTGTTCTAAAATGTAACACTTTAATGAAACAAAACATATTAAGTTATACAAAGTAGTGCTGTTGGTTAGTAGCCTTGTTTTTTTAGGTTTAATTACAGAGAATTCATGATAAATGAATGTATTTTATAAAATGTCATAAAACTGTGGCCCCCATGGCACTATCTCGCGGCCCCCAGTTTGAGAACCACTGACCTAAACAAACACGCCCCTAACCCAATAGAATCTGGATCTTTCGGTTGATAGACCCGCCCCACACATACGCAACCCGGCAAGGATGTCGGTTAGTAGACACGCTCCTTACTGCTGATTGGCTATAAGTGTGTTTTGGTAGTCGCCCCGTCTCCTTTTCCAAAGCGTTTTTCAAACATCGTGGACTCCGCCTTTAAGCAGACTTTAAATAGCTTTTCATTTCTCAGATGTGTCCATGTAAACATCTAAATGTTGCATTCGTATATGTTCCTCCCCATAGTAGGCATTTCTATGCTAAAGCAAGTTATGTATGCTCTTCAATTGGCGGGCTAAAGAAAGGTGTGTTGTCCTGTGTGTTAGTATTCCCAAGATGAGCTCTCATCCATTTAGACCAAGAGCATACTAAAAGCTTCAGTAAATTATCTCTGGTCTGTCAAGTGGTTAGACAGACTGGCCCTGTTGGATTATAGGTAACACACATATAAAAGCTGAAGAGCCGGAAAGGCTATAATTTCTCCTTTCTTTTCAATTCCTCATACCACCCACCCTCCCGTGCACTATCGTCTGTTGTAAAACTCTCAGCAGACAGCCGGGAGACTAGTTAAAGATGCCGGTCCTCTCTTTTAACCAATGAGTACACCTTTTTCGCCCATATTTACGCCCCCCACCCGCCTCAACAAGTGTTAAGCAGTTACTTTTATTCCCTTCCAGTGACCTTTCCAGCCGCTGTCTTCCTGAATGAGATTCACACAGCAGTTTGATTTCTTTTCCCCCCATTTTAGTCCGTCCTTTCCCGCTGGGTTAACAATGTACCTCCGGCCCTTGACTACTGTGGCGTGGCAGGTGAATCCAATTCCCATGCCGACAAGAAAAGCTCCCTTGTGGGCTTCAGATAGGGGGATAGGGGGTTTGTTATTGAAAAAACTAATTGAGAATGTTTTAACTTCACTATTTAAGTTTTTTTCACTTTTAACTAAATCTAAATCTCATTTGTTGTAGTCGAATGAAGAAGTAGTCTCTCATGTCTCCAGTCCCATGCTGGGAAGCCCTAAGGTTCAGTCACCCTATTCTAGCACCCAGTAGGAGGCTAGCTGCTAGCGTGCTAGTCAGTTCTCGCAAAGCTAACGGTGCATTACATGCCATATTAGTAAACACAGCCCTCAGAGAGTTTATAAAGTGATGCTGTAAAGTGAAGGTTAACGTTGTCCTCATAATTGGCTCGGGCTTGTGGGGATTTAGAAACGTCAAGAGGATTTTGAGGCTATATGGCAGTGCTGACAGATGAACATTAAAGAATTTATCCATGCCAAATTACATACGGTGACTGGTGCAATGAGAAAATTTCAACATCAACAGGGTATATAAGTATAAAGTATATAAGTATAAACAGTACCGGTCTAAAGTTTAGGATCACTTACTCATTCGCTATTGTTTTTTCCACCATTGGAATAATAGTACGCTCATCCTAACTATAGAATAACACAAATGTACCATGTCTATAAGAATTATGTTACAAAATAAGTCATAAAATATTGCAAAAGAAAAATTTACTCTTGGCATGAACTCTCGGGTTTCACCATGAGATGTTTTTCAAACACAATTAAAGGAGTTCCCTTCTATTCTGGGCTTTTATTGGCTGCTTTTCTTCATTATTCGATCCAAGTTTTCAGATCAAACCATTCTTGAGATCATGAGAAACATTTCACTCAAGTGACTTTAAACTTTTGACCGGTAGTGTGAGGTTCAGCAGCAAATATGTGATCTCACACAAACGGTCCTGATATTTTCCACGTTGTAGGACCATTTGAATAGGGACTTTAAGCAGCAGCATCTGGTGGAACGGCAACGGCATTCGGGCGTTGAATTTAACTGCTACTTTGAGACGTTCTAATGTAACGTCTACTACGGGGGAACAGCTGATTTGCCATAGTCTCTACAACGTGAGAGATTATGTAAATAAATGTTATGTTTTATGGCATATGACATTGTAATGGCATCAGTTTATGATTGTACCACAAATCTTTTATATTATATGTGTTAAAATGTTTTACATTTAAGCTAATTTTTATGATTTTAAAGTATTCAATGTTTTCAAGTATTGCTTAAATCTAGGTTTTTAGACTTATTTACATCATACAATTCGTCATTTAATGCCAAAAGCAATCCTTCTCTTGTTTTTTAAATGAAATTTTTTTGTATCCCAATAAATGAATTAATGCGGCATTGCGCTGTCATGTTTACGGTTGCTTAGTGATTTTTACGTTCTTGGCCACGGCGGTGTGACAGCATACTTCCGGTCGGGGTAGCCGTTCCATTTCCAGCTGTTGCTTAAAGTCCCTAATATGTTACTGTTAGGGGTGTCACGATTCTCCAAATCTTCGATTTGATTACATTTTCGATTCCAAGGTCGCGATTCGTTTAGTTCTCGATTTTTACAAAATTTTAATTTTAATTTTTTGAAAGCACAAAAACATACCATTTTCTAACCTTTAACCCGGAGATGCCCTGCCATGTTAGTTGTGCCGCCAGTGTAAAAATATGGTACACGCACAACAAAGCTGATAAAACGAAACTTCCTGTCAGATTAACATTCCTGTCAGTACTTTGCACCTTAAAAACGCGCTTTTATTACCATCAAACACGATTTTGAGACTATACACCAATAAGTCATGTTTAAATGCTGTTTAAAATGTTATTCTTATTCTCATATTTATTTATATTATATACATACAATGTAAAAAAAAATCTGTAGAAATAACAGTATTACTGGCAGCTGGTTGCCAGTAACTTACTGTAGATTTTACAGTTTGTTCAAAGTTAAATGAACATGAAAGATTTTCAGTCTTTAACTTCTTCTACAGTAAGTTACTGGCAACCAGCTGCATAAATTAATAAGCATACATTTTTACAGTGTATGTAATTTAAAATAAATAAATACATTATGTAAACTATAAATATGTACAGTACAGGTCAAACTTTTGGAAAAACTTAGTAGTAAACTCATTAAAACTACAGAATAACACACATGTTGTGCCTAAAGGCATCCAAAATAAATCAAAATATTTCATATTTTATCATCTGCAGTAGGGCTGCAATGACTAATCGATAAAATTGATACTAATAGATTATCAAAATAGTTGTCAATGAATTTTATTATAAATGTGTTGATCTGTGACATCACGTGAGCTTGTATGCAATGAACCACAGCCATAGTATCTGTTTTAAAGTAAATATATAAATATTACTGTTATATCAGCCTTATTTGTTTTGTTAATAACGAATAATGCTAATACTCATAAAAGTCTAAAGTTAAAGATTAAAGTCGCCATGAAACGGAAGTAGCGATTGCCTTATTTTCCCCATGGTGACGTATATCCAAAGAAACAGCTTTTGAGATGAAATAAGGCAGGGCTGGATTTGAATTTGTCCATCGAGATCTGATTGGATTGTTTTAAGTTGGGTCGTGTTGCTAATTGCTAATCGCTGCGATCTTCTCCCGGACCCCGCCCACCTGCCATACTTATGACCGGAAGTGAAGAGAGATCGTTTTGAGGAGGGGAGGAGATTTGCATTTTTGATTAAAGATTACGAGCACACACAAATTTTTTAAAAATAATGAAGCTCACAGATAAGTCATTTGTTAATAATACCACAATATTAAAAAAAATATATAGGCTGTTTCTCAATATGCGTTCTTCAGCGATCTTGCGTTTTCGTGTCCTTGCTCTACGTCATCATTAACAGTCAAAGTTCATTCCAATTCTCAAGAACGCAAGTACAGAGGACGCATGAAAATACCCGGATGTGTTCTTGATATCGAGGATGCACCGAGTGTAGACTTGCGCGCTGAAATCGCTTCACGCCCCATAAGTCATTGCAGCAAAACAATGGCGGAGGTCAGGTGACCAACAGGAAGATCGCACACATCTCAATTCTCATAAGTGCGTTGTTCTCGCGACCTTCTGAGTTCGTTCTTCCGAGGTCGCCTGGCAAGTTCGATCTCCACGAGGACGCAAGTCCGTTCTTTGCGTTCTTGTAATTGAGAAACAGCCATAGTTTTTCATTTCAATTTCATTGCGACTTTAAAGGGATAGTTCACCCAAAAATGAAGTGTCGTCATTTTCTCATCCTCGTGTTATTCTAAATTTATATGAATTTATTTTTTCTAATGAACACAAAGAAGATATTTTGATAAATGATGGTAAGCACACAGCTGATTATACCCATTGACTTCCATAGTAGGAAAAACAAATATGATTGAATTCAATGAGTACCGTCAACTGTGTGCTTACCATAATTTATCAAAATATCATTTTTATCATTTATCACAATACTTCCATAATATTTGTTTTCCTACTATGGAAGTCATTGGGTGCAATCAGCAGTGTGCTTACCATCATTTATCAAAATATCTTCTTTTGTGTTCATCAGAAAAAAAATCATACAGGTTTATAACAACATGAGGATGAGAAAATGATGACATAATTTTATTTTTGGGTGAACTATCCCTTTATAATGAGTTTATAAATCTGTGGCAAAATTTTCACATCAGCACATCCCTGAGTTTACACCTCAATACGTTTTGTTTATTTACATTTTGGCGTTTACTGATGTTTTACTATTTTAAAACTTCAAATATCAAAATCAAAAAGATTATATTGATAAAACTCAATGGGGTGGTTTCCCAGACAGGGATTATCTTAAATCAGGATTAGGCCTTATAGTTTAATTAGGAAATATAACTAGTTTTAACAAACATGCCTTATAAAACATTATTTGTGTGCATTTTGAGGCAAAACAATGTATTTTAAGATATGTCAGTGCAAGTAGTTTTGAGTTTGGACAGCTCTTATATTTATTTTAGTCTAGGACTAGTCTAATCCCTGTCTGGAAACGCCCCATAGTGTGGCTTTTGCACTTTTTAAAGTACACTTCTACACATGAATACCCCGATTTAAGGTTTTATTTAGCCATAACAAGTCAAAAATCTAATAGAACAGCTGTTTGATCCGATTAATCGATTAACTTATTTCAAAAAGATTTTATTAAATACAATTTTAATGTCCTAGAGAAAATAATATGTTTGGCACAAGTTTATTTTTGTCTACACAAGTAATTTCAAACATTTAAACACCTTCAGATTAAACTTTTTTCCAAACTTTTGACCGGTATTGAATAGTTCACGGGTCTCTAACCTTTTTGTGAGCAAGGGTACAATGGATATAACAATTTGGAGGTCTACTTTTTTCTACTTAAAACCTTTTTGTTTTACTAAGGGATGCACGATATATCAGCTAACATATCGTTATCGGCCGATAACTGCTTATTTTTAATATTATCGGTTATCGGTCTGATAGCAAAATTAGGCCGATAAATGAAAGCTGATAAATGATGGATTATTTTGGTTTGTTGAACCACTTCACTTGCTCATTGCTGGCCATGTGGAGTTTTGATTTGTGCTTTCTGTGACATAGCACGAAGATGACACGTGTTGCGGGCTTAAGAAGAGTATGCTAGTCTAGCGCAAAGACAAGATGTCCGCGGTCTGGGAGTTTTCATTGTGAAAATAATATGAATATTTATCGCCCTATATATATATATATATATCTGTTATCGGCCCCCAAATATAAAGAGTAATCGGTTATTGGTATCGGCCAAAACTTCCATATTGGTGCATCCCTAGTTTTACTTGTTAATTTTATTTTATTTTACTTGTTGATATATTTTTTATTGTTTAAATGTTATCATACATGAAAGAAGCCAAGCTTAAATAAATAAATAAAAATAAAATTGAGGCTATTAGTAGAATGTGCTTTGGCGGGCAACTCACAGACTCTGTGTGGGCAACCTGGTGCCCATGGGCACTACATCATAGTAATATTTCTGTACTATATAATTTATTCTGATTTGAAGTCATTTAGAAAGTAGAACACAAAAACAATTTCATTGCATAAGCGCACTGCTTTAATGTTAGAAAAATGAATGAAATATTGTCTAGAGAATTGTGTGTCTTTATGATGGCATAAGTGTGTTTCTCTGCTCGCCTAAGTAGTACTGGCATGAAACCACGGGCACGGGCCACGGGCACTGGCACTTGACCAGAGATAGATTATCAGGGATTTTTTTCTTCCAAGTCTGCCAATATAAGCAAAGCCAGCCACTTATCACCGGAGGTTAAAAGTCAACCAGAAAAGCGTATTGTGTCTTTATCTTGGTTTCTTGTGGCTTTTAAACGATCTTAGGTTTTTGAGGAAACCTATGTTGAATTTGACAGTATTACTGCAAAGTTCATGAACCGCTGTAAATCGTTGATTTGGACGCAACTGTGTTTACTTTTTACGTTCTCATCTCTTTCATGCTAGATCTTCAGGTTTACTTCAAGACCACAGTCACTTTGCTTTAATCTTTAAACCACATGCATGCATTCATATCGTTATTGTTCGGTTTAAAACATCGCAATTCGATGTTTTAAACAAAATATCGCAGCACTCCATATAACGTAAATCAAGCACTAAATCAAGAACATCCTACGTCGTATTCCAAGATTGATGAAACAAGCGACGCTACAACAGGCCCACCTCTCCCATAATTCATTTGAAAAGATAAATGGTCTCAAATAGATTAAGTTAGTACAACCACGAGCCAGAGCGGCGTAAGATGTGCTCATCACACTCAATTTGCCTAGCAAATTTGTAGCCGTTAATGCTGCTCTGGGAAAATATATTGAGTTACTTACCACCTTGTGTCTCTGCTGCCCAGGAGCTGCTCACGCGAGTTCAGGGTCATTACCCTCGCTGTCAATGACAAATGGAGCTTGATAGCATCTGCGCTTGGCTACAATGGAAACAGATTAATACCTCGGGGTGAAACTTTGCATATTACGGAGGGGGTGAGGTGGGGGATCGCACCCTCTCGCGTTTTTCTTTGGCGTCCCGCGTTTTGCTGCGCGAATTGTTGTTCCTCTCAAATGAGCTCGTTTTAATGGATCATTTCGGGGGAAGCGGTTTGTTTGGATATGCTAAGAAGATGAACGCTTCCGATTGTCAAAGTATGAATCATTAAGAGTGAAACAAAACAAGGCTACGTTTTCTCTCTACCCGGCACTTTATCTCTCGCGTCGTGACCGTCCCAGATATTGTCATTGTAATTTACAGATTATCAGGCGCCACGAAGTGTCTTTATTGCGAATTTATGACATCCTTTAATTTTCAAGTACGTCTGGATGCTCATGTATACAACCCATAATGCAATTTCTACCATAACGAAGTTTGACACGAACTTAGTCAATATTAAAGATATCAATGTTATATTTTCACAGAATGTTCTTTACATTATGTAGGAAACACATACAGCGTCATTTTTGGTACATGCTTTACACAGGTGGTTAGGGTTTATATTTTGTTGTGTGTAATTTCCTGGAAATGAGCCCACAACCTTGACGTTGCAATTGTGGTACTTTTCCAATAGATCTACTGGAAAAATACACATAAATATACATTTACAATCATTTAATTTTTTTGTGCTACCGTAAATTAATGTCTTGGTCCTGTTTTGACCCCAAACCAAGACTGTAGTAATTTTGTCTGGATAAAATGTAATTGCAAATTAAAAATATCTATATGTTTCAGTTTCATTGTCGATTTTGTGCTTTGCATTTTTCTCAAAGCACAATGGAGGTAACTCCTGTTAGGTGACACACCCAGAAGATGGAGACAATTAAAACATCTGAAGCCTTGTTTAGACAATAATCTGGGTGGTCCAGAGCTTGGGCGACAAGTTACAACTGGTTAGCGCCACAATAAAAGTCTAGAAAAAAGGATCTGGTTTGAACAAAGATGGGTTTGAGATCTTTAAAGTTGTACATAAAGAAAGAAACTAGCTTGCGTACAAGGAGACATTGACGTTCTAAAAATAAATGTATTTCCAGTCATCTGTTTACTGTACGAGTGCAGTAGAGGAGTTGGTGGGTGGTCCACACTTAAGTCTCTGGCTTTTGTATATATTAGATATACATGACCCAGTCTGTGAAAACCCAGTTTTGTGATTAACTTTCTACAGAAAATAAGCCTAAAGAACAGGCTATGAAAATATAATCTTAATATCTTTAGTTAGAGTAAGGTCAAATCAAAGATAGAAATCAATGTCACATCAATAATTGAAATCAAACTTTGATGCTTATAATCTCATTAATAGAAACCTAAACATCACATTTCACAGACTGGGTCACATATTATTTTCTTAATGACAAAAAGTACAGTTCGTTTTTTTATAAAATCAAACGGGATGATTTAACATTGTGTAGTGCTGTATGTGAATAAAACAAATAAAAAGTGTTAAAATGGGCCAGGGAGGTTAAAATCAAAAAGTTTTCTAAGCCTAATTTTGGTTCTGTATGGAAAATAATGGGATTTTGGAGGGATCACAATATTTGGGTCCATGACGACTTGGAATTTTATAATTTTTATTTTATTTATGTTTGCCTTGTGAAATGGTCTTTAAAAACATGTAGAATTTGTATTTTATTTTATGCTCTTTTAAGAAAACATGCAATATATTAAATCCCCGATTATATGCCCCCTCACCACACACACACACACACACACACACACACACAATTTATCATCTTGTCAGCAGCAGAATTGCTGCTGTGGCTTTCAGCATTGTAAAATGAATGGATTTAGCATCAGCCCTTGTTTCCCTCTGATGCTCTTTGTGTCACACAGAGTCTCAGAAATTCCTGCTTTCTGTACTGTTACAGTTTCCTCTGCCCTTCTGTTTTTATCTTCTGTCAAAGTGCAGCATCACTGATCTATGCAAGATCGGACGGTTTTGCTTGTATCTGGCAATTTTTAATATCAAACTGCTCTCTCTCTCATGTGAAAATGCTTTGCTCCGACCAGCTTTATTTGTAACTTATGCACAGATGTAGAATGTAAGGAATAATTGACGACGTGCCAGTGAATTATAAGAAAATAATGCACACCAAGGTGGTAATGCGGCACAACGCGAAGCAGAGTTACACCGCAGGTGTGCATTATTTTCACATAATTCAAAGGACCGGAGTCAATTATTCGCTTATACCACGGTTACCACAAACATTGCTCTGGTGCCTATTTTTAAGACATTTGAAAAGTTAGGTGTGCGGTTTACAGAAAAATAATCAACACCCATAGAACATTTCTCAGCCAATCAGAATGCAGCATTCAACAGACCCGTGGTATAAGTATTTATAATGTCAGATAAGGGCAATAAATCCCTTATTGATAAGTTAAATACCATTTTAACCAGCATATCTGTATTTGCTGGTAATGCTGGTGTCCCATCCAGGTTTCTTAAGGATAGAAGCATTACAGTATGACCTTAACATATAAATGTATATACACATGTATGAGTGCTATTGAATGTGCTGGTAGCAATTTGTGTGCTGGAATAACACGTATAAAATGTGTATACTATCTGACAGCCAATTTAAAAAATGATCTCTACTTGTCCATCATCTTGCACATTCAGGCTTGCTGATGCCAGGTTGGTTGACGTGTCTTTGAAGGAACAAGATGACACCATCCCTTTAAATGGCAGAAATTACTTGTATTACCTTTAAACAAATGTAATTGAACATAGGACTGCTGCCATTTGAAATAAAGAAATCCAGCTTGAATTGTAATTGTTAATGCAAATTTGGAGCGCAAGAGTAAAAACATAAAAAGATTGGTTAAGACTTACATTGCATTTGAATCACATGTCACTACATTTGATTACTTCACTGAAAAATGCTGGGTTGTTGGTGTAAATATAGGACATTTAGGGGGTTATAAATACATCTGTATTGGGTTGTTGTTGTGCAACGACAGGTTAAAGCATTTGAGGTGAAACAACTCGCCATTTTGATTGAAATGACCCATCATTTGAGTTAAAACAACCTAGGATTTGGATTGGAATAACCAATCATTTGGGTTGATATATACCAGCATTTGAGTTGAAAAAACCTAGCATTTGGATTGGAATAACCCAGCATTTGAGCTGAAATAACCCCTCATTTGGGTTGAAACAAATCAGCATTTGGATTGAATAACCCATCATTTGGGTTAAAATAACCCATCATGTGTGTTAAAATAACCCATAATTTGAATTGAAATACCCCAGCATTCGAAAAAAACTAGCATTTGGATTGGGAATAACCCAGCATTTGGGTTAAAATAATCCATCATTAGGATTGATATAACCCATCCTTTGAGCTGAAACAACTCAGCATTTGAGTTGAAACAACCTAGCATTTGCATTGGAATAACCCATCATTTGTGTTAAAATAATCCATCATTTGGGTTGATATACCCCAGCATTTAAGTTGAAACAACTCAGCATTTGGGTTGAAAAAAACCTAGCCTTTGGATTGGAAAAACCCATCATTTGGGTTGAAACAACTCAGCATTTGAGTTTAAACAACCCAGCGTTTGGATTGGAATAACCCATCATTTGGGTTGATATACCACAGCATTTGAGTTGAAAAAACTCGGCATTTGGGTTGAAACAACCTAGCATTTGGATTGGAATAACCCATCATTTGGGTTAAAATAACCCATCATTTGGGTTGATATAACCCATCCTTTGAGCTGAAACAACTCAGCATTTGAGTTGAAACAACCTAGCATTTGCATTGGAGTAACCCATCATTTGTGTTAAAATAATCCATCATTTGGGTTGATATACCCCAGCATTTAAGTTACAACAACTCAGCATTTGGGTTGAAAAAAACTAGCCTTTAGATTGGAATAACCCATCATTTGGGTTGAAACAACTCAGCATTTGAGTTGAAACAACCCAGCGTTTGGATTAGAATAACCCATCATTTGGTTTGATAAACCCCATCATTTGAGTTGAAACAACTCAGCATTTGAGTTTAAACAACCCAGCGTTTGGATTGGAATAACCCATCATTTGGGTTGATATACCACAGCATTTGAGTTGAAAAAACTCGGCATTTGGGTTGAAACAACCTAGCATTTGGATTGGAATAACCCATCATTTGGGTTAAAATAACCCATCATTTGGGTTGATATAACCCATCCTTTGAGCTGAAACAACTCAGCATTTGAGTTGAAACAACCTAGCATTTGCATTGGAATAACCCATCATTTGTGTTAAAATAATCCATCATTTGGGTTGATATACCCCAGCATTTAAGTTGAAACAACTCAGCATTTGGGTTGAAAAAACCTAGCATTTGCATTGGAATAACCCATCATTTGGGTTAAAATAACCTATCATTTGGGTTGATATACCTCAGCCTTTAAGTTGAAACAACTCAGCATTTGGGTTGAAAAAACCTAGCCTTTGGATTGGAATAACCCATCATTTGGGTTGATATACGCCTTCATTTGAGTTGAAACAACCTAGCATTTGCATTGGAATAACCCATCATTTGGGTTAAAATAACCCATCATTTGGGTTGATATACCTCAGCCTTTAAGTTGAAATAACTCAGCATTTGGGTTAAAAAAAACCTAGCCTTGATCATTTCAAATCTGTTTACAAGATAAATGCTCTACTTATGTTTAATATAAAGTTTACATTGCCTTCTAAAACTTGAAATTATCCTTTTACATGCTAAATTCATAATGAGAATGTATTAATACAAGCTTTTTTATTCTGCTATACAAAATATAATTCTATCTAGACACGCACATTTTCTGGCTAATGTTGGTCCAGTTTAATTCAGAGGACTAATTTGTTTGATGTATTCCTTTTCATTGTAAGCCTTTAAAAAGTAATTATTTTAGATGCAATTGTGTAACATTTACAACTTAAATTCTCTAATATCTTTTTAAAACAAAAAAGTCTGTAGATTCCGTCTGGCCATATGTTAAAAACCCAGGATTTATTTATTTTTTGAGTGTTGCACATCAAACCAATGGCCTTGCTTGCTCCATGTTGTTCCAGTTTGAATTGTGGTGATATTCATACACCACTATATACTGTATCTAAGTATCAATAACCCAATAGTTTAAGGGCTCAGTATAAAGCAGAACTCCCATAAAGAGTCAGAAATCACAGGCTACCCTTAGACCGACCCCTCCAAGTGTCAAATTTGTACACACAGTCAGTGTTTGCTAAAGGAAGTCCAGAAATCTTTCAGCTTCCTTCTAAAGTGCCCAGAGACATCCTTCACGCTCTCAAATGACAACCCAGAACTCTTTAAAGTTCATGAAAACTTGTCGCTTTGAGAAATATTCATTCCTATGTAAGGGGCGTAGAGATTGAATCAATAAACAATATTCACGGGTAATCTAGTGTATTAAAATGTCACACAGATCACAAAACATTTTTATTTCATTTTCGACAAGAGTTAATAATGTTCCTCTGTTCTCTCTTTCTCAGGTCAGGACGTCAAGATGACAGTATTTTGTCTGCGGCACATCACGATGAGAAGATCTTTCAGTTTGCCGCAAGGTAATTGCTCTCCTTCAGGGCGGGTGAAGCTGTTTATTGTAATTATGTCAGCGAAATGAAGAAGCATGCTTGCGTGATGTGCCGGTAACAAAACACATTGTCTCAACATTTTTTGGGTGAGTGTGTTTGCATAATACCCCAACTCGCATTCCCAGCCAGCTATCAGGTTTAGTTGTGTTTAGACCATCGTGATTATTACGTGCTAACACTTTTCATGGTACCACCAGACCCCTAAAGCCCGTGGCCCCAAACACTCGACAGCGACCGTTTCATCCACACAATAGAAAAATATCCTGCCTCTCTCTATAACAACAGCCCTGCTGAAGTGGCTGGATTAAAACATGCCTGTCCAGACTAGGGGTTGCCATGGGAAAGAGCGTCCCTCCTCCTGGGCACCGGGTCTGTTTTCCATTTTCCCCGCTGGTCGGCGATGTCTGGTTTTATGTGCTTACACTATCAATGTTTGGCCCATTAATTCACATCTGCAATTATAATGTCCAATTAAAGGCCGGTTGGCTCGCCTTTGTGTTATGAAATCAGGGTGGGGGTCGTAATTTCAGACTGAAAGGCTTCGGTTGTTTGTATTGCATTCGTGATTATCTCATGCCCGCGGGCCATGGCCGATCGCCAGCTTAATGGAGAGTAGGCGATAGTAAGTTTGTAGGGAGCTCAGACTAAAATGAAGGAAACAGGAAGTTGTGAAAGAAATCGTGTGAAAATAACAACGGGTCTGGGGTATTGTGGTTCTGGAACGGCCCACGGATGCATGTCTGTTCTTCTTTGATGGTTTGGCCAAATGTGTTTCACATCAACACATTTAAACCAAAATTACTGTTTGTTGAAAAGATGTACAGTGTGGTCCGACAGTCTAAGACCACAATGAAAATATTTATTTTCTATTAATTTTGGAAGTATAGTTTTAAAATAATGATCTAAAACTTGACTAATCAATCAGATGTAAGAAAATTGGTGACTCATACAAAAGGTCACATTTCGTTGCTTCCATTGAAGCACATAAGTTGGTCTTTTCATATCATGCTGGGATAACATGGATCATCAGGTTTTGTCAATGCCAGTTCGTTCTCATACACATCTTCAAAACTATGACATAAAAATCTTTGTAACAATCCAACAGTAAAAAAAAAAAACGAGCGTTTAAAGACAGAAAAGTGGATACAGGCAACTTTTCATAGTACTACTATTATTAAAATTACGCCCACTGCATGGAAACGTAGTCGGAGATCCACTTGTGTGTCTTTAAACGCTCGTTTTTTTTTTGATTCGACAGCTTATAAAAACGTATTTCTGGGTTTTTTAGCTTGTTAGCTGTACATTTTGTCACACAGCAGCTTTTAGGCATTATTCTGTTTTTTGATATAAGCCAGAAATGACTCTCGCAATACAAAGTGAATGGAGACGGTTGGATTGTTTCCCCCCGGTGCGCATGGTTTTCAAATTAGTATAACTGCGTTCTGTCTCTATCAATAGCTTCCTTTTTCCAAGCTCCGCCCACTTTACAATAACGGAAAAGTTACACAAAACACGATCTTAGCATGTCTTCTTCCGTCCAATCAACCTCATTTCACAAGAACATGTTATTTTTTTACATTAGGGTTGTAACGGTATACCGGTGTGGCGATATACCTTGATATAAACTTTTAGGATTATCATACCGTAAACATTTGCTTATACACGGTTTTGGGGGAAAAATAAAGCAGATCTCACCTGCGCTACTACGCACATGCAACTTCGACGTGACTGCTAGACTCCACTCGTTTATGTACAGCAGAGAAAATGTCAGAGACTACAAATTCTATCCCCCACCAGAAAAAAAGTTTAAATTTACAGTATAGGAATACTTTGGGTATACGAAAAAATTAACACGGGGTTGTCCTTGAAGATGGATATCCAGTTTGCAAGAAATGTGGACGAAGAGTGGCTGCAAAAAGAGGCACTAAAGCCCATTTAAGTGATTAATATTACATATCAATTTAAGTTGATTATACTTAGGCCATATAATAAAAACTATACATACTCACTATATGACGATGTGAACAAATGAATATATCCAGAGCAGCTCTGAGAGAATTTAATAAGTATTTTATCATTTTATTTAAAACAATAAAATTAAAAGAATAAAAAAGATTAAGAATCAAAGTTTACTTTTTTCGAAAGTGTATTTTTTTCCAAAAAAAATTAATATAATAAACCATATGTTCAACCCAAAACCCCTATCTGTTTTTTATTAATTTAAGGGTCATTGTAGCTAATGATAATAATAATAATAATAATAATGTGTTTAATACTGGCAAACCGCGAAACCGCGATAGTTTCTGAGACGATTATCATACCGTGGAAATGTCATACCGTTACAACCCTATTTTACATAATGTCATTTTCGATGGAATATAGATGGTTTAAGCAGGAACAACATAAACAAACGGCTTTCGTGAAACAAACGTAACTTCCGGTAAACTCAATAACAAGAGAGTCCTTTAAAGAGTAGTTTATTTCTGATAACAAGCAAAATAAGTAACGAGTGATTTACCTTAGTTCAGATCATAGCTGAAGTCAAAAACTACACTGTGCTTACATTCTCGTGTAAAATGTGTACTATATACTATATAATGTATACAATCTTAACTACAGATCGACTGCCAAACCTCCCTTCACATAGCGGTGATCCATGATCACCGTCTCCCCTCGAAGATAGAAAACCAAAACATTGTTCTGTTTGACGAGGTATTTGTTCCAGAGTTCAGTTTAGCCACTAGCCAGAGCATTAAAACAAACAGAGACCGGAAGTTAAAGGGGAAATATGAAAATCTGATTTTTTTCATGTTTAAGTGCTATAATTGGGTCACCAGTGCTTCTATCAACCTAGAAAATGTGAAAAAGACAGTAGCTTTGTTTTCGTAAGATTTAGCTCCCCTTGTGATGTCAGTAGGGGATAATCCCGCCTCTTAATCTGCACTATCCAACCACTGCACTGCAATTTAGTGTAGAGATCAGCTCATTTGCATTTTAAAGGACACACCCAAAAATGGCACATTTTTGCTCACACCCACAAAGTGGTTATGTTAACACTTTCCCCACCAGCATTTTTCATGATTTTCACAAAAATGTAAAGCCTCTCAGAAAATGTTCTTCTTCAAATATATAAACATGCAATATATCAAATTAAAGAACAGACCCTCTGCTTTCAAAAAAAAGTTCATCCTACCTTCATTAGTTCTCTTTTATCACCTCTCAAATATGGGTAGGTTTCTTCAAAAACAACAAATGTTGAGCAAAAATCTGAGATAATTCCATTTTTGTAATGACTTTTGATAGAAATCAGATTCAGAGCGATCCTCAAAACATACACGAACATACAGTTGTTTGTCCTAGGGCGATACTTCCGGGTTTTATAAGTTACAGACCTGGTGGCTAATAGCGGTATTGCGGATTGATGAGATAACTCGTCAATGGCAGGGAAAGAGTTAACATGTTATTATAAATTATCTATATGGTATTTTGAGCCAAAACGTCACATAGGTACTCTGGGGACACCAAAGATTTATTTGACATCTTAAAAAAGTGAAATGTCCCCTTTAAGTTCCGCCCAGACACGCAACCTCAACAACGCGCATGCTTCTCATGAACGTGTCTATATACGGTTTCAATTGGTAGAGCATTGTGTTAGCAGCACAAAATGTTGTGGGTTTGATTCCCAGGGAACACAGGTACTGATAAAATGTATACCTTGAATGCATTGTAAGGATAAAATCATCTCTCAAATGAAAAATGTAAATTGCATTATGTTATGTTCACGTGGAAAAAAACGCAGTATTTCTTACACAATTTACTTATCTCTATAGCGCTGTTTTTACTGTTTCATCCATGTCTTCCTTGTTCTATGAAGTCCCTCCTTCAGAAATACGTAATGAGTTCTGATTGTGTAGTTTGTTTAATGTGTTGTGCTTCGACAGCAGCTTAGCTTAGCCGAGCCGTTTGAGCCAAAGTTGGCGACTGGCGTATTCCTGTGGGTGGAGTTTAGTCAAAAACTCTACTAATGACGTCATTCAATTCAGCCCTCTCTGAAGTCCAAACCGTCCGTTCGCTGTAGGCTTTAGAAGGGGAATTTTGTTAAAGAAAATATATCGCTTGGCAGTGAACTTTGAACTTTATCATTTTGCTGGTATTATTTATGCTCCAACATTACACACTAACTAAAGTTTAAAAAATGTGATATGGAAGAATGTGACCTTTAAAATGTACAAATGAGTTAATACAAATTCATATGAATTAGCCAAGTTGTAAAATAGTGAATTAACCAAGTTGTAAAATAGTTAAGAGTTTCCCTGAGATTGTGTGGGTCCAACTAAAGAACTTATCGTTTATATGGTTAATGCTAGCACAGGCCGACATGATAGAGGTGGCTTAATGGTAAAGCATAAATCTAATAAAATATTCACTTAAATTAACAAAGTTAAAAGTATATCATCGTATCACAATTATTTAATCCTTATATAATTAAAGGTTTAGGTGAACCCTGTTAAAATTATTGAATTCAGCCACATTTGTTAGATAATACTGGACCCCTGGTTCATAATAACGTATTTGTTCATTCCTTTACACAGAGAGACATCCGTAAAGTGACTGGTTGATGTCAGTGTGGATATTTCTGTTCGCCTGAAATGTGTTTTTCTGTCTCACCAGTGTAATTAGACACCGTGAGTGTGTACGTGTGTGCGTGTGTGATGTCCGCCTTCATCACCCTGATAAAGGCCTCTTGTGTGAAGATCTTACAGACCCAATTACTGTAATCACACCGATCAAAGAGAGGGTGTTGTAGAGAAGAGAGCGGTAGTCAAGTCATAGCGTGGCTAACACAGGGTGTATGTGTGTATCATTTGCGTAGGGGTAGGGGTGGGTTAGCTGTTCAATTCGCATCCATCTTCCCTTTAATATACAGATTAGCTTTCATCTCTTTCTTTCTCTCTCTCGCTCTTCTGTTGTATATGCATGTACTGTATTTTAATATGGTACAAAATGTTTCACAACTATACCTATAAAGCTGCACTCTGTAACTTTTGCCTCTCTATCGCCATCTCTGTTTGAAACTTAAAATTGCAAGTTATGGACTTATCCTGTGTTTGAAGTCAAATGATATCAAACTGACAGCTCAAACTTATAAATTATTATTAAACGATTACTGTTTTGAATCAGGGTAAGATATGGAGCTGATTTATGTACTTGCAGTTTTCTTTAACTCATTCCCCGCCAGCCTTTTTTTTTAAGTTGCCCACTAGCATTTTTTGTGATTTTCACAAAGTTTTACAAAATGCCTTCAAGGAAAAATTTTTTTAAAATAAATAAACATCCAAATATATCAAAATAAAAAAACAGACCCTCTGCTTTCAAACAAACCATAAACAAACAAACAAAAAAGCTGAAATAATTGCATTTGTGTTAAGGAATTTTGTTAGAGATCAGATTCATAATGATTATCAAAACATGTATGTAAAATTAATTAAAAAAAAATTGGTTCAGTTTTTTATTCGGTCTCTAGTGGATAATCGCGGTATTACAGATCACCATAAAAACTCATTAGGAACACGTTTTTTCAGGCAAATGTTTTCTCTTCAATGGCGGGGAATGAGTTAAAAAGCTCCTAATATTTCTCATTTAAGTACATATATGTATACATTTGGGTAAAAAGGTGTACTTTTTTAAAGGGTACCACCCCAGTGACAGCTTTTGTACCATTTCATCTGAGAGTGTATTAACTTTTTTTTATTTCGAGAGAAAATAAAATAATAACAATAGTAACAAACTCGCTTATTATCTTCAAATCACTTCACACATATAAAAATATATATTACACCTAAGATCAGAACTATAACTGTTTTTATACACTGTATAAAAAGATTTGTTGATTTAACTTTAAAAAGTAAGTTACCTGGTTGCCTTAAAATTCAACTAAAAAATATTTTTAACTAAAAAAAAATTGTTGCGTCAACTACTATTTTTAAGTTGAATTACCTGAAAATTTTACGGTAACCAGGTAAGTTACTTTACTTTTTTATACCGTGTAAAAACATCATTACTATATTTTAAAAATATACCTCTTTTATAATGAGCTGTCTGCCTGGTTTAATCAAAACTGTATTATTTGTGAACACATTTTAACAAATCTGGCAAAAACTGAGTCAGCCTTCATTTTTAAGGTCCTCATTCTATATTTTTCAATTAAAACATGCACAATATGCACAATTTTAAAGCCATTAGATATCAACACAGTAGAACGTTAAAAAGTCAGAAGTTGGATCAACCTAAAAAATGACTTAAATTGGTAACACTTACGTTTTTCATCTAAAGTAAAAATTTAAGTTGAATAAACTTTTGAGGTGTTACCAATTTAAAGAGCACCTATTGTCCGATTCACGTTTTTACATTTCCTTTGGTGTGTAATTGTCTCCAACGTAAATCTGTTTTAATCTACTACAGCAAACACACAGAATAGGCAACAGTTTTGTTCCTGGGATTGGTGATGTAGAAAAAACTAACAATATCATAATTCCTCCTGCTTCAGACTAAAAGTCTGTAAGTTAACTCCTGTTAGCAACCCAATCTTTCAAACATGGTAAGGAGCGTCACATCTCCGGCTGACGTCAGAGGTATTCAGGCCAATCACAGATTAGCGGGCCAATCAGGACCACAGAGCTTTTCAAATCTATGCATTTCAGGAACAAAGTGAAATCTGGAGCTACAAAAATGTACAGTATTTGAAAAAAGAATGTCTTTAACCATAAACCACCCAAACACATTGTATTATACCAAATTCACAAAATAACATTGTTTTTAGCAATGAAATAGGTGCTCTTTAAGTCATTTTTTAGGTTGATCCAACTAAATAAATGAAAAGAGTTAAAATCCATCCTAAAACCATCCAGTTAATACATTCGTTCATTGAGGAGCATCATAAATATTTGACATATTGTGTATTTATTGAATTGTGTTGAGTGATACGCAGGGAAAAACATTCATTAAACATGGAAAAAAGCAGGAGACTAAACCCAAACACAGATGAATACCTCAGATTATTCCAAAGTAATTATTTTTTACATAAACATTCAGTTTTGTAGCCTGTTTCAGTACTCACAAATGAGTGGCTCTCTGTGTGTGTTTGCAGAGAAAGGGTCAGCAGGTACACAGACTGAGGTGGTCGGTCAAATTCCTCCCGGGCGTCCAATCCCCTCCTGTACCGCGGTAAAGGTGAGGTCCACTACACGGATAAATAAAGACAGTTCAGACTTACGTTTGTCTTAGCTTCAAGTTCTTGCTGTTTCTTAACTCTAAAAATTTATTTTTTATACTGCACTATAATGGGTCCTTTAAATGCTATGCTAGTATTTTGTTATAATAACGTAATAAATGTGCTATTAATATTTCATTTAATATTTTTCCCTTCTCTTGATTTGTATGCTGTCAGTTTGCTTAACACAAGACCTTTGACTAACTCTGCTCACACTGCATTGATATTAAAATAAAAATTAGGGATGCACCGATTATTCGGCCACCGAAATCTTTTGGCCGAAAATGGCCCAAAAGAGCATTTTTGGTTTTTGCTCAAAAGACTTTTATCACCGAAACAATACAACCGAAATGTTCTGATGACGCAAACAGAAACCGCGACCTGCACATGTGGAGAAGCCTGTTTATGTTGCGGGCAGCTAGCAGATCTTTACGAAAGATTCAACCAATGTGATCATTCATTTTTTTGGGGCCTGAAATTGCTAATACAACCTTTAAAGTATATTATTAAGAATGTTTTTGCCATTTATTTAAGATACATTATGGTTTTTATTAATCAAGCAACAGAAACTAATCGTTAGATTAATCGTCCAATTAGTCATTAGATTAGTTGACTAATCGAAAAAATAATCGAAAAAAATAATCGTTTAATAAATAATCGTTTACCCCAGCCCTAATTCGTATGCCCTTCAAAGATCAGAAATCTTTATGTGTAAACTTTAGTCTCAAACTGTAGTCCATTAACATACATTTGGCGAATAGAGCAATGATAAACAACGTAATGTTTTTATGCGGAACTTGCCCTCCGTCTGTGTGTTCGCGCGCATTTAAGTGCACTCAGTAGTGTATACACAAAAAGACGCGTTTCAAAAAGCAAGCAAACATAAAATCTTTGTTATTGACAGGGCACATACAAACAAAATGATCTTCACAGTATTCTTTTTCTAATAAAAACATTTGTTTATGTCTTAAGTCTATGTATAGATTACAGACAGAAACCAGTCTGTGCTTATTTGGTCTTAAAGAGACAGTAACCTCAATTAACCTACTTAAGTCTCTGTCATTAATGTTAATCAAACAACCCTAGACAAAGAGAAAATCACTTCTGTAGCTCTAAAAAAATAATAATTATAGTTAATTTATACAATAAAGACAGTGTTATGATTCATTATGTACCTAATGCTAATTTTAGACCTTACTTAATGTGCAACTTTGTTCTTTTTTATAAATGTTTGTAATTTGTTATTCGATTTTCACACCACTTTTTTGCTGATCCGAAAAATAATACGATCCGTGCCTCAAAAACTGTAATGTGATCCTAACCGTGAGTTTTGTGATCCGTCACACCCCTAGTAAAGTTAGTACACAGTCATAGCCATAAATGCAATGGTACTAATAATTGGCATAATTTTTTCGGTGTTTCGGTCTTGGTTTCCTCGTTTTCGGACAAGAATTTTCATTTCGGTGCATCCCTAATAACAATTTAAGATTTGACTGGATAGAGCCCTGCATAAGCAGCACAAAAGGTCACGTCTTCATTCCCAAAAAACACACATACTAATAAAATGTATAGCTTATAATGCACAGCGAATCACTTTGGATAATACTGTCTATTTACATTCATGCAAATACAACTTTGCATAAATGTGAATGAGTACAGGATGTTTGTTTACAACGTTAATTGTTATATGACTTTTTCCCGCCCACTTGGCCTTGATTACATCATCAGAAAAAGTAGAGATGTTTCAGAAGGGAAACATTTTGATGACAAATGATAAATTGTTTACAATGTAACCAGAAAAAGTCAGATTTGAGTCATGTTGGCTTGTAAAGAGTTAAAACCTTTCAAAAAGATTACTATTTTATGTTACTATTCAAATGCGTAATAAATAATACATAAAACTGTTTTGGTTCATTTTTGGAGTGGATGACCCATGTTATGTCTCAACAGAGCATAGAGGTGGGACGCTCCCTCCCGCTGCTTGATTCGTCTCCAAAGCGACCTCTGAGTAGACTGTCAAGTCGACTCACCATCAGGCCACCGTTTGCCTCAGTGAACATTCAACGCTGTCGGTGAGTTTGAGCTAAATTGAAAAAACCATCGACCGTTGATTGTGCCCTGTGGCCAAACCCTACCGAGCCTAACCAACCCCCTCCCAACCCAAACAAATCCACGCATACTCCCGGCAAAGACGAGTGTTAAGCACGGACTCCCGGACGCTACCGGCAACCTCGTATGAATCCCGGAAACTCTGACTTTGAGAAGTACAGCAAAGGTCACAATCAACATTCATTGCTGTCGGTGGGTTGAACTGTGAACGAAAGCTCACTGAACAATGAATGCAACTGTGTCCCAGATATTCATCCCGCTAACGTGGCTTCAGAGATATATTTTAAGTGACAAAGCTGGACCTAATCGTTTGCTCTTCAAGTTTGTGTGGCGAAGAGAACACAGTGTCTGCAAAACACAGATGCGCCATTTTGAGACCAACAAATGATTCTTGTGTATATTAAATACTGTAAGCCAGTGGTTCTCAAACTGGGGGCCAGGGGGGCCGCAAGATGGTGCCAGGGGGGGCCCCAGTTTTATGACATTTCATAAAATACATTCATTTATCGTGAATTCTGTGTAATTACACCTAAAAAAAATAAGGCTACTAACCAATAGCACTACTTTGTATACTTTAATATGTTTTGTCGTATTAAAATGTTACGTTTTAGAACAAATTTGTTATAAAAAAAAATTTGGGGGGCCACGAAGGAATGCACCATATACAAGGGGGGCCGCACGCTGAAAAAGTTTGAGAACCACTGCTGATAGTGACTACGAAAGTCATAGTGGTTTATGCATGCAAGTGGACATATTGAATTGTGGTGCTCATATGGAAGATGCAGGTTCGATTCTGGTCTGTGCTGGGTGCTAATTTTTAAAAATGCTTTCTTTCTCCCTCTTCATTAGGGATTGTCTGTAAAAAATTAAACTTTGTATCTTTGTGTTGCACCTTTCATATCTTTGCCTTGTTTTCCTCACTTTTGTAAGCATCTGCAAAATGCCTAAATCTTACTTCTGTACCCTCTTCACATCTCCTTTAGTGCATGATAAATGCAAAATGTGTACATGAACAATTGTTTCTGTTAAGATTTAATAATGTTTCTAATCTTATTCCAATGTATTAGTAATAAAAGGCAGATGGAAACGTATATAGCACACCTTTTCTGTTTGAAATGTGAATGTAAAAGCCAAACAAGTTAAATCAAATCAGATTATTATTAAACAGTTTCTGCACTGCACTGATGTATTAAATGGATGTGATATGACACGGCCTACTCATCACATTTAAGCTGAACTAAAGCGATCACGGTAAAATCAGAGGATAGCCGTATCTTAATTACAGGCCAACGGTTTTCCTGTCCGTTTCTAGGCCAATCCGAGATTATGTCACATCGCTGGTAGTTTATGAAAAATTAATCCAAATTAAATTCGTCAAGAAGCTGATGTGGCTTATCATATCACTGTGGGTGACACCGCAGACGGAGATTGACTCCTCTGCCGGCCGACAGTCAATCCACAGGATTAATTAACATCAGATTACGGCTGCATCGCAGACCTGCTGTGTGTGCTTTCCTTTTTTTATTCTTTTTATACGCTGGCTGAGTTATTTGATGACACTGTCACACTGAGGAAGAAGATTTAAAAGCTATTTACAGAATCTAAGCGCAAGTAATGCAGATCGCCTTCGTGTCTTTAACTCTGAATGCGTGATTTGATTTCAGTGATTCGTTTAATCAGAGAAATTGCAGCTATTTCAAATGTAACATTATAGGCTAAAATACATAGCATATCTGAATTGTAGTTATACTGTAATTCATTTAATTTGTAACTAGATCTGAAGCAGCCTTTACAGTTTGAATTTAGCTATATGATCTTATGATTATACAGTAGATGTAAAATAAAAATACCAATCACAATTCAGTATGCAACAGAGTGAAAAGAAAAGAATAAAAGCAAGATACATTTGAAAAATTGGTTTATGTATATATACACATTTGGTGACAAAATGTACCTCTGGGGCACTAATATAAACTCTTTGGTACCAATATGAACTGTTTGGTACTAATTTGCACCTCTGATGTGCCAATATGAACTCTTTAATACCAATTTGGACCTCTGAGGTGCCAATATGAACTGTTTGGTACTAATATGCACCTCTGGAGGTACCAATGTGAACTATTTGGTACCATTATGCACCCATGCGGTGCCACTATGAACTCTTTGGTATCAATATGCACCTCTGAGGTGCCAATATGAGGTGCCAATATGAACTCTTTGGTACCAATATGCATCTCAGAGGTGCCAATATGAACTGTTTGGTAACAAATATGCACCTCTGGGGCACTAATTTGAACTAATTCGTACCAATATGCACCTCTGAGGTCCAAATTTGAACTCTTTGGTACCAATATGCACCTCCAAAGTGCCAATATGAACTCTTAGGTACCAATATGAACACATTCGTACCAATATGCACCTCTGAGGTGCCAATGTGAACTCTTTGGTATCAATATGCACCTCTGAGGTGCCAATATGAACTCTTTGGTACCAATATGCACCTCCAAAGTGTCAATAAGAACTCTTAGGAATCAATATGTACCCCTGAGGTGCCAATATGAACTCTTTGGTACCAATATGGACCCCTGAGGCACCAATATTAACTCTTTAGTACCAATATGTACCTCTGGGGCACTAATATGAATGCTTTGGTACCAGTACTCTGAGGTGCCAATATGAACTCTTTGGTACCAATATGGACCCCTGAGGCACCAATATTAACTCTTTAGTACCAATATGTACCTCTGGGGCACTAATATGAATGCTTTGGTACCAGTACTCTGAGGTGCCAATATGAACTCTTTGGTAACAATATGCACATCTGATGTGCCAATGAGAGGTGCCACTATGAACTCTTTGGTATAAATATATGCACCCATGAGGTGCCAATATGAACTCTTTGGTACCAATATGCACTCCTGAGGTGCCAATATGAACTCTTTGGTACCAATATGCACTCCTGAGGTGCCAATATGAACTCTTTGGTAACAATATACATCCATGTTATGCCAATATGAACTCTTCGGTACCATTACATACCTCTGAGGTGCCAATATGAACTCTTTGGTACCAATATGCATCTATGAGGTGCCAATATGAACTCTTTGGTACCAATAATATGCACCTCTGGGGCACTAATATGAACGCTTTGGTACCAGTATGCACCTCTGGAGCTGCCAATATGAACTCTTTGGTACCAATAATATGCACCTCTGGGGCACTAATATGAACGCTTTCGTACCAATATGCACCTCTGAGGTGCCAATGTGAACTCTTTGGTACCAATATACATCCCTGTTATGCCAATATGAATTTTTCGGTACCAATATGCACCTTTGAGGTGACAAAATGTCCTGTTTGATACCAATATGCACCTCTGAGGTGCCAATATGAACTCTTCGGTACCAATATGAACTCGTTGGTACCAATATGCACCTTTGAGGTGCCAATATGAACTGTTTAATACCAATATGCACCTCTGAGGTGCCAATTTGAACTCTTTGGTACCAATATGCACCCATGAGCTGCCAATATGAACTCTTTGGTACCAATAATATGCACCTCTGAGGTGCTAATATGAACTCTTTGGTACCAATATGAGGTGCCACTATGAACTCTCTGGTACCAATATATGCACCCATGAGGTGCCAATATAACCTCTCGGGTACTAATATGCATCCCTGATGTGCTAATATGAACTCTTTGGTACCAATATACACCTCTGGGGTGCCAATATGAGGTGCCACTATGAACTCTATGGTACCAATATATGTACCCATGAGGTGCCAATATGAACTCTTTGGTAATAATAGCACCTCTGAGGTGCCACTATGAACTCTATGGTACCAATATATGCACACATGAGGTGCCAATATGAACTCTCTGTTACCATTATGAACCTCTGAAGTGCCAATATGAACTCTTTGGTACCAATATGCATCCCTGATGTGCCAATATAACCTCTCGTGTACTAACATGCATCCCTGATGTGCCAATATGAACTCTTTGGTAACAATATGCACCTCTGAGGTATTAATATGAAGTATTTAGGTCCAATGGTTTGCTTTTGGAAAAGGGTACCACCCCAGTGACATCTAGGGACCATTTTATGTCCATTTTTTTCTGACAGTATATGCCAATAAATCTAGTAAAAAAGACCAATCGCAGTTCAGTTTGCAAATACAACGATTACCAACAGCTGTTGGTTAGATTTTGAGTTGATTGTATTTTTCTATTTATATTTTGTTAAAAGAGAAACATTCATATTAACCAAAAACCATTTGGGTTCATTGTAAATCATTGTAATTCGTCTTTATGTACACCAAGCCAGTCGACATCTAATGTGTCATTCAAAACTGTCTGACAATGCCATGATCAAAGCAAATGAGAAACATTTCTGTAAACCTTTTCTTCTCTACTATAATGACAAATCCTGCTTCTTGTTCTCTGAAAATTATCATTCTATCATAAGCTCGTTGGCTTTTGAATAAACACAAAAACTACAGTCCTGTATTACCTTTACCTCCTTTGAAGTCTCTCATTTGCTCATTTTGTGGGTATATTTAATTAAAGCCCCAAGGCCTTTGAGCTCATGTTTTCAAAGTTTCAGACCTCAGCAATATTTTGGGACAAAACATTTTGGTTTGTCTGAAATCTGAATGTCAATGTGGTTTTTAAACTTGCAACAGGAAATGTGAAGACTGCAGGTGTTTCACAAGATGACTCTCTTAATGGCACTTGACAGTAAACCAGGGAGCAGGGCATAAGCAACAGATTTGACGTCTGTGAATATTTGTGGTTACACATTTAACTGTACTGTATATATGCCTACTCAAGACAGTTTCTCAAATATGACACTATTTTGAGAAATACCGCAGTAGTTTTATATTTGCTTTCTGTTCAATGGCTTTCTTTTGTGGAGAAATTTTTCATACCTGTAATTTTAAAAGTCTACACGTGAATTACATTAAACATGACATTCAAATACTAAACCAATACATTAACCTTCATTTCTGACTTGTTTCTGTATGGTTTTTTTTTTTTTTTTTTGAGAATGGCCTTGTTTGCAGATGTTATGCCAGAGATTACTGGCGAGCCCCTGGAAGCTCAGCAGACGTCAGAGCGGCCCTGTTCATTTTCAGCCAACATTAACATTTGTCAGATGTTATTAGCATGTGTCAACATTTGAGTTGGAAGATGCGAAGGTTCAACGAGGTCTTACATGAACAATATACCAGCAGCAAAATGAGTAAATAAAGAGAATGTAAATTAGACTAAGCAAACTTTAAGAAGTCTTACATTAGTGTGCAAAAGTCTTAGGCCACCATGCCAGAATTATATTTGTTGTTTTTGCAATGTTATAGTGATCATATGTAATTGTTTCTCAGTCTCTTTAATAGAATACAACCAGAAAATACATGAAATGTGTATGTAGTATTAAAAACTGTATTAAAATGTAAACTGATGTGTCAAGTTTTTAGGGTAAACTCCCCTTCCACTTGAGCAATAGCAGGAAACGGCGGGATATCTTAAACCTAAATAAAATTTAATCCTAATTTTTAATTTTAAAGAAATTAGTCTTTTTACTTCATTTTGCTCAAAAACGCTCAAGATGTGTTTAGCGCCAAGAGCGGTCACAATAAACACAGACGATGCCTAAAGACGACATTTAGTAGACCAGTGGTTCTCAAACTTTTTCGGTGCCAGCCCCCCTTATACGGTGCATTCCTTCGCAGCCCCCCAAAGAAAATTTAAGACAAATTTGTTCTAAAACGTAACATTTTAATTAAAAAAAAAACATTATACAAAGTAGTGCTGTTGTTTAGTAGCCTTATTCTTTTAGGTTTAATTACATTAATTTATAATGAATTCTATGTATTTTATAAAATGTCATGAAGCTGGGGCCCCCCTGGCACCATCTCGCGGCCCCCCTCTATAGTAGACGATGCCCAAAGACGACATTTAATAATATATACTCGATTCATTTTTTTTTTCTTTTTTTCAACATCAAAACCACTGGTGACAGAAGAGATCCCGGAAAAACACAATTTTTAATCCATGGAATAAGGTAAGGTACAAAGTAAGCTAGGCAATTAATTAATACACTGATAAAAATGATTCATTGAATATAATAAATTTAATCAATTTTTTAAGGTAAGTGGTTGCAATCAATTTATTTAAGCTACATTTAAACAAAAAAGATTAGTAAAGTAAAATAAAATATAAAACTTTTGTTTAAATGTAGCTTAAATAAATTGATTGCAACCACTTACCTTAAAAAAATTGATTAAATTCAATGAATCGTTTTTTTCAGTGTATAAGGTTAATGAAACTGAATTTCATCATTAAAATATCATCATTAAATATGTTATAGCAGTGGTTATCAAACATTTTCAGCATACACCCTCCCTAAGGTCTACACCAGTAATTCTTAAAGTGTGGTCCGCCAAACCCCCCTAGTGGTCCGCCAAAAGATGAACTAAACTAGTGTTAATACAAAATTGTCACTTATTTAGGTAGATTTTTGCACTTGCGAAACTGTGATATCAGTTCTTGCCATTCTGTTTTAATAACAAAAAAATGGATTGGTAGCTAAACCAAAGAGGAGTCAAAAGAAAAGATCAAGCGTCAACTGAAAGCAGCTAAAATCCACAAATCTATTAGTTTTGTAATGTAGTTTTTGTTTCATGTGTAAAGTCCCTGTAATTTCAGTGATTTTGGACATTAAGGGGAACATTTTTTCAGCATTTTATTGTTACCAAAGTTACAACCATAGACTTCATGTATACCCACCACCTCAGTTTTAAACTAATGGCTCTTTGGAATGACATTAAGTGGGACCGAGGCTGTTATAGTATGTTTAATTGCATTTGTTTTCACATGTGCAGTTTGTTGTTCATATTAAGCTGCAACTCATTTCACATTTACTTTTTCAAATGAAATAAAATTCGTATAATAATTTCTGAACATAGCATTGCATTTGTTTTTAAAAATTTTGTTTTTGACTTGAAACAGTTGCATATTAAACTTACATTTAGCTTATCCTTCCTATTATGTTGTTTTTTGGGGGCGTGTTAGAGTGGGATTCTGTTAGATGGTCCTCAGAAAGAAATTGAAAGATAAAGTGGTCCTTGGGCTGAAAAAGTTTGAGAAACACTGGTCTACACCCTTTGTGCCCTCATCGAAAATTCAAACAATCTAAAACTTTTATATATTAACTTATTACATTTTAATTAAACTAAAACATTATAAATTACATAAAGTTGTTTTGTGGTTGGTTGCCTTTTTTTCATAAGTTTGATTAACAGAATTTATTAAAAAATATATATTTTATAAAATATCATATAAATGGGGTACCCTGTCACCACCTGGTGGCCACTTAGGGGGCCATGGCCTCGAGTTTGAGAATCACTGTAAATGTTATTTTATATCTATATATATTTTTTTATCAAATACATTTTTACACTAAATGGATATTGACCCTTAGCGGTCAGCCCAACCATTTGGTAGAGGTCTGTAAAAAAATAGGGTAAATAAAAGTTTTATAGGGCACACTGAAAAAAATTATTCATTGAATTTAATCAATTTTTTAAGGTAAGTGGTTGCAATCAATTTATTTAAGCTACATTTAAACAAAAGTTTTATATTTTATTTTACTTTACTAATCTTTTTTGTTTAAATGTAGCTTAAATAAATTGATTGCAACCACTTACCTTAAAAAATTTATTAAATTCAATGAATCATTTTTTCAGTTTAAATACAAAGTTTTTTGTTGTTATGGCCCCATGGAACTAGAAAAAGCAAATTATGCATTTAATATGTGTCTTACAAAGGGTTAAAAATTCTTAAAAGTGTATCCTTGCAATTTTTATTCATTAATAGAGAACGTAAAAAGTTAAAGTAAAATGTATAAAATTGATGACTGAATAAAATATTCAATAAGAGCAGATGTGAACTTCAATACTGTTTAAAAATCATCTCAGCGCATGACTTCAAAAAGCTGCATGCTGAAATACCAAGAAAACAATTTTACAAATTCTGGGCAAAAGATGACTGAATATGATAAAGTATAACAGTTTTGTTTTATTTTACATCATTTCCATTTGTTTTAATGAGTTCACTATTTTTCAAAAATTTTAACAATAAATAATTATATTTTTAGTAACATTAATATAGAAGTGATTTTAAATGTTTAACTAGTATGGTGCTCAAATACCTGTTTGTCCCAAACCATTGACACAGACATCTATTAACATTTGCCCTCAGCTATTGGGAAAAACAATGACCCTGTCACTATTTCTGATCTTAAGATTGTGTCTTACTCAAAACAATCTGATATCTCTATAAAATTAAAAATAAGTGTATCAACGCAAGAAAATTAGGTAGATGCTGCCATCTAGTGGTCAATGTTTGATGTGATCCCAGTATGTGATTGGTGATTGTTAAGTTTATTTTAAATCAAATTTAACATAAGTCTAAATAATTAAAATGTATTTAGATTTGTAAAGTCAAAGCCAATTGATTAACATTATAAAATAATTTCTGTTTCACTACGTTTTTAATTATACGCATCTACAAAAATACATTTAAATGATGTTTAAAATATACATCTAGATTTATCTATCTATCTATCTATCTATCTATCTATCTATCTATCTATCTATCTATCTATCTATCAGAAGGCATTGTTCATAATGATTCTATCAGCAATGATGTTGGGATGGGGTGGGATGAGGGTGTGTGACCCGATGATGACCCTCATCTCGAGGTCAGTCATGTCAGGTTCCTCATTTGTTGTCTGTGGCAGTTCTGAGGAATGTGTTGGAATTCGTGGATTGGGGGGTGTCTTATTAGCACCTAATGATGCAGAGGGGACAATCTGCCGGTTCCAAAACACTGAGCCTATACCTGCAGTAGAGGAGATTTACGCAGCCTTACAGCATCATTCAGGGCTAAAGGATGGCTGTTTTTCCACTCAGATCTTGCCCTCTGCCCTCCTTCTTCATCTTTATGTCAGGTCTGAATGGCAAGAGGTTCACACTATCAGAATCGAGACTGAATATTTGTTTCAAAAGATAATAGACCATAACAATGTTATGTGTTAAGACTGGTCTTAATGACACGTTTATAGTATCGTATTAATGTACTTGAATTTGATATTACTTTGATGCTTACATTGCAAATTTGCTAATATTGCTAATATTTTAAGTCCTTCATTTGCATTTTGATTTTATTTTGAATTTTTAATTTTATTTTGCATTTATTCTTTTTCAGGCGCTTTTATCCATGAGAAGGCATTCAACATTTGTATAAGAAAACAATAAGTGTGACCCAGGTGAAAATGTGCACTAAATACACTTTATGGGGCGGTTTCTCAAATTAATCCAGGATTATTCCTTACTTATATTAGGACATTTAAGTAGTTTTTACAAACATAACTTACAAAAAACAAAACGTGTGCATCTTGAGACAAAGCAATGGCAGTAATATATGTTAAGATATGTCAAGATTTTAAATTAAGGCAGCTCAAAATGCATTTTAGTCTGGCACTGTCCGGGAAACCACCCCATAGGGGCGGTTTCCCGGACCAGGATTAGCTTAATCCAGGACTAGGCCTTAGTTTAATTAGTAAATATAACTAGTTTTAACAAACATGCCTTACTAAAAACATTATCTGTGTGCATTTTGAGGTAAAATAAAGGGCACTGATGTATTTTAAGATGTCAGTGCAAGTTGTTTTCAGTTTGGAGAGCTCTTAAAAGTGTTTAAGTCTAGGACTAGTCTAATCCCTGTCCAGGAAACTGCCCCTTAATGTCCTAATATAACTAAGGCCTAGTCCTGGATTAATCTAAACCCTGTTCGGGTAACTGAGGGGCAGTTTCGGACAGGGATTAGACTAGTCCTAGACTAAAATAAATGTAAGAGCTGTCCAAACTTAAAACAACTTGCACTGATATTTTTTAAAATACATCAGTGCCCTTTGTTTTGCCTCAAAATCCACACAAGTAATGTTTTTTAGTAAGGCATGTTTGTTACAACTAGTTATAATTCCAAATAGACTATATAGGCCTAGTCCTGGTTTAAAACAATCCCATTAAAGGAATAGTTCACCCAAAATTAAAATGCTGTCATCATTTACTCATTATTCTCATGTCGTTACAAACTAGGGCTGCCAAAAGATTAACTGTGATTAATCGCATACAAAATAAAAGTTTTTTGCATAATTTATGTGTGTGAACTATGTGTAAGATAGATACACTGTAAAAAATACTTTGCTGCCTTAAAATATTTTGTTAAATCAACTCAGATTTACAAGTCATGTCAACAGAGATGAGTTGTCACAACTCATAAAATATTGTTGAAAAAAGTCAACTTAATTTTTTAAGTTATAACAACTCACGTTTAGTTACAACAACTCATCTCTAGTCAAGATAAATAATAGTAAGTTGAAATGACTTGTAAATCCCTGTTGATTCAACAAAAAATTTTAAGGCAGCAAAGTATTTTTTACAGTGTAGATAGATAGATAGATAGATAGATAGATAGATAGATAGATAGATAGATAGATAGATAGATAGATGGAAGTAAATGGGGACCACGAACGGTTAGGATTATATATTAACGCAGGGCTCAACATAATGGACCGCCCGGTGGCCCAGGGCAAGCGTGAGAGACATTCGGGCCAGTAAAAAGTATTGTCACTTCACCCTCAGTCACTACAATATATTTTCATCAATATGTGTGTGTGTGTGTGTGTGTATTATTTATCATCTTGGAAGCAGACATTTACTTAAGTAAAACACGACGAAACAATGCAATGCAATATTTTGTTTGCTGTCAGTTTACAGATAAAGCAGAAAAGTTGGGAGCCTTTTTCGTCGGAACATGTCTGTTGAATATGTAAACATATTATTATTTTTAAATACGTGACAGACACTGACATTTTTTAGTGGGGCCAGTGAAAATTTTGGCAGGGCAAGTGAAACCTGATCCACTGGCCCGACCAGGCCAGTATAAAAAATATTTGCGTTGAGCCCCGTAATATAAAATCAGATACACAAAGTAAGAGATTTACAGAGAATGTATGATTTATACCACCAGGTGGCAGTATGGGTCTGACAAATGGATCAAAATCTACTAAATTATGCTACATGCAATGGTTTAGTCTGTCAAAATCTACTGCAGAAATACTACTGATACTTAACATTTTTTTATACTTCCCCAGAAATCTAACTATTCAAAAGTTTGTCACCAGCAGGTAAAACATGCCTTTGGCAAACACTTTTTATTGTCAAAAACATAGGGAACACTTTCTGTGTCATTCTTTTGCAGTTAATAATCATGAGTCAGATGTGAGGTCTTGTGTGAAACTTGTAGGTAAAATTGACTTGGATTTGAACTAATCTGTGCTCGAAAAGCTCAACATTTTTATACAAAGTAATAATCTGTTTTGTGTTTAAAGGAGTAGTCCACTTAAAAGATGGGGCCCATTGACTTAACATAGTATTTTTACCTACTATGAAAAGTCAATGGACCCCATCTTTAAAGTGGACTACTCCTTTAAGTTCAACACAGCCCCTAAATACTAACTTAATAGGTGGGGAGATCCCAAAATGATTGGTGGGTCTCTGTGCTGTTTTTAACTGTGCACTGTGGACACTGAGGATTTAAGATGGACCTTAAATGCTGGAGGAATGCCTGCCTGAGTATCTGAAGCTGAACTTTGACATGCAGCCTTTTTAAGTAAGTATTAATGGTGGAGGGATGAACAAAAGGCAGACACCATCCACCCGGCACAAACAAAGTCTCCAGTTTAAGATCCATTACAGCAAATGTTCGGACTGCTAATTACAGCTAATTAAACTCATAAAAATGTATCATTCCTCAATTGACCCTAAATGCATTCATGCTTGAATTGCAACACTGTTTTAATATTGATGGAGTTAAAAAACTATAAGAGATGAATAAATAATCCAAACACAGAAAGCAAATATGATTTGTAAATGTTGACCTATTGATTTACATACAAACACACTGTAAATCAACACATATACTGCCTTATAGATTCTCTTTCTATTTCACAGGTGCATTCTCAATTAAATAATAATTTTCTGCTTGTTTACTCATAGAGGTAAAATATAAAAAGCAACAACAAATTCGCTATTTAGAAATATCAGACCGTAGTAGAAACCAGAAGTGGTGCAGATGAAACGATGGTTAATATTTGACTTTCGTCCTGGGAAACAAATTTAGCAAACATTTGTTATGTTTTGCAAGCAGCAGTCATTATCATTTTCAAAGAGCATGGCGTATGCTCGCATGTCAATCGTGTGATGTGTCAAATGATAATAAAATATAGTTAACGTCTATGGATCTGTTTGCTATAAACGTCAAATTTCTAAGCAATTTTCCATAAGGACAATGCACAACTTTTACACTTTCTGGGAGTTATTAAAAGATGGGGTTCATAGGCTGCGTCCATGTTTTACATTTTAACAGAAGATTATGAGTTGTAACTTTTATTTTGCTACAAAAAATTTAGTATGTAGGTTTACATGCTACACTCTCAGAAATAAAAGACCAAAAAGGTACATATCTATATCAAAAATTGTAGATATAAGGACCTTTTTATAAAGGTACCGTTCCAGTCACAACTTTTACCTGTAGTTTCTGTATATATTATTGTAATATATCAAAATATTATTTTATATTAGTGCCATTGTTTTGTCTCAAGATGCATCAGTGGTGTTTTTATAAGACACGTTTATAAAAGCTACTATGTCATATTTAACAAAGGTTTACTCCTGGTTTAATCTAAGCCTCCAACCAGGTCACTTTCAATCTAAATCCATAAAAGTTATTATACCCTTACACTACACCTAAACACTATAAAAACAGTAACACTTTACAATAATATTAGTTAACTACATTAGTTAAACAAAAAGTAATACGTTTACAGCATTATCTTACAATAATATTAGTTAACTAATTTAGTTAAACAAAAAGAAATACGTTTACAGCATTATCTTTGATAATGTTCATTTCAACATTTGCAAACTTGAGTATAGTTCAAAAGTTGTAGGCTCTCTGTTGACATTAGCTAAGGCACAATAGCAACGAACAATGCTTTAACATCATTAAATATTATTAAATTTAATAAAAACATATTCTGCATTAGTTTCTGTTAGCTAATGCATTAATATAACCGTAAAGTGTAACCCATAAAACTTTATTTAATGAATAAAAACAGGCAAGCCTAAATAGGTAAACAGTATTAGGCTACTGTTTACCTATTTAGGCTTGCCTGTTTTTATTCATTTAAACACGGTTACTACACAGATTTACTAAAAATGCGACCACCTCAGCAGTACCTTGATACAGTAGATTGTGGCTCTATTTTCGTATATCATACACAGGCCAAAGCTTTGTTTGGTCGCGTTGCCGTCTGTTTTTCCGTTTGTAATCGATGATCTGAGTTTTTAATGAGATGTAGGATATGCACGAGGCATGTTGGACTTGACAGCATCCGTCACCGGCGTCGAGTGTGCTGATACATCAAGGATACCAGCACCTTTACCCTGACAATACTGCAAAAACTCAGGAGGCCAATTAACACCTGAACAACGCAGCGCGAGCCCATTCCTCCCTCGCGAGCGACGCGGCGCGGCGGTGTTGATGTGCGCGTGGCGGAGAATGGGAAAGCGCGGGAAGCGCGCGCCTGAAGTTCTCCTCAGGGTAATTGTGGCGAGACCTCGGGCGAAATATGGCTGAGGCTATGCAGTTTTTCCTCTTTTCTCCCGGTATTTACATTTCTGTCTTGAGCGTTTCTCCCATTTTGATCAGATTTAAGTCACATGATTTAAATATTAAACGAACATCAGTGGGGTACTGAGGAAAATATTTATGTAAAGGTAAGGATGTTCGTCAAGGGAAGCATTTTCGCCTCAATTGATATTCTCTGGACTGATGGTTAATACATATTCAAATATAAAAAACATAATTAAATGAAATGAGGCATTAGTTAGTTTACCTATGCTATGCACTAAGATTTTTCTTTAAGTCTAAACTTTATTTTTTAAATTGCAGTATTTCAGACAATAATCTACAAAACCACCCTTACGAAAATTAATCATGGTTTTATTGTGGTAAAAGTGTAGTAACCATGGTTTTTTTGGTGTATTGATTACTATCAGCAAAACCATGGTTTTACTACACTAACAATGGTTTAACTACAGTTTTTGAAAACCATGGATGTCAAAACCATGGTTATTTTGTGGTAACCATGGTTTTACTACAGTAATCATGGTTTTTTGGTTTTAACTGTAGTAAAACCATGGTTAATTTTTCGTAAGGGCATTATTTGGTCCGATTATTATTATTTTATTTTGAAGCTAATATTGTCCTTACGAAAATTTACCATGGTTTATAGTAAAAGCGTAGTACCATTCTGCTGGATTTAGTTAGTTATTGATCCATTTGCATTACTACGCTTTTACTATAAATATGATTAAACTGTGGTTAATATAGTGAGACCATGGCATATTTGAGCTTACTATAATTTTACGATAAATACTATAACTAAACTAGTTAGTTACTGTAGTAAAACCATGTTTAATTTTGACATATAAGCCTCTGCATTGAGTAAATTACAGTACTGAGCAAGTATTACAGTACTAAGCATTATTGCCAAAAATGCCAACAATTAAAATTGTCATTTTTTGTCTATAGACGGTTTAAGCAGTAACAACATAAACAAGCGGCTGTCGTGGTCTGCACGTAACTTCCGGTAAACTCCGCTAAGAATAAATAACAACAAAGTTCTTTAAACGTAGTTTATTTATAACAAGCAAAAAAACAACACATAGATTATTTAAAGCATTTGTTATTTTCGACGAGGCATTTGTTCAAGAGATCAGGGGTGCGTTTCCCAAAAGCATCGTTGCTAACCTGTTAACAACTTAGTTGGTTGGCAATGGAAAATTGCATTGCAACCGACAAAGTTGCTAACTTAGTTAGCAACGATGCTTTTGGGAAACGCACCCGATAACAACTAGTCAGACCATTAAAAAACGAAACTAGAAGTAAAGTTTGGATCCAGACGTGTATCACGTCAGCACACATGCGTCCGATTAAACCGTCTATACCAAATACAATTGCTTCTTTCCTTTAATATCGCTATGAACCATAATGTGTTCATGCATATCATTAGATTTTATAAATATATCTTATAAAGTGTCTTGAAGTGGAAGTTTGATACCAGATACTGTTTCAATATCTGCCAGGTTCATGCAAATGTCCTCATCACAGCACTTTGCAGCGACGACAGAAACCTGAGAAATCGAAGTGACGGACCAGGACAGGTGAGACATTGTTTAGTTCGGTTGTCTTCTCTATTCTGAAATCAGACGTGGTGCGAGTTGACACGGAGGAGCCATTGTGTCCCATAAAAAGACATCTCAAGACCCTCTGCACTTTGGATAGAATGTAAATAAGATCTGGGGAATGTACTGGGAGAAGGGTATCGGAGGGGTGAGCGCCGGCAGCCGGGGTCGCCATCCATCACAGCAACTTGGGCCCAGTGCGGTGGACGAACTCGGCACAGGGAACAGAAACCCGAGCCACAACAAGACAAACACATGCTCCCTCCAAAATAACAATGGGCTCCTGTGACACACGCTGCCTGCTGTCAGAGCCTTATAGCGGGCTCACGACACCTGACATTGTTATATTGAGCGTGTAGTGTTACCAGAGCTGCAGTTAGAATAGGCCGGGCTGCTTTTAAGAAGGAACAAATGCCAAAGATAATCGCAAGTGACAACTTTAGGAGTCGATCTTGTGGTCTTTTAAGGCAGGAATATGTCATGTGGAACAACTTAGACGAATGACATACTGTATAAAGACAATGACAGCGGTCTATATATGTCAGATTGGGTGACAAGCCACTGAATATTTTAAACATCATTACAATTCACCTTTGTCTCAGCTTATGCGACAAAAATGGAACAGAAATACTGATATGTAACTAATTGAAAACTTGGCACAATGGAAAGTGCGAAGTGTATAACGATGCACAGAGTTTAAAAATAGGACACAAATCTAATGTTTCAGGTTATAAATAATATACAGCCTTTTCTAATTCATGCATTTGTTAACGCATTCATTCATAAATACAGGAGGGATCATTTGTATCCTCAGCCGCAGGGGACTGCGGTTAAACGGTTAGACTTTATACATATCATGCCTGTTGGTGTAATACAAAAACTTTGTGTATTATTTTATTTAAATAAATCTAGTACTAGATTTCCAACATGGCGCCAGTGTGTACGCACGCCGTAAATTCTGTCATCATTTGCGCAACCTTAAGTTCTTCCAAACAATTATAAATGTCTTTGTTTTGCACCATGTATATCCATAGTAGGAAAAATAATATTATGTAAGTAAATCGGTTTGGTTATTAACATTTTTCAAAACATAATAACTATTTTTTACAGGAACAACTTGAGGGGGAGTAAATGAGTAAATTTTCATTTTCTGTGAACTATCCCTTTAAAAAAATAACTTCATGATAAACAGGCCAAAATATTTGATAGACCTAAATTTAACGATGGACCAAGAATGGACAGAAGGTGGGCAGAATTGTATAGAGACACCCTAGCAACCACATGGCAACACCCTGGCATTGTGGCTGTGAGTTTTGCACAGACCATCACCACTCACTTTTTCTTTGGTAAATATAAAAATACAGCCTAGTGTATTAATAGTGTAGTTTGGTTTACAGGTCAACTTAAGCTAAAGGCCATGCTCCTGTAGCTCAATGAAATGCGTTAGCAATGCAAAGGTCATGGGTTCAATTCCAAGAGAACACACATATTGATATAGGGGTGGTTTCCCAGACAGGGATTAGCTTAAGCCAGGACTAGGCCTTATCTTAAATAGGAAATATAACTAGTTTTAACAAACATGCCTTACTAAAAACATTACTTGTGTCCATTTTGAGGCAAAACTGAGCAGACTGATCTGACAGAAAGTAGTGTTATAGTCACACAAAATTTGATACATTCATTCGGTCCATGGCACAAAATTCAGCTTTTTTCCGTGCCTTTGTCTTTTTTCGTGACAAATTTCTAAAAATAGTTTTTCGTGTGAAGTGCACGACTTTCTTTTTGTGGCGTTTTATTTATTGTTTTCTCACAGTTTTTTCCTAGTTTCTTACCATTATCGCTTGGGGTTGGGGTTAGAATCACTTTCTGTTACATTTTTAGACATCCTAACCCAAACCCCAACTTCAGGCAAGAATAGTTTTAAAAGCAGAAGAAAAACATGGAGAAACCAATACATAAAAGTACATCCTAACCCAAACCCCAAATCTAACCCCAAGGGACAATGATTTTAAAAAAAGGGAAAAAAAGAGAAAACAATTCACAAAATGACACAAAAAGAAGTTTGTGCCACAGGCACGAGAAACTATTCATAGAAATTCATGCAGGTGTCACGAAAAAGACATTGGTGCTTAAGGCACGGAAAAAAGCGGAATTTCGTGCCATGGACACAAATAAATGATACAATTTTGCGTGACTATAACAGGACTTTCCATGAGATCATGTTGTTGTTAAGATATGTCATTGCAAGTTGTTTTCAGGTTGGACAGCTCTTACATTTTTTTGAGTCTAGGACTAGTCTAATTCCTGTTCGGGAAACCGCCCGTATAAGTGCTATTTACAACGAATAGATAAATTATGTTAGCAACAAGCTATTGTTTAGCTAACTTGAGCACAAAACTGCATAATTTGTGGTACCAGAAAGTTGGCGATTCGAGTCTTACGGCCGGCTGGTTGCGACTGATGTTCCCCTGACCAAGGCACCCTATTCCCAGTTGCTCCCCAGGTGCTGCAGTGATAGCTGTCCACTGCTTATGTTCACCACTCACTGGGATAGGGGTCAAGTTTCGAGTATGGGCTACCATGTACTTGACAATCCAGTCACTTTAGATAAAATTTCTCTTTATATTCCATCTTTGTATTCACACTTTGTGCTCCGAAGTGCACCAATTTGTCAGAAGCTAGTTTGGATTTAGGCATTCCCTTGTTCTGTGACTCTGAATTGCCAAAACACCTCTCAAAATGCCACGGATGTGAAAAATGCATCGGAATGAATCGAAAGCAGTGTGTAAACGTGATTGACACAATGTGAGGTCGCATTAATTTTTTGTCGCAAAGTTCGAAGTCGCTTTGGATATAAGAATCTGTCAAATGCATACATGTAAATTCCTCTTGCTACAGCAGTTCTGAGCTCAGTCCAGCATTTGTTAAATTATCTTATTAAGGAGTTTTTGCATGTCAGTTAGGGTGCACTCACACTATCCAAACCAAATCGTGTCCAGCGCGTTTGACCCCCAAAGCCTGATTGGCTTAGTAGTGTGATCGCTCTGTATCTTTTGGTTAATCGCACCCTAGTCGGCTTGCAGAGGTGGGCTCGAGCCACTTGGGCTCAGGCGCAGAACGTGCAGTGTGATCGCAAATCGCGATGTTCAAAAGGAGAGACGTCAATTGCACAACCACCCACCTACACCTGCCTTTGTAAAAACCCTTTGATACGTGCAGCAAGGTTACATAAATGTCTGAGCTGTACACACGACCGATCAACTAAGCAATTTGATAGGCATGTGAGAGGGCTGTGTGTCATCGTGCACTAAACAACTCAGAATAAAAAACACAGACTTAACATTACGATGGGCTGCAGTGTAAAGAGAGCGCTTTACTTCCTGTTTTCTTTAAAACAAATGCATACTAATGACGAAAGCGTGCAAAGGCTCGGATCGCCTAAAGTACAGTGTGAGTGCGTGCTTCTGGGGGAGTACGGAGGTGGGACAATTGCGCTTGGGCAGTTTGGTTGGGTGTGAGTGCGCATTATACGTGTATGAACACAGTCAGAGCAACGTGAACGTGGTCGAGTTGCGCCAGTTTGTCCAGTTCTTTTAACGTGCTGTTGCATTTCTGCAATTGCTGTTACATGCAACAACATCAAACCCATATACCCGTACATACATGATCATTTTAGCTAGACTGTTTGGGTGTCTTCCAAGCAATTTCCCTGTTCATCCACCCCCATCATTCACATGTGTATGTGTGTGTGTTTGTTTTTGGGGGATGTTGGGGGAAGGTGCTTTAAGGTCCTCAGTGCTAAGCTGCTGAAGTCCTCACAGCTGCACCGTGAGACCGTAGATTTACAGGTGCCATTGACCCTTTCATCAGAGGAAGTCTACTCCACCGGCTGTTCCCCTCTGTATTCCTCTCTCTGTCCTGCTCCCTCTCGTTTTTGCCTATGTTGTTCCGTGGGGGAATCTTTGATGAATCCTCAGTTAGGGATGCCCACTCACCCGGTTACATATTTCTTAAGAGTCCTCTGAAGTTAGCGAAGTGAGTGAAAGTGCTTCCCGTTTCAGTCATCACCTGTCTTAATGTGAGCAGAACTGCAGTTCCAATTAAGCCACAAAGCTGTGTTGCGAAACACTTTCAGCAAGTATTAGTCTAATAAACAAGGGGTAGATTTGTGCAAAAAGTGAGAAGATGAAACAATGATCTGACTCTACAGGGAAATTTGAATATTAGACATAAATTATATTTGTTTATTTTTACAAATGGCACATAAAAAAATTAGTCCAATAAAAATCTTAAGGCTTATTCCAACATTTTCTTATTTATTGAATGTTTTGACTGTTTTTTTTTTCAGTGTTTTACTTCAAGATGTTACTTAAATGTAAAAACACAAAATGTCAAATTCTCTCTCATGTGTACATTGTTTTGGATAAAAATGCATTCTAAATGTGAACCTGGACCACAAAACCAGCCATAAGTACCATGGGTATATTTCTAGCAATATAGCCAACAATTATACTTTTATGGGTCAATTATGGATCAAAATTATAGATTTTTTCCATAAAAAATATTTTGTACATTTCCTACCAGAAATATATAAAAATGTATTTATCATTAGTAATATGTCTTCATTTTGGCAACTTTGAATGCGCTTTTCTTAAAAATTTTCAGATTCCAGATTTTCAAATACACTGAAAAAAATGATTCATTGAATTGAATCAATGTTTTTAAGGTAAGTGGTTGCAATCAATTTATTTAAGCTACATTTAAACAAAAGTTTTATATTTTATTTTACGTTACTAATTTTTTTTGTTTAAATGTAGCTTAAACAAATTGATTGCAACCACTTACCTTAAAAAAAATTATTAAATTCAATTAATCATTTTTTTCAGTGTAGTTGTATCTCGGCCAAATATTGTCCTCACAAACCATACATCGTTGGAAAGCTTATTCGTGTAACTTTCACAAAACTTTTTTATGTGTAAATCTCAATTTTAAAAAGACCAGGTCCAGGGTCACAAATGAATAAATGTAAATAAATCTATCAACAACAGTCGGAATTTTTTTCAAAATTACTATATTTTATACAAAATGGCAACACCTCATCTCGTACACATTTTACGTGGTGGCTTATTCGTATTAATTTGAACGACTACTTTGTATGTTTCTGTATGATTTGCTTTCAGTCCTGTGATGTTGGGTTTAGGGACTGGATTACACGTTAAAAAGAGCAAGTTGGATTAACTTAAAAAAATACTTAAATTGGTAATACCTAATTTTTTTAATTTACATTTTCTCCATTTAAGTTGAAAAAGTTTACACTTTTTAAGTGTTACCATTTGAAGTAATTTGTTTAAATAGATCCAACTTTCACTTTTTAGAGTGTAAAGCCTGGACTGTAGTCTGTTTTTTTGCGTGAACGTTAATGTACGTGCACGGTAAAAGTATGTGAACCCCTAAAAATTAACTGGTTTTCTACAATGATTTGCCATAAAATGTGATCTGATCCTCATCTAGGTCACAACAATAAACAAACACAATGTGCATAAACTGACAACACACAAATAATTATAGTTTCTTGTTTCCAGATTATTTTTGAAAACACTCATTAAACATTCACAGTGCTGGAGGAAAATGTAAGTGAACCCATAGATAAATTACTTTAATAAAGGACTATTTTCGGGGACTGCGTAATATCACTGCGCCTCATCGAGCCATGTTACAGCAGCAAAGTCGTTGATTATTACGCCAGAATAAGAGTATAGTTCTAGCCATATCTACCTAGAAAATCGCAACGTTTAATTTTCCGTCTGTCTTAGTACACAATGTAGCTACAGAAGAGTCAAGTTTTAAATAGGAAAAATATCGAAACTCTTTTTGAGCGCGATGCTAATGGTCCAATCAGATTCGGTGGATTGTGCTGAGCTATGCTAAAAGTGGTACCGCCAGACCCGCAGATCAGCCGAATGAATTCCAATACTGTAAAAATCTAATATTTAACTCTGGGGGAGCTGGGAAGTGAACCTATTTTCAAAAAAGTGGACTGTCCCTTTAAGACTGATAAGATGAACTCTGCTCAGCGGAATGGACGTGTGCACATTTATATATTTCAGTCTCATCTCAATGGCAAAATAATTAATCTGAGATTGTGCCTCAGTCTAAAACACATGTAGTAGAAGGATTAGCTTGTATCGATTGACCCCTTGAGGACGATGGAGAGTTGATTGGCAACCTCTGCCATTGACAAGCATGTTCTGAACATCAACTATCCATATGGAGAAATAGGTTGTTCCTCTTCATCTTCTCAATGGGATCAAGGTCCACTGACCCAGTGCCTATTTAAGAAAATTAATCTGTTGAATATCTAAACGCTATTAATGCAATGGGCTTTGGTTTAAATGGGACTGCATTTATTGATCAGAGGTCAAACCCTTGCCCTAGATTAAATGTCAAGTGCCAGAATTCTTGGACTACATTTTGCTTTATTCATGCATGATAATAGAACTGGCCTACATCTAAATAGATTTATATCTTCAAGCAATGTGATGCAAAAGTGAAAGGACCAATCACAACGAACCAATTCAAATTTAAAATAAGCATAAATCATTGCGTGTATTGTAATAGAAGGCTTATCTAACTGCTCATTTGTGACCCTGAACCACAAAACTAAGGGTACATTTTTTGAAATTGAGATTTATACATCATCTGCTTGGGTCAACTTAAAGGGACACGCCACTTTTTTTTTCCAGATCCCCAAGACTTAAACATTTGATTTTTGCTGTTTTGGAATCTATTCGGCTGATCTCTGGGTCTGGTGGTACCACTTTTAGCATATTTTAGCATAATCCATTGAATCTAATTAGATCATTAGCATCGCTCAAAAATAACAAAACTTGACCCTTGTCTAATTACATCGTGTACGAAGACCGACGGAAAATTAAAAGTTGCGATTATCTACGCCGATATGGATGATATTGCGCCTGCTGTACCCATGTTACGACAGCAAAGTCCTTGATTATTACGCCAGAATGAGAGTATAGTTCCTAGCCATATCTGCCTAGAAAATCACAACTTTTAATTTTCCGTCGGTCTTAGTAAACGATGTAACTACAGAAGAGTCAAGTTTTAAATAGGAAAAATATTGAAAGTCTTTGGTTATTTTTTTAGCGCAATGCTAATGGTCTAATCAGATTCAATGAATTATGCTAAGCTATACCCAGATAGCAAAAAATAGCAATGAGTCGGCGGACCACCGGCGGTGCTCTGGCGGCAGTAAGCGTCATAAGGGCGTAATCGCAAACAGGTCTGACGGCGGACCGCCGCGGCAGGCCTTTTTGCATAAATTAAGCAGTCGGTCCACCGGCAGCATGCTGGCAGCATCTCGCAACAAATGAGAGTGACGTATTCGGCGGCAAAATTTTCATCCCCGCCAGCGGGACGCACCTATAGCCGACAGCTTGGTGCTGGCGGCATAGAAGCCATGCGGATATTTTTTGATATCTGGGTACTTAAAGTGGTACCGCCAGACGCAGAGATCGGCTGAATGGATTCCAAAACGGTACAACTCAATTGTTTAACTCTAGGGGAGCTGGAAAATAAGCCTATTTTCAAAGAAAGTGGAATGTCCCTTTTAGCTCCAGGCCATGCTCCTAAAATGCTAAAATGCTTTAGCAATGCAAATGTCATGGTTCAATTCCAGAAAACACACCTACTGATAAAAAGGTATAGTAAAGATCTTTGCACATTGTAGTCTGAAATTTTTGTGTGCATTTTTTTGCATTCGTCATCCTACACATTTGTCACAAACAGAAACCTTGCACACTGAATTTGTTGCGAAAAAATCCGCAAAATAATTCGAAATGGAGTCTTCATAGCATTAGCGCTTTTTATAACGACAAACATCCTAGCTAAAGGTTGCAAAAAATTTAAATAATGAAAAAATCGTCAAAAATAAAGTGCACATATTACAAATTATAAATACATTTTTTATATATTTACGGCAGGACATTTACAAAATACCTTCATGGGACATGTTCTTCACTTAAAGAGCACCTATTTCATTGCTTAAAAACGAGGTTATTTTGTGTATTTGGTGTAATACAATGTGTTCGCGTGGTTTATTTTCCAAACCGTACATTTTTGTAGCGCCAGATTTCACTCTCTTCCTGAAACGCGCGGATTTGAAAGCTCTCTGTACATTGTGATTGGCCTGAATTCCTCTGACATCAGCCAGAAACGTGATGCTCCTTACCATGTTTAAAAGATTTGGTCACAATGCAATGCTAACAGGAGTTAACTTACAGGCTGTGAGTCTGAAGCGGGAGGAATTATGATAATGTCGGTCTTGTCTACATCACCAATCATCACCAAAACTGTTGCCTACAATCTGTGTGTTTGTTGTAGTCCAAGAAAGAGATTTACGTTGGAGACGATAACTCAGGTCATTGTTTACTTTGGAGTTTGTACCTTTGGCATATCATTAACATGTACTAATACACACACTGCAAAAAAAATATTTTCAAGAAAAAGGTTCTTAGCACTTTTGTCCTGCTTTTCAGCAAAACCATCCAAAAATTCTGAAATCAAGATGCTTTTTCTTGATGAGCAAAACGACCCAAGAAAATAAGTCTAGTTTTTAGACCAAAAATATCAAATTTAAGTGATTTTTGTTCATAAAACAAGCAAAAAAAAATTGCCAATGGGGTAGGCCAAAAAATCTTGAACATTTTTCTAAAACACTAAATTCAAGAAAAATTTGATATTTTTGGTTTAAAAACTAGACTTATTTTCTTGGGTCGTTTAGCTAATCAAGAAAAAGCATCTTAATTTAAGAATTTTTTGATATTTTTACTGAAAACAAAACAAAAATACTTTTTTCTTGTAAATCATTTTTTGCAGTGTACAAAGCAAATTTAAAAACGTAAATCGAACAATAGGCGCTCTTTTATATGCTTTAATAATTTTGACCCATACAATGTTTTGTTGGCTATTGCTACAAATATATTCGTGCTACTTATGACTTTGTGGTCCAGGGTTACACGTTTTTGATTTGCACTATATGTGTGTATTGAATATGGTTTAATCGCATTGCAAACAGCTACACTCTTAATACACAGTTTTTGTGGTGATGATACTTGTCCCGATCCCAAACCCACATCATTAGAATCAATTAAATGCAATAATGGCAAACATGACAAGGCGCCTTCAGCGCGTTAACTCTTGTTATGGTAACAAGGGACAGAAAAGGAAGCTTTGACTTCCCTATTAAGAAAGAGACACATATTAAATGAGTAGGAAAGCCCAGTCATGCATTGGGAATTCAATGCCGGCCATTACCGCAGTGATGAGCCAAGCCTAATGGAGCAAAGCTTAAAATATGCTCATCTGAATAAAGAGGCGGAACTAACGTCTGCTTTTTTCTTTACTAAAGTGCCCATAATGGTTACATCAAATATCTATTACCTGTACTAGCTACTTAAAGGTAACCAAATGTGACAGAGGATTATGCCCACCATTTAAGATTTAATGCAGGCGATATTCAATGGAGGACAATTCGTCTGGCAAAATGGTATGAACACAAAAACAGAAATAGTGACGAATGCACAATTTATAAATTTAGCTTGTCCTTCAATTATATAACAACTGAATCCCTTTGAAAAACAGAAAAAAATGCACATAAACATGCTTTTTATCTGTCAGACAAGATGGCACAGCCTTTCTCTCTGAACTCATAACAGTCCTCTGAAGCCCTTTCCTGGCAAACAGCGCGCTACACAACACCTTTCCTTTCCCTCGTAACGTTCACTCACAATGCAGGGATGGGGCAAGCGCCGGACCCTCAGGATAGGACGTAACATTCTCAACACTTCCTCCAGCTTCGTCCAAGAGAAGTCATTTTCCGTGTTTTAAAGAGCGGGATGACGGGGAGGGGTGAGACTGAAAACAAACGGACCTGCTCGGACGCTTTGATCTTCATTTCCTGCCAATTATTTACGTCTGTTTCTCACGAATCTTTTTTTCGTCCTCTTGCGCTTGATTGCTGCTCTTTTCACCCTTAAACACAATATGTTTTCTCTTTAAAGGTTTCTGTCAGGAAGCTATAAAGACACCTCGGTGGCTTGTGTTATTTGCTTAAAATATGACGCAGCGCCCTGTAGTTTATTTTAATTAGTTTAACACACACTAAAACAATACAACAACAAAAATGGTGCATTTTTAAATGCGCTAATTGCAAATATAACACTAATCTAATAATATTAACAAAGCGAGTAAATATTTAGCATTCTGGCAGGTTTCCAAACTATCATGTCAACATGTTTGTCATATTCATACCTTCTTATTAGCATCCAAGATGCTTTGCTTATTAAAAAACGAACGTGCGCTATAAAGCCTTTGTTGTGTGTTTCTGCTGAAGTTTGCTGAAAGCTCATCGGGTGGGGGGGTATAAAAAAATGATAAAGGGGCAGGGCAATGGGTAGCAGGACCTCCAGAGAGGGGCCATTAATCTGAGGCCTCTACTCGCACCCGCAGCCTGACCACAGACCCGTTCCCTTGACCCGCGCAGTGCAGCGTTCTGCTGAAAAGGCAGGAGGTAAAATGGCCATTTTCAAGAAAAACAAGACCGATTCTGGCCTGTGTTGCTGGAGCAAAGCAAAAGGATGTCATTTAAGACCCCTACTGCTGAGGGTCACTCCTTAACTTTTTTTTAAGTCTCCAGCCAAAGCTAAACTTAGATGTGTGCTTTCTGGCTATTGTTGACAAGTGTGAATTTATATTATTTATTTTTTATATTTGCATTAATATCTTGGTTACTATTGCTCAGCTTGATGAACACTAAGGTCATTGATAGCACTGCAAAAAATGACTTTCTTACTTAGTATTTTTGTCTTGTTTTCAATAGAAATTATTAAATTAAGATGCTTTTTCTTGATGAGCATAATGACCTATAAGAAAATAAGTCTAGTTTTTAAAGAAAAAATGTACATTTTAAGTGAATTTGTGCTTTAAACAAGCAAAAATATCTGCCAATATCTTTTTTCTTAAACACTTAATTCAAGCAAAATTTTCTCACCCCATTGGCAGATAATTTTGCTGGTTTTAAGCACAGATTTACTTAAATTGTATATGTTTTGTCTAAAAACTAGACTTTTTTTCTTTGGTCATTTTGCTCATCAAGAAAATACATTTTGATTTAAGAATTTTTTAAAATTTGTACTGAAAACAAAAATACTAAGTACGAAAGTCATTTTTTTGCATTGAGAGTACATACACTGCAACAAATGACTTTCCTACCTAGTATTATTGTCTTGTTTTCAGTACAAATATCTAAAATTCTAAAATCAAGATGAATTTTTTTATAGGCAAATTAACCTAAGAAAATAAATCTAGTTTTTAGACCAAGAATATAAAATTTAAATTAATCTGTGCTTAAAAGAAGCAATAAATAAATCTGCCCATGCGGTAGAAAAAAAAATATTGAATTAAGTGTTTAAGAAACAAAAACAAGATTTTTTTGCTTGTTTTAAGCACAAATTCACTATTTTTTGTCTAAAAAATAGACTTATTTTCGTAGGTAATTTTAATCATCAAGAAAATACATCCTGATTTAAGAATCTTGATATATTTGTACTGAAAACAAGACAAAAATACGTCAAGAAAGTCATTTTTGCAGTGTATGAGATGCAAAAGCCACTAAATGCCACCTTTGTCAAAAATGAGATAATGATATTAACCAAATGCTCTCTGCACGTATTATACATTCTTACAATACTTCCGCTTTAAATCTGCATAAACCCAAAATAAATTCAGAAATACTGGTTTGTTGGCAGAAACCATTAAGGGTCTGATCAAAAATAATAATTTACAAGAAAACATGTATATATATTTACATGTATATTTTACAGTATATTCAAATGAAAAGGTAAATTGTCACAATGTGAGATACCAGTGGCGGCTCGTGACTGTTCTTTCGAGGGGTGCAAATTCATTTTGTTCAGAGTGTCATGTGTGTTGCTCGTGTTTTTAAAATATGTGTTTGTTGCGTCATGTCAACCATGTGCATCACGTGTTTTGTCAAAATAAGTGCCTGCTGCACATGCGTCAAAACCGTTTATGATAAGAGACGCTCACGTTCACAAAATACGCGCAAGACACTCCCTTAACAGTAACTAACAAAACATGCGAAAATCTGGCAAACGCAAGCGTCTCTTTTATCCGTAAACCCTTTAGGCGCGTCTGCAGCAGGCACTTATTTTGACAAGACACGTGCACATAGGTTCACTCGACGCGCAGGACACATATTTTTAAATTACGAACCACACACATGACGGACAACATATGTTGTGATGAACTTCGCATCAGATACATTTTCGTATTTATGCTCATATTTATTTAGAGATGAGTATAGTAATTAAACACGCCTGGTTAGTGTTGTACTTTAGGACAGTCTTGGTCTCGAGATTTTTTTGATGGTCTTGGTCTCGAGTGCATTAGTACTCGTTTTTTTCTTAGTCGTAGACTAAGAGGACTCTGGATTTATTATAACTGTTGGGATGTCACTGAATTGCAGGTGCATTGTCTACATCAGTGGTTCTCAAACTTTTTCAGCATGCGGCCCCCTTTGTGTACGGTGCATTTCTTCGCGGCCCCCCCAAAGAAAATTTATGACAAAAAACAGTTCTAAAACTTCACATTTTAATTAAACAAAACATTAAATTATACAAAGTAGTGCTTTTAATTACACAGAAATCATGATAAATTAATATAATTTATAAAATGTCATAAAACTGGGGCCCCCCTGGCATCATCTCGTGGTCCCCCTGGGGGCCCCGGACCCCAGTTTTAGAACCACTGGTCTACATTATTGTCTACATGTTGGTTTCGTCCTGCCTTGGTCTTGTCTCCGTTTAAACCATTCAAAGTCTGGTAATGCGATGCTTTTGGTCTTTATGTGGTCATGGTTTAGGTGGACTACAATACTAGGTAAACTGGATTAACACTCATAAAGTGTTTGTATATGAGTATAGGAGTATGATATATAATCATATATTTATTTATTATAGTTTTATTTATATTAATACTTAATATGTTCCTCTGCACAATATTCACTGAATGCAAAACCATTAACTCTTTAGATACAACCCCCAAATCCAATCACCAGTCATCAATCAACATATTAAACCCTCATTCAATCATTCTTTCCGCTCTTATTAGCATGTTATGCCTATTCCTGCAGATGATCTGTACTGTTTTAGGGGGATGGGGTCTGGGACTGTAGTCCTTGGTCTACAGATGAAAGGCCTGTGGGGGCACCGGGCCACATCAGCGTAGACGGAGGCTGGCCATCGCGTGTTTGGAGGGAGCAGTTGGGAGTTTGATGACAGAACGGTCTTTGGGAATTTAAGGGTAGCTTGGAGTGCGCTTTTCCCTTTGGATGACAGCTCCAGGAAGGAAGGGTTTTCTTTTCAAAGGCACTGGCTTTATTTATATTACACATTTTCATCGAAGGAGTCTTTCAAAGGGAAAAGTCTTTTTTGCTTTTTCCCTGCGTTCGTGTTTTATCACCAAGCGCGTGTTTGTTTCCGGACGTTCTTTTTTATAAACTTGTACGCCAAGAAACCCAATCCTACGAATTTAAGCATTCAATGCATTATGGGATATTCATATTGTTTTATTATGCTAATTAAAAAAAACATAAATTATGTCTGATGATGCATTGCTGATAATGTTGATGATGATTCAAAGCATGCATTCCCTTCAAAACACTTGGGCCACCAGTAAACACTGATTAGCTCTAGAAACACCCCGTCACTGATCTCCAAACAGCCCATTCGTCATTAGTCATTATTAGTCCAGGACAGCAAAAGATAAATGAGCTGTCTATCAGGAGCCACATCATTTAAGACTGTATCATTGTTGACAAACAGTAGTGTCAAGTGACCACTGGCCCCTGCGAGGGACTCGCACTCCCCCTGGACCAAACCACTCAAGAGGGAGAGAAAATCAAAAAGAGAGGGCGTTCACCTGTTACCCTACCTGTCAGTTAAATAAAGTGTGGAAAGATGCCACGGCTGGGGCCTGATAAGTTACTGTGCTCCTAATAACGGATGGCATTTCTTTGTTGTCCTGCTAAGATTGATGAGCAAGAGTATGTACAGTAATTAAACCCTTCAGCTCAAGAGGAAGTGAGGTCAGAGGAAATGAAAAAAATATGTTTTTTTTTTTTGTTACTGTTCATAATTGAGTAAATTGTGAATATTTTCTCGCCTGGTGTATGATAGACGCCACAAAATTCTATTTTTCACAAGGTGGCAAATTTACTAAGTGGCGAAAGAGGTGAATTGCACTGAAATGTAAGATTATAAGAAAAATAAGAAAAAAGCCCCCTTAATCTTCTTAATCTTCAATATCACTGGGGTGAAAGCAGATCAAACTAAAATATATAAATTAGATTGTAAGAAATCATCTGAATTAGTCCCCTTGTAATATAGTTACGAATTGCCATGCGATTGTGTTAAAAGATTTGTGTAACAATAAGATAATTAGATTTTTTTTCTAGGGCTGTCAAACGATTAATCACATACAAAATGAAAGTTTGTGTTTCCATACTACAGTATATGTGTGTGTCCTGAATATTTTCAAACTTGGGTGAAGACGCGTTTGAGGCAAATACTGCGTGTTTTCGCGGCAAACGTGCCGCCCATATCGTGTCATTCGCATCGCATATGTTCTTTAAAGGCTCTCTAAGCGAATAATGTGCAACGTCACTTCCTGTTGATGTTTGAACTGTTTTCAAACAAACGGAGCGTAGCTAACGCCTCCCCCTCCCTCTCCCGTCCGTGCTTTCATGAACGCGCCCAACCCCCACCCCCAAATCCTTCTTGTCGTTTATTGGCTGGAACACTTTGTTATGTTTTGTTGTGCTAGGTTTGGCCACTATGTTGATATTGCCGTTTGTCGAGCCTGAGCTGTCTACAGAGATCGCGTTTTTTTACAGTTTGATCAGCGGACAGGGAGCAAGCATATAGTGAGGAGATGTTTGCTGTATGTAACAAAAAATGTTTTATGGTCTTAAACGCGTCAATTCGCTTAGAGCGCCTTTAATACATACATGAATGTGTGTGTATTTGTATATACATAATAATTACACACACATTCATGTATGTAAAGAACATATGCGATGCGAATGGCGCGATATGGGTGGTGCATTTGCCGCAAAAACATGCACTATTTGCTTCAAACGAGTCTTCACCCAAGTTGAAAATATTCAACTCGAGCGAAACATTTGTATGACACGCAGTTAAATCCCACGAGTAATCTAGAGCGAGTAATGCATGCCCCGCTTTTGGTGTGTACGTAAAAATCAACATTTTGTCATCATTGCTCACCTTCATGTTGTTCGAAACTTGTTTCTTTATTCTGTTATACACAAAAGATTTTTAACATTTTTTTAAATATTTTGATAAATGAGGGCACAGTTGACAGTACGCATTGACTTGCATAGTATTTGTTTATCCTACTATGCAGTCAATGAGTACCGTAAACTGTGTGCTTAGGGGAGAACCGGGGCGAAGTGATTTTCTCCAAGCCGTGATTACATTTCTATGACAGCATCTTTAGCACAAAACCCTTGACAGGGCCGCCAAAATCTCGTTATTTCGTCACCATTTTGCGTGTCTAGGTCCAGAAAGATGTTTTTACCATGATAAGTAAATTCCTAAAGCAGTCGTTTTTTTCTAATAGTGTGTTTTGTTTCTCGTTTTATGTGTTACAGTACTGATCAATCTACAGGTTATTTAGTCCAATAACACATCTTGAAGTTTGACTTCTCAGAATTTTTCAAAATAAAAGTAAATCGGGTTTAAATGTCTGGAGTTCCTGTCGTGGTGAAAATAACACTGGTTACTTTTTTGTTACTTAAAAACTACATCCTCAGTTTTTCATCTTGGGTCCCTAAAAAATTATTTATTAAATTTACTTATTTTTTTAAGGTAAGTGGTCGCAATCAATTTATTTAAGCTACATTTAAACAAAAAAATTGGCAAAATAAAACAAAAAACTTTTGTTTAAATGTATCTTAAATAAATTGAATGCAACCACTTACCTTAAAAAAATTGAGTAAATTTAATAAATAATTGTTTTCAGTGTATAATAAATGAATCTTTGTCCAGTAGGCAAGTCTTATTGAGTCATCAAATAATATTCTTATAACAAACAGATTCAACTTCTGTTCAGGCAAAAGTTTGCTGCTCCATCCTCTGCCAAAAAATATTTAAAAAACTTGCCTGAGGGACAAGAGGATAACCATCAAACTTAAGACGTCCCTCTAAAACTCTTATCCCCCGCCATCATTTAATTAATTAGAAAAAGGTGTCATTTATACAAGACTCTTGAGAAATCAAGGGCAAGAAAAGTATTTTTTTCCTTGTCGTCATGTTGTTGTTCCTGTCATTGCTTCATTAATTTTCTCGGGGTAAATCATGTCAAGAGCGTGCATGTGTAAGCTGTCAGAGTGTAGATGTATCTATTCGTCACCTCGGGGAGTGTGCGTGTGTTTGTGTGGATCTGAAGTGGGACCCGTGGGTAATCTTGACGGGGCGTGGACACGGGGGAGGTCTGGCACGCCTTGTAAACAAGATGGTAATGTCTGATAAGAAAAGCTGATGCCTAATGACAAATGGCTAATAATGCCAGGAGACTGCAGGGACCGAGAAAGTGTATTGATTATCCTTATTACCCAAAGCATTCGTCTCGGGAGATGAACGGGTCGGGGAGAGGGAGGAGGGAAATTAGCCTGCCCCTTCCCTGTTGACGGACTGATTGCTCTAGAGGCCCTGAAAAGGACAAATGTGTTCGCACAGCACCACATAAACCTTAAACACTTTCAGGAAGAGAGAAGAAAGCAGGCTTACATCAAAAATATATACTAAAGCATCTTTTAAGGTGATTTTTGGTCAAAGATAAGTGTCATTGCAAAACATGAGACCCCGTCTTGTTTTACCACATCTAAGATGGTTAGTTTACAACAGCCTGGTTTCTTTCTGGGCACGATCCTCGACTCATAAACTCAGTTTGGAAAATACTGAAGAAGTTATTGGTGACCACCCTGGAAAGTTTTGGTTTTATTCTTTCAATAAAATTTGAGCTAATTTTTTATTTTAAATCTACAAGATTTTAAGAGTGTTTTGCTGTCACGGCTGCTAAAATACAGTATGTGTAGGGATGTAATCAGAGCCATATTTTAGTGATCAGTGATATTATTTCTAATTTATGAATATTTTATTGCATTGTATTGTCCTTGTTGCATTGTCTTCTAACTTGCTTTGTCGATTTGCACTTTTTTGTCTGCCACTGTTTGCACTAAAGGCCAAAGTATGGTCCATTTTTATGCGTACACGAGGTTATTTTGTCATCAGAAAAGTGAGGGCGTACTGTACGTGCACCGTCTGATTTTTTTAACCCTACATACATTGTACGTGTAGGTTGTGTATGCGCATACAGTATAATGTACACTGAAAAAACTTGATGTCTTACTTAGTGTTTTTGTCTTGTTTTCTAATATAAATATATGAAAATTCTTAAATTGAGAGACATTTACTTGGTAAGCAAGTGGTTTGAGATATTACTGTAAGTCTTGTTTATTGAAATAAATGATGAAAAACAGGAGTTTTTTTTTTACATGAAACAAGTCAAAATATCTGCCAGTGCAGTATAAAAATCAACTTAATTCCAGTTTCAACTTAATTCAATAAACTTAATTAAAGTTTATTTTTCGTACTGTACTGGCGGATATTTTGACTTGTTTCAAGTAAAAAAACTTATTTCAATATCTTAAGCTACTTGCTTACCAAGATAATGTATCTCAATTTAAGAATTTTCAGATATTTATTTTAGACAAAAATACTAAGTAAGACATTCATTTTAGTGTGTACACTGAAAAAAATGATTTTCAAGGAAAAAAAATCTTAGTTCTTTTGTCTTGTTTTCAGTAAAAATATAAAAAAAATCATATATAAAGATGCTTTTTCTTGATAAGCAAAACGTAAATAAGTCTTTGTGCATTAAACAAGCAAAAAATCTGCCAATGGGGTAAGCAAAAAACCGTGAACATTTTTCTTAAACACACTGCAAAAAATGATTTTCAAGACAAAATATTCTTAGTATTTTTGTCTTGTTTTCAGTAAAAATATCTAAAAATGTAAAATATTTTTTAAAAATGTAATATCTTAAATTAGGATTATTTTTCTTGATGAGCAAAACCACCCAAGAAAATAAGTCTAGTTTTTAGACCAAAAATATCAAATTTAAGTGATCTTGTGCATAAAACAAAAAAAAATTATGCCAATTGGGTAAGCACATTTTTCTTGAATTTATTGTTTAAGAAAAATGTTCAAGATGTTTTTGCTTACCCCATTGGCAGATTTCTTTGCTTGTTTTATGCACAAAATCACTTAAATTAGATATGTTTGGTCTAAAAACTAGACTTATTTTCTTATGTCGTTTTGCTCATCAAGAAAAAGCATCTTAATTTAAGAATTTTTAGATATTTTTACTGAAAACAAGACAAAAGTATTAAGAATTTTTTGCAGTGTAGCCTAGAAGATGCATTGCATTTTGTCTCAATGTGCATGCGTCGAAAGTCTGCCTACATGTACGAGTCAAATAAACTCTATTTTGCAAGGCTGCGCGTTCGACCGTGCGCATATGTTCACGTACATGTAAAAAAACAGACTACAAGTTGCACTCACTTTATGTAACTACGCTAAAAATGTACTTTTTTAGTCCATCTCTGTGTTGTTTTATGTAGTTTTACAGTCTTTATAGCACTGGGGTCCCGCAGAGACGTAGTGTCATTTCACTGCTATGGCTGAAATATCAATAAAGCTTTTTGACTTTCTATAGACCATATGAGCGTACACCAGCACTAGTTTCCTATGTATCTGCACAGGATAGAAAAAAAGCTTCTTTTGATGCTTTATCCACAATTACTTTTCTCATCTGAAGTGCTGACTTCTCCAGGAAGACTGGAGAGGGCTGTCTAGGTCATAGTAGGACTGCCCATCTAAGCAACACACAAAAAATGAGGTCACTCTTTTCTGCTGTTTCGCCAAAACCCGGTCAAGTCAGAGACATGAGGATCCAAAGATCTGAATCGGTTTCAGGGACACATTTTGTGGCAAGAAAAAGACACGAAAGTAGAAAAATTTTAGTGATAAAGTGATTAGTTCCTCTTTTTTGTAATGAGTATTTCACAGAATATCCGCCTTTTAAGTCATAACGTAAGCAATACCGTTTCCAGCTCCAACAGCCATTTATGAGCACTATTTATTCATAGCACACATTTAATCGAAAATTGTATAAACTCACGTGTAAACTGCAGTCTTATGCTGCGTTCACACCAGCCGCGGTAGAAGCGTCAAGCGCGAGTGATTTCAATGTTAGGCCAATGTGAAGACACGCGTTGATGCGATTCCGCCTCATTTGCGTGTCTAGTTCACGCGAATGGTGCAATTGAATGGTGCCGCATCAAACGCGTGAGTTTAACATTTTAAACTTTGGCGGAAAAACGTGCCGCGTAAAACAATCGGGAGCTTGCTCTAGTAGTGACGTGATTACAGGAAGCAAGCGGAGTCGCAGAAGCCCCTCCCATGACGCAAATTTCTGCGTGAATGTCTCAATGACTAGAATTTCACGTGCGGCTTTCACGGTCGAATGAAGCTAGTAAACTCAAACTGTTCAAGCGTCAAACTAGGCACGGTACACGCGACTTTGACGCCTCAAACGCGGCTGGTGTGAACCCACGGTTAGGCTTCCAGAATCAAATACAGCAATATATTAATAATTCATAAAAGATCCACGTCCATAAATCCATGTCTTGTCATCTCGGATTATTTAATGGAGATAAAAATTAGGATCAGGTGTTTTTGGTAGTTTTTCACTATGATACGAGTGTATTATAGCCATGATTTTTTGTTTTTTCTCTATGACATCTGTGAGCGGTTGGACCCGGAAGCGGCGGATGACGTTAGACTTGAATATGAAGAGTTTGGTTCCAAAATGAGATAACTCGTTAATTCATTTTTCAAAATCTCTTTTTTATTGTGCATATCAATCAAACTGCAGTTGGTTTGTTTTGATTTAAGCCTTTATAACAAAAAAAAATACAGCTAAGTAGCACTATAAAAACATGATAACATAATAATAAACTCAGTTATCTCGTTTTGGAACCAAACTCTTCATATGTCTTGCATTCAGTATAGTGCAGTGTTGTATTATCTAATGTACAGTATATTATATTGTTTTTTTACTACTATACGCACACATTTCTGCATATTAGCATATGTGCTAGACCACAAAACCAGGCGTCAATTTATACATAATCTGAAAGGTAAAAAAATAAGCTAATTGTGAATTTATGGTATGTTAGGATTGGCCAATATTTGGCTAATCTGGAATCTGAGGCTGCAAAAGTCCTTAGCAACACATATTACTTATGGTTAATACATTTTTGACATATTTAGGGTAATTTACAAAATATCTTCATGGAACAATGATGCTAATGATTTTTCGTTTTTTGACCAATACAATGTATTGTTGGCTATTGCTACAAATTCTACCCAAATTAAATTTAAGGTTATTGAAATATTACAATAAACGTTAATATAATCCTCTATACCAGCGCAAACCGACAACATGTAATTTACAAAATTACAAAATTTATTTTAAAAGATTAATATTTTAACAAATTAGCAACATTCATTTTAACAAAATGTTCAACACAAACACGCACGCATGCACACGCACACACACACACACACACACCTCTTCCTCTCAACAGCTTTAGTTTGTTACAGCCTCATCTGGGATTTAGACTGTAATAATGGCATCTAATCAATAACCATATTTCTCTTACAGTAAACGCGCTAAAGTATTTATGAATTATTTGATACTGCGTTCCAAATAAAGCAAAAGCGAGCGAATCGCGTCCTAGAGGCCAAAGTAATGAATAGCTTTATTGAAATCAATTGATATAATGCTTGCCAAAGAAGAGAAGTACAAAATTGCCCGAGTGAATCAATTGGACCGCATTATCACACACTTAACAACCCCGTTGCCATATAACGGTGCGGCGGGAGAGTTTCAGCCAGCGGATGCTTAGGTGGAGAGATGCGCTCTCACACAGATGTATTTTGATGTTGTGAGACAGATGTATTGTGATGTACTGAAGGTCAGGCCTCATTGTGCGACGCTCTTGTTATGATGGGAGTGAAAGACTCGTGTCTTTTTAATCTCTGTGGCTCTCCAAACAACCCTCCATTAGACATCCCACATTTATCATGACAAATGATTATAATTGTACGGGAACATTAAAACGTAACATGCAATGTATAACATTTTATAGCATTTATGGGGAAGACCAGGACTAGTTGTCACTTTTTTAGATCCATTGTATTTCTCAGGGTAGGTTGATTGTCATGTCAGTTTCTGTAAAAGAGCATACATCTTGCTTGGAAAGAACAAAAATCCAATGTCATTGGGGAAAACCAATCTTTATTTTTTTAAACTACAAAATATGGATATTTTTCTTCAAAAATACTAAATTTTGAACAAAAAGCTGAAATAATTGCATTTTTTTGTGAAGGAATTTAGTTTGAGATCAGATTTAGAACGATGATCAAAACATACATGGAGTGTAAAATAAATTACAGTTTTTTCTGGACTATAAACCGCACCGGAGTATAAGCCGGATCATTCAAAAATGCATCATTAAGACGAAATAACATATATAAGTTGCAGTGGACTATACGTCACGTTTATTTAAAAAAAAAATCACAAAATCCAAGCCGAAGAACAGACATTTAATCTGGAAAGGCAAGTCATTCAACTAAACAATAGCAGACAGAACAGCAGGCTGAATAGATGTCTGTACGTTGAAGTAATATTAACAAATAATATTATCGTTATTTAAACGATAAACCATAGCATACAGAACTTACCTGGAAGGTTGAATAGTCTAAATTAACCGAACCAGCCAACTAGCGTGAAGTTCGCAGACTCATCATTCCGCATCACTGAATCCACTGAATTACATAAATACAGAAGCAGCATATAGCGGACTCTTTCGGCTGTAGACGGTAATGATGTATCTTGCCATATAAATGTCAAAATTAATTCATACTGACTTATAAGGCGCACCTGACTATAAGACGCAGCACCAGCCAAGTTATGAAAAAAACGCAGCTTATAGTCCAAAAAATACAGTAATCATTTTTTGCTTTAGTTTTTTTTTTGAATTGGGTAAGAGCGCCATCTAGTGGATAATTGCGGTATTACAGATTACCATAAAACTCATCAGGAACACAGGCAAATGTTTTCTCTTAATAGACAAGATAACTCGTCAATGGCGGGGAAAGACTTAAAGGACAGTATGTAGGATTGTGGCCAAAACTGGTATTGCAATCACAAAACTTGTGGCTAAAACTGGTACTGCAATCACACAACTGGTGGCCAATACACAACAAGACAACATAAACATCAGTTGAGGGCTGCAAATCCACTTTTTAAATGACAATATCCTGGCCAGACCACTTTTGTCAGTGATATTAGTATTTGAAATGAAAATGATTTCTTAATGTCTAGTGACTTATCAGGGCCATTTTATGATTAATTGATATAAATTTCTTACATACTGTTCCTTTAACAATTTCGTGTATGTCTGTTTCACCTGTTAAGTTTGGAATATAGTCGTTTTTTATATGAACATGCATGCACAGTAGAACGCACAGCATTGCAAAGTATAGTTTATTTGACTTACGTGTACACAAGAATTTCAAAGCATACGCATTGCGACAAAATGCAATGCATCTCCTGGGCTACATACTCCTGTACAGTATTGGGGAAAGTTACTTTTAAAAGTAATGGATTACAATATTAAGTTACTCCCCAAAAAGTAACTAATTGCGTTACTTAATTACTTTTTATGGAAAGTAATACTTACGTGACTTTTTAGTTACTTTTGCGTTACTTTTTTTATTTGGCTGAGGCTTGATCGTTTTCAGTTTCTCACTCAAACTGTTCCTGCTCAGGCGCTCACGCATAGAGTGCGTAATTATATGTGATTATGTTCAGTTTAATTCAGTACATTTTTTTATCAAATTAATTCAACTGAAAACTGACTCACATAACTTTTTTTTTTTTTAAAGTAACTCAAATATTAAAGTGTACATTTATAAAGTAATGCGTTACTTTACTCGTTACTTCAGAAAAGTAATATTATTATGTAATGCACGTTACTTGTAATGCATTACCCCCAACACTGCTCTTATAGGCACATGCGGATTCAAAAATACAGTACACAAGCACTCTTCTAATGATGAAAATTGCGTCACGTGCACTGTACACAGACCCTCACATACACATTAAAAATGGACTATACATCAGCCTTTACATGCGAAGGCTTGATAATGTACTAAAAAAAGCTAACTGGCTTGAAATGTCAATTGAATTTTACTTCCCTTGGTGCATAATTCAGTCACATTTTGGAAGAAAGAAAATTGCATAATTTTAATACTCCTTCTGATTGGTCGGTTTATAATGAAAAGGTGTGGTTACCCTGTCAGCAAAGTATGTTATTCAAGCAGTAGCAGGCAACCATGTACACATTTTTTATTTATTTTTTACATGATAAATTCTGAGTTATGAACATTATTTAGTACAATTATTTTAACTGTTAATTAATAAACAAACACTTAATTATTAAACATTATAAAAAATAAAAATTATTATTATTATTAAAACAACATAATTTATATTAAATATATTATATTATAATATATTAACATTTATTTTCACAAACATAATGAACTTTTTGTATTTTTACAACAGGCCTAACCTATTCCGAACCTCCCACTAGCCTACAGTATAATATAAAGTAGGCATCCATATATCATGCTTTAAAAATAGCATTAAAGGTCACTTTAGTAAGAAGAGCCTTTTCAGCGTCTGTGTGCAATCTGTTTTGCAATTCACTTAAATCATGTGATGTCATCCTGCGTTAAATGCGCTCAACACGTGGGAGGTATTGAGGCGGGAAACATGTTGAACAAGCGCCTTCCTCGCCGTGGTCTAGGAAATGTGGGAACAGGACAGGCAGCCGACCGCCCCATCAAAACACTGTGGTCAGCCACCACTTATGCTACAGGCAGAAAATAAAAGAGGCCACGGGGAACGCTCGAGGTGGAAGCCTGGGTTTAAATAAAGCCGTTCGATACGTTCGTGTCGAGTCTTGACGTGCAAGGCGTTGGTGTCGTTGTAATCATAATAAAGTCTGACCCTAAAATTTGGCCAGTCGAGTCGAACCCTTAAAGCGAGTTTAAGGGTTTTCTCGCCTATCAACGGGCCCACCACCACCGTCCAGCTGTGATATTAACTGAAAACGATTAAGGTCGGACCACACGGGCCGGCCGACAGACTAGACTTTGCGGGGTTAAAAAAGGCCAGTATTTTTAGGAGATCCCTGCAAGAGGATGTCAGATGAAAGATTTACGCAACTTAGTAAAGCACATTTAAGTGCCACCTATGTGGAAACGACTTTGATATATATCATTCGTATCCAATTATGGAAAGGGAGAATTTTTTGGTGACGCCATATTAATCACGACTCCTGAACAGACTTGTTTTATTACACTTCATAGCTTGATCAGTCTTTGTTGTATTTTTTTATGTGGTGATCCTCAAAGTTCCTGGACTTTGTTATGCAAGTATACAGATGTGTACAAGCTTCTTTCCTGCTTATCGTTGCTACGCGACACTTTCTGGCCTATCTGCTTCCTCTCTAAACTATGGCTCATTTCCGTACGACAGTGCAAAAATAGCCAAGCCCTCTGCACCCCTCCATGTTGTTTCTTCCTTTCTGCAATCCACGACATCTATCAAGTCTGTTCCTGGGCTTCCTATCTCTTCCTGTGGCCAGACGGAGAAACGAGCGGAATGACATTTCTTGGCCCTTATTTGATTTTTAACATGTTTGTTAACCCCACAACTATTTGGAAACTTGGCATGCTTTCTCTTATTAGAGTATATATGTCACATTACACCTTGAACATATACAAATATATGCAGTCCTTACATTCAATTGGTTCATACTTTATTTTTAAATAGATTCCTCCGTGTGCCGTTGTCTGTTCGCCCCAGTAAATGTGTTATTTCTCTGTTATGATTAATGTAGCTCACTACCACAAGATGATGTTTGAAACATAGTAATCGAGACATAATCCTCAAATCCCTGTGTGGTCAACACAACTGAATCTGGAGTTTCTCATCAGCTCTTACTTTTCTCCTGGATGGTTGGAAAAGAAGGGAGGCATGGAGCAGAGCCATACCAGGTTCTGCAAACTGTGGCATGTGCACTTTTTCCCAAGCCACAGCTAGGCCAGCTCAGATTAATTTCCATTCCTGTATTTTTGCAGAAGTTAATAAGCTACAACGTTTCTTGCCCCCCAACCATTTTTTCGACATATGTACTAAGCCACGCAAATATAAACGTTCTCTCTTACGGTTGTACTGTATTATTACGTTTTTGATTTGCTTGATCATCAAGATTACTGAGAATGTAAAGACTTGTGTTTGATTATTTTAATTCTAAAAATGAAAATGTTATATTTAAATGTCTACAAAATGAAACAGATGTTATGACTCATTCGCAAAGCAATTTACATCTTGGAAGTGAGTAAAAGAAAAATCCCTTGTTGGCTCATTACCGGGAATGATTTCAAGTGTTTGAAACAGTCACACAATAGTTATTATAGTCCACACTGTAAAAAATTTTTGTTTTTGTTTTACTTTAACTTAACAAATTAAGTTATGTAACTTCAACTTGTTTATAAGTTATGTCAACTATACTTCAAAATATTATATTTTTGCACTTAAATTTTTAAGTCATTTTTAAGTCTAGTGATGATATATAATATAAAAAAGTTTACATAAAGGGAAAGTTAACTTTTAAAAAGATAAATTTATCATAAATCACTTACCCCTGTGTCGTACTAAACCACCAAGTGCTCTGATTGTCTATAGAACACATTTTTAGATATTTTTGATGAAAACCGTGAGGCTTTTGTCTGTCCCATTGACCCCCAGAAAAAATGAAAGACAAGGTCCATGTTCCATCAGTCGTTCAATAATAATATTATTAACTCTTTCACCGCCAGCGTTTTTAAAAAAAGTTGCCAGCCAGCGCCAGCGTTTTTCATGAATGTTCTTCTTTAAATATATAAACATACAATATACCAAATGAAAGAACAGACCCTCTGCTTTCAAACAAAAAAAACCCGTTTCATCCTACCTTCAGTGGTTCTTTTGTAATCAGCTTTTGAATATGGGTAGGTTTCTGCAAAAACACCACATTTTGAGCAAAAAGCAGAGATAATTCCATTTTTGTGACGGACTTTTCATAGGGATCCAATTCAGAGCGATCTTTAAAACAGACACGGACATGCAGCCGCTTGCCATAGGGCAATACTTCTGGGTTTAAAAAGTTGCTCTCCTCATTGGCGGGGAAGCGTTTTCTCTTAACTGACGAGATATCTCGTCAATGGCGGTGAAAGAGTTAAGCATCGAGAACACTGTTGTGCGCAAAGAAAACAAAACAAACGATTTTATTCAACAATTTCTTCTCCTCCTTGGTTGTTCAGAGTGCGTTCGCAACCAAACTATGGCGCATACTGCTGACATCACCTGCTGACGTAGTTGCCAAAGTTTTTTTTTTTTCAGCTTTTTTAAGAACTAAAACTGAACAACTAAGGAGGAGAACAAATCGTTGAATAAAATAGGTTTTTTGTGCGCACAAAAGTGTTGTCGTCGCTTCATAATATAATATAATATATAGAGGGATGTATCAACTCCTCCTAGTTAAGGTAATAACAGTTTAATATTGAAAATGAGTAGACTATTCCTTTAACATTTGATTTTTACCATTTTGGAACCCATTCAGCTGTTCTCCGGGTCTGGCGGTACCATTTTTAGCATAGCTTAGCACAATCCATTGAATCTGATTAGACCATTAGCATCGCACTCAAAAATTACCAAAGAGTTTGGATATTTTTCCTATTTAAAACGTTACTCTTCTGTAGTTACATCGTGTACTAAGACCGACGGAAAATTAAAAGTTGCGTTTTTCTAGGCAGATATGGCTAGGACTATACTCTCATTTTGGCATAATAAAGGACTTAACATGGCTGCAGCAGGCACTATGATATTACGCAGCGCCTGAAAGTAGTCCCCGTGGTAACTTTCAATAGCAGGGCACTATTTTCAAACTCTACATAACTCTATTATTATTTTTTAGCGTGATGCTAATGGTCTAATCCGATTCAATGGATTATGCTAAGCTATGCTAAAAATGGTTCCGCCAGACCCGGAGATCAGCTGAATGGGTTCCAAAATGGTAAAAATCAAATGTTTAACTCTATGGGAACTGGAAAATTAGCATATTTTCAAAAAAGGTGGAGTGTCCCTTTAACTAAAGCAAATTCAACATGATTTTTTAAAGTTACAGCATCACTAGTCAACACAGTTGAAATAACTTCTAAATCCTAGTAGATTCAACTTAAAAATATTTTTTTACAGTGATATTCTAGCCAAAAACTTAGTATAGCATTACCAATTTGATTTAAATTGCACGCAGCCCGGCAGAATTTTTTTATAGTCCAGAAACTCCGAGAGTTATTTACTGCCCCTTTTGTACGAGATGGACATACACGTCTAAAGTAAACAAGAGCAGCTTCTCTTATGTTTTGCTCTCTTATCTCAGATATCTCTAGCGTACACCGTTGTTTGCCCTGTTGGTTAACTCCACAGATATTTCCTGAGGAAAACACGGCAGTTAAAATTTGCTCTGGCCCTTAGATCCAGACTCCTTTTCTTGTAAAACTCAGCTTGAGCCGACAAAGAAGAATCATTGAATTCACTCGTGCTAGAAATTCAACGCCGCACGTGGAAGGAAAATATTATGGAAGCTCAAAAGCGTAAAGAGACGTTTTCATTTACATGTATTCATTTACAACGTTAATATACTTCCATTTCAAATTTATAAGACGGCTTAAAAAATAAAACTCATATATAAACATTGTAATTTAATAATTTAGTTAATGGTGTGTACGTCTATAAAATAAAACACATGTACAAAACATTTCATTCATACAGCTTGTACCGTACAGTAAGTTCAGCCCCTCTGTGTGGACAGAGCATTGTTATATGTACCAGGATGTCGGAGGAGGAACAGAGGAGAACTTCTTCAAGGGGTGGAGACCAGACTGCGATGGCATCTTGGTCTCTGAAGATTCATCAATGTCTTTCCAAGCTTCAGAAAACGGACATGCTGAGTTGTTTTATGTGGGAATTGCTTGGTAGGCCGGAGGGGGGCTGCGGCCTGATTGTAAAACATGGAAGAGCGACATGTTAAACATATTGATACAGTCATGTCAGGAAATCCCATGACCCACCACCTCCTTACTTTCCGCTTTAGTTTCCATTAGCCGAAGCCATTAGGTCTGGAGTCACTCTAGTAGGATAAATCATCGTATTTTAGGTGGATATGGAATCTGACGGATTACTTTTCACTAGAATCAAAAGAATGTATAAACGGAACATATTATGATAAATCCATTAGGACATAAATGTGTTGGCATTGTGTGAACACAACAACCCTACAATGAAATAAATTCACCCTTTCCTTTTTTTCATCCCAATTAAACCAAAGCAGTCTTATTAGACATGCTGTTTTGATTCTCTTGCTAATGTGATGTCACACAAACAAAGCCCCGCCCACGGTCACTGACTGACTGGTTAATTTTACCCAAAAGATTTTCTAAATGTGTTTCTAGGCATACTGTAGCGCAAATGCGGCTAAAATACTATGATCTCAGACTGTATTTACAGTAATCTGATCTATTTTTAACCAAAAGCGCTTACTGTCCCTTGGTATGCAGTGAGAGCAGTCGCTCACATGCATTTAAAGTTACACACAGCTTCCAACCAATATGGGCATTTTGGACATTTTTGGCTATTGTATAATAAATGATCTGTGGGATATTTTGGGTTGAAACTTCACGGACACATTCTAGGCACATCTGAGACTTATATTACATCTTGTAAACATGGGCATAATATGTGCCCTTTAGTGATGCTGATACAAAATGAGCGGGTGCCTGTAGTCACCTGGGGTTACGACTCATCCAAAAATATTTTTAATGATATTCGGGTCGCGGTCGGTCGGGTCGTTTGAAATAAAGATTTCAATTAAACCTTTGTAATTTATATAGTACTAAAAATGTGGGCCAGGAAGCGGATTGGGTACTATATTTTTGTTTGTTTTTGTGGTCCGAGTTGCAGGGGGGTTAGGTTGAAACCGTCGGTCGGGTGTGGGTTGTTTATACATCGACCCGTGCATCACTGGTGCCCTTTAAAGGGATAGTTCACCTTAAAATGAAAATTCTGTCATCATTTACTCATCCTCATGTTGTTTAAAAGCTGTATGAATTTCTTTTTTTTTTTGATGAACACAAAATAAGATATTTTGAGAAATGATGGTAAGCACACAGCAGATAGTGACCACTGACTTCCATAGTAGGGAAAAAATATTTTGGAAGTATTGTGATAAATGATGAAGAAAATATTTTGATAAATGAAGGTAGTCACAGAGTTGACGGTACCCACTAAACTCCATCATATTTTTTTCCTACTATGGAAGTCAATGGTCACCATCCGCTGTGTGTTTACCATAATTTCTCAAAAGTTCATCAGAAAAAAGAAATTCATACAGGTTTAGAACAACATGAGGATGAGTAAATGATGACAGAATTTTCATTTTAAGGTGAACTATCCCTTTAAGGGGGTTGCACACCTGACGAGAAGCACAGTGTCGCGCCATGACTCTAAAAAATAGAAGACATTATTTTCTATGAATTTATACACATCGGCGGCGGCTGACAGCGGGGTCTGCTGTGACTCTGGACGCTGCTCAAATCCCTGCCATTCCACTCACATAGTTTAACTTTAAATAACATTATATTTGTCCCGAATCGTTAACGATTAACATAGGCTGCTAATGCATATTTAGCATCTTTAAGTAGGGGAGAACCGGGGCGAAAGTAACAAAGCAATTTTCTCAGAGCCCTGATTACATTTGCATTCCGAACTATGACAGCATCTTTAGCATGCAACCCTTGACAGACCTGACAAATATTGCGTTATTTCGTCACCGTTTTGCACGTGTAGTTCCAGAAAGCTGTTTTCAACCATAATAAGTAAATTCCTAAAGCGGTCATTTTTTCTTATAACGCATTGTGTTTCTCGTTTTGTGTGTTGCAGTATTGATCAATGTACAGGTTATTTAGTCCAGTAACACATCCTGAATAAGAGTTTTTCAAAATAAAAGTAAATCTGGTTTAAATGTCAGGAGGTCCTGTCGGGATGAATAAACACTTGTTACTTTTGCCTGCTGCTAATACTGTTGCATTATGTTGAACATTTATATTATGCTAATTTGGTTTAATTTTATAATGTTCATACTGTTTAAAAAAATTATTTTCAACAATTCAAGTTTGTACTGTCAGGTTGATTTGAAACATTTGATAAAACTGAAATTTAAAATGAAATTGTAATTTCATTATTTTTTGCAAAGATTTTTTAAAAAAGATAAACAACCCACCTGCAGAGGCGTCATGCCCATTCAAACTGAGGGGGCATGTGCCCCCTCTGTTTTTGGAGCTAAATGGATTTTGCATGCAACCTCAAAATCAAAGAAGCGTCCATTAATCTGGTATTTGTCTTTTAATCTGTTTAATATACACAATATTATTAATTTAGTGCTGCCTCCTTGTCACTTTTCTGAGTTTTTCGCCGTTTGATAGTGTTTTGATCATGTTACATTACTTTATTCTGGCAGCAGGCGCTGCAGTCAGCGCAGTCGCAGACGTCATCAGCGTGTGAATGCGCTCACGGACTCTGTTGCTGCTGTATATTGCTATCTGAGGAATTAAAACATGTAAGAAATGCTCACAACATTTCCAAACCCCAGTACAGTAATGTGCAGTTAACCTCCTCTGTGTAGAAAATGTATGGTTTAAAATGTGACAGTCTCGACGTTAAATTAGTAGAGATTTCTAGATTCATCTTGGTACAACGCCAAAGTTCACCAGAGTTCACGGGGGCACGGAATCACACGTTCACATATGAGGTAAAATTTGATGCAATAATCCGTTCTTCTAACAATTTTATCTAAGCATATTTTTTTATTCATTATTGAACATTAAAATCAATCACGTAGCTATAGCTTATGTCATTTTCATTGTTTATATACTTTATGGATTTAAAATTACATTAATTTCATAGGATAATGCAGTTGTTGTGCAAAATGCATTAATGACGAAATTAAACAAGTCATTAAACAAAACGTAAATAAACAAAATATGCCTTTTCAGATGTAAATGTGATACTAATATGTCATTATTCCGATTGAATAGTATTTGATGAAATTTAGTCAACACTTTTATTTTGGAGGTTTTACAGGGGTGTTCATATTGTTAGAAATGTAAGTGCCATGGAAAAGACTGAAAGCTCTATAATATTTCATTTGATGTCTGTGTATGCACAAATTTTTTGTGAGCTGTGCACACTGTCCCCCTTAAAAATAATAAAAAATTGTACTTTCGCCCCTGCTCTCCCTTAGACTCTGTCTGACTCAGCTTGCGCTATTTAATGTGCACGTCCGGTGTGCGATACCTTCGAGTTGTGCAACACGCGATGCTTTTCGTCCTGTGTGCAAACCCCTTCAGAGCTAGCAAATAAACAGCCACCATTTCTTTCCAACTCTTAGAGTCAAAAACATACAAATTGCTCTGAAATTTGACTTTCAGTAGCTTTGAATGTTTCTTCAGAACAGCAAGATGCTGTTTCCTATCAATCAAAAAAGGTCTGACTGGAAACAATAGGGCTTTGATGAGAACCTGAAAGGCAGCACTTTGAGAGTTGTGCCCATGTAGTTCAGAAGTCTGTGAGAGTCAAGGTAAAGCGCCCTATTACTTCACAGCCTATTTCATGGATGTCAGTGAATATCATACCTTTTGAGGGATGACTCAATTTGTTCTCCTCTCCCCCTTCCAATCAGATCTCTGTTTCCATTGTCGCCATGATTTGAGAAATACCCGCATTTACAAAATAGTTGCATGGGTCCGGTGAAAATTTCTCAAACAACAGATAATGTACATTGATGTGTAAATTCAACACAACTATTCACAAAATAAGCGCTGGCACATGTAATCATGACCCTTCTTAGGATGTTTTGAGTGTGTACAGACATTTAAGGGGAGGATATTGGTGTGACCCTTGGGGGCCATGTGTGGCTCAACAGGCTGTACCTCTTCCTGTTCGAAAACAATTTATTATCCCGTCTAGTGCTATCAGGGCATCAGTTATGTCCGTGTCCCTTTTGGTCACCTTTAACTAATTCTTTCCAGTGCACACAAACCACACTGTATGATGACCAGATGGATAGGCATCAGAATCTACCAGAACAAGTTTCAAATGTCATCTGCTTTGATGGATTGGTTCCCATTGGTGTCCCATGGGTTACCAAGAGGAAAGCAATGGGGGAAGAGTCTGGCCACCGGTCTCCTCAGATCTCTCAGCAGAGGGTCGAATGAAGCCGAACAATGGAGGAGAAACCTCGTTGAGTCTCGCTAGTGTACGTATGGGTGCATGTGGCATTCGCAGGAAGCCAAGACTACAGGGTGTGGGGCCGTGCTCTCTGCAAAGATCCGATTTCCACATTTTTCCCTTCTGCCACACCTAAGTCCCTAATTGTCTGGCCACAGACAAAGTATTTCGAGACCACACCGTTGCAGCCAGCTTTTTCGGAACCTGGATGTTTCATTTGGGCCTGAACCAGAGTTTTGGTTGGGATCGGTTGAGTTGCGTGCAGCCATTCTCAGGGAGGAAAAGAAAATGGGATTATTTGGGAATTTGAAGCAGGGAATAAGATGCACATATTACGGCAAAAGTCTGTGTTTAAATGCCATTTGAAATATTTAGTAAGACATATGAATTTTCTATGCAAATAATCCGATCACGCTATATTCCATAGCTACGCTATACTCCCATAATTCCATTCTTCCCAATCTGACATACTGGGAATCTTGTGATATAGGTGTGTGGTGGGGTCACTGATATCAATCTCAAAAAAGTGGATTGTATACACTGTACAAAACAAAGGCACAAAACTGCACCACTTCGGCCGCTGGGGCAGTACCCCAAGATTCAGTCTTGTACCCCTACAGGCATACGAAACATAACACAATGTTGCACCCTTTTGGGTACATTACTGTACCCTAAGGATCTATGGTGTACCTTTTAAAGCTCACATAACACACAATTTTTTCCAATGTAAAGTTAATCTTGGTTACTTATAGAGTAGTATTTCATCCATTTAAGGTACAGTTAACCCTTAAAAGTCCCTTGGGGTCAAAATGACCCCAAGCCAATTTTCTTGAGTTAAAAAAGTGTTCCCTTCATCTCAGTTGAATAAGATTTTGTGACTTTTCTAGATTATCTGTCAATATTCATATAAAAAACCTGGGCTTGATTCGTTCTGAGGATGTGTAAAAAATGTTACCAAAAGAGGCCCTTAGGGGTCAAAATGACCACAATTGAAAATGAATGGGAAATAAAAAAAAAATCCTTTTTATTTGTCAAAAAAAATCAATGCATCTAGATTAAATCTGATCATTTTAACACAGAAAAGCAGACCTGGTACTAGAGCACAAATGCAATATAGACAAGACATTCTCAATCACACCCGAACGCACACACAGACACACACTTAAGGGGGTCGTACACCCGAAGTGCACATTAAATAGCGCAAGTCTACTTTAAAATGCAAAATATGCATTAGCAGCCAATGTAAATCATAAATGATTTGGGACAAATATTGTATACTCATAGAAAACAATGTGTTTGATTTCTTTTAGAATGGCGCGGCGCTGCGCGTCCGGTGTGCGACCCCCTTTACATTCAGTCAAATTTCTGTGGCATTTTGTAAAAACAGACATTTCAAAATGAACCAAAAACTACAAAAACATTCTACTATTTGAAATAATATTTATTTTTAATGTTATTTCTAATGTTTGTATATACATAAATCAACATGATCTCACAAAGTTCCGCGGGATAGTCACGGAATTTTGTGCTCATTTTTCCGTGGCATTCTCACGGATCTCCGCATTTTTCCGTGGCCCTGCTACGGACTGTCTTTTTCGTGGCATTCTCACGGATTGGTTACTCAACTGCTTTTTCCTATTTTCAAACCATTTTCGCTTCGGTTTAGGGTTAGATTTGGTGTTTGCGTTAATATGTCACTTTAACTATTGGTTTATACTATTTTTTCTGCTTTATTCTTTTATATTTTCTAAACTTTAAACAATTGTTGCCTGGCGTTGGGGTTAGAGTTGGGGTTGGGTAGGGATGTCATTTCATGTAAATCTAACCTTAAACCGAAGCGAAAATGGCAAGAAAACAGGACAAAACAGTTGAGCAACCAATCCGCGAGAACGCCACGAAAAAGACAGTCCGCAGCAGGGCCACGGAAAAATGCGGAGATCCGTGAGAACGCCACGGAAAAATGAGCACAAAACTCCGCGACCACGCCACGGAAATTCGTGAGATCAGGTTGACATAAATTCACAAAATGTATCAATGAAGTAGTGATGTGAGCTGTTGGCCACATCCAGTCAAATGAATCATGGGTCTTTATGGCCCTCTGCTTGTCAAAATAATTTATTTCCTAAACTGTAATTCTTTTATGTTTTTTTTCTAACCAGCAGATGGCCGAATTCAACACATAACATTTAGATCAATATCTAAAAACAATTTAAATCAAATTTAGATCATAATTTATGTGAAATTTTTATACAATGTTGATATTTTACAGGCAAGCTAATGGTGTAGTTGAGGAATTTAGTGGTAAACAGGTACAAAAGTACTTCATATCTCCCAAAACACAGCATTATTGTCTAGATGGGAAGTAAACAAAAAAAAATTATTTGTATCATTAATTTTTGTTATATTTTTTGTAATCACTCTTTCAATTTCTGGGGTCATTTTGACCCCCATGGAACTTTAGGTACACAAAAGGTCCTTAGGGTATACTGTACCTCAAAAGGTACAACAGTTCTATGTGTTATATACCCATAAATGAACAAAAATAACCTTTAAGGGTATCACCCCGGTGACAGAAAATGTACAGTTTAGTACCTTTTTTCTGACAGTGTATGATCTTTTTCATAAATGTAAAAGGTACAATCAGGTAAATGATAGAAATGTATAGAAAATTGTATAGAAGCTACAAATATCTAACATGAGAAAGTCCTGAATGCCAGTATTGCTCCAATTTCGTTCCTTTCATGTCTTTTTTTCCCGCTCCACTTGTTTCTGATCAATAAAGGTCTATTTTCTCCCACACAAGGTTTCCCATTCAATACATCTGCCAGAGGTTTTAAAAACATAGAAGCATGATCCATTTATTATTGGCTGTTAGCATGATCTATCTTTCTAGATACCTGCAGTTGAGAATGAGTTTTGTTTATTTCCTTTATACACACTTTATTGACTGCCATTGGTGGATGGCCAAATCAATCATACTCTGCTAGATGTCCAATTCACCAGTGCAATGAAAGGTACCTCACCCTTGCCAACCAGTAAGAGCAGCTTTTGGTTTAATCTGTGCGTTTTAATCTAAACTCCAACTTTACATGTACAGTATTCGTTATTAATACTAACTATGTCAACCAATGGTTGAAATAAATAAATCGACTGTGTCATAGCAGATCAAACTATCAGGCTTTGACACAGCTGTGAAAAATGTCATTTGAATATTTCATCAGGTATAATGCTGACCTAAAATGACTGGTCAATACTTATATAGGAGAATTGCTGATTTGAATAAGAGTCAATAGTTAACAAATATCCTGTGTTCCTTTTGGGACCTTCTCCTTCACTCGAAGCAGTTTATCATTATGAGTGAAAGGGATGTTTTTGTCATTGGCAACATATTTAATTGTATTATAAATATTAAATGTGTAAACTACTTGCACTGTGTACTGTATTCTGAATTGTATTTGTCATAAAATGTCCATTAAACAGCTATTAAGCAAGTTTAATAAACTTTATTACACAATATATTTACATTTAATAGTTTTAGAGATGCTTTTATCCGAAGCAATTTACTTTCAAGGTATTATTTTATTATCGCGTGAGATCAATGGTTGATTTGAAATGTCGCAACACACACAACACTATGTATGCTCGATTGAAGATGTTATGCTGTTAGTATTTTGATAATATAAAATAAGGCATTTCAATTACTGACTAATAACCATTTAATTGCCATTAAAAAGATAAAAGATAAAAAATTCTAATTTACATGCTCTTTAAATAGTAATGTAATATAATAAATGCTTTTAAGAGTTTGAACCTCTCACCAGATGCGGTAGAGGCGGCAAAAAACGCTTGAACATTGTGAGGTTACTAGTTTCATTCGCGCGTGAAATTCTCGTCATTTGAGACATTCACGGGGAAATTCGCGTCATGGGAGGGGCTTCTGCAACTCCGCTCAATTTGCATTGCGTCTACTGCGCCGCGCTAAACATTTCATTTTTTAACTTGCGCGTTTCCCGCGGCAAGGCTCATTTCGCGCCAATGCATGAATGAGGCGGATTTGCGTCTACTGCGCTTCGCTAAACGCCTCATAAACGCATCTTTACATTGACTTAACGTTGAAATCATTTGTGCCAGACGCACTATTCACGTTTGGTGTGAACGCAGCATTAGTCCACATAAAAAATACACGTTTCAGTTCTTTACTGAACTGCAGGAAGATGATAGACAAGCTACAAAACAACCACAATGTTTGCCACAATGATTTGCAATCATTTCCATGTTTGAAATGACAATGTACTTTTGTTACGGCTGGTTACAGGGCACATCCTCATTTCATCCCCAACATTTAAATTATGAGACATATGCATACACTTAAACGTTATATATACAGTATATACTTCTATGCATATTTATTAAATTCATAAAATTCAGCAGGGTGTATTTGCTTGTGTAAAAAGGACAATGATAATTTGCCAGTTTCTTCAAATGAAGCCATTTATCTTCCCATTACAAAAACTTAAATCAGATAATTAAATCTGCGCAATAATATTGTCTCTCCTTTATTTTTTTCTGCCCAGAGGTCTTGACATGGCTTGCAAATAGGTGTATTGATTAGATGAAAATATTCAGAAGCCCGAATCTACTTTGTGCTTAGCAGAAAGGTTCCTGGCGGTCAGCAGAAATAATCGTGAGCGTTTTGTCCCGGTGATGAATGTAGCGCTCTGACAGGTCACTTCTCCCCCCCAGCACCCTACCCGTACGCCACAATTTGTTCCCTCGGAGGGCGGGAGACGAATCTCTGTGGGTGACAGATTTATCGGTGTCCACGTGAAGCCAAACACCTCAAAATCCCTGTTAAAGGCTTCAGAGATTGAACTCCCATTTATATCCAGTTGGATTCCAGTAAAATATTTCATTCGTTTCATCAGCGGGTCAGACCGAAGACCTGGAAGCCTGGATTTTGTAAAGAACAACGTTTATTTTCAAGCCTGACAGTGATTTTATCGCTGGAGGTCACCGGGTCGCTGTAATGTTTGCTGGGATGAGTAACTGGCCGTAGCGTTAGCAAATCTGATCAAAGATATAAGATAAAATAGGTGTAATTTTATTCGGAACATTTTGGAGGGGAATGTGTTAAAAACATACAGTATTTCCGCAGCTGTCACTTGGACAGTATCCTTTAAAAAGGTCCTAATATGTATAAAGTATGTATAGATATCTATACATTTCGGACTTCTGAGATACTAAATGGACCTCTTTATGTGCAAATCTGTACGTTTGGAAAGGGTACAACACAAGTGACAGCTGGGCTACAAATTCTGACGGTTTATTATTTGCAGCATCGCATAATGCATCATAAGATGAACAATCATTTATGCATGCATCAAACAATGTCTGCCACAGATTTCCACGCGTGATTTTTATTATATCCCTGCGTTATCAATCATATCACTGGAAATTGATAGCCTACATTGATGAAATGATTGACTGTCTGCAGGTTGCTTGGCTTTTCAGGGCAAATAATCTGTTTGAGTAAAGTTAAACCTATTAAATTTATTGTCTGACACAATTAAATTGCATCACAAAGTCAAATGATTCATTTTTTTTTTGCTGCAAATCACCGAACAAGGATTGGTTCATATTTCATTTGAACAGCGATTGGCAAAGCAAAAGTTTGAGTTTTTCTAATGTAGAGAAACATATGTGGATGCTTTCTGGGTGTCTGCAGGAGCTGGAACTGATTTTTTTATTGGGCTGAATCAGAAGAGCTCTTTTTGGGAATGAGCTCCCACTTCTGAGTTCACAGGTGTCCCGGCCACAGAATGGCTCTAATTAATGGTGGTCGAGCTCTCCTGGAGAGAAAGGGCATGGGTGGTCCTCCTCACCCTACCCAAATCTGTTCCCAAGAGCATGAAAATATACAAAACCCTCCACAACCGTTTGGACCAAGTTACCGTGCACTGCCAGGCATCTCCCTTAAAGCCCAATTTACATCAGGATCGCCTAAATACGTAGTCCAAACTCCCGTCAAACTTGGACACGTGTTGGGCAACCGCATTTCAATCTACTGTCAGGAACTTAAGAACGTGAGTCTCTGAGGGAGGAAGAAATGTAATTGTTTTCGTCGTACTGTAAGGCCAAATTGAAGATGCATGTTTGATTCGGGAACGCATCCAGATTTGGGAGAACAGGTCTGTTGCCAAACAGGAAGAAAAGCCTGTGGAGAGAAGGAAGAAATAAGGATGATAGTCAATGCAATGCTTGCCCACTTGAGCCAAAACAAACACAACCCCATAGACCTTTAATGACACGATGTCAGTTGCGTGGCTCTACGAAGTAGGAGATGAGAGAATATGATATGGTTTACTTTATATAAGCATTTGAGGTTTCTGTCGGAGCCAATTGACTTTTTTATTTACATAGCAAAATGTACATTTTCCACGGCACGTAATGTGTAAAAAGTGCATTGAATCCTCTAATCTCTCTGTAATGTATGTTATTAAATGTTATACCTAGTTAAAAAGCTGCATTGATGGTCTTTTAAACCATCTATGAAACCATTAGGAAAGCAAAAATGAAGTGTTGGAAACTATTTTTCACAGTGCAAAAGGGCAGCTGACATCCAATACTTTTGGAAAGTTGTGTAATATAAGGCAGTTCTTCCAGAAAAAAAGTTTTTTGTGATTGTTACCAGCAAAAATCCTTGATCTTGCCACGTTTTCTTAAAAAATGCGATGGAATATGCGGGATATTTATGCAATTTTATGCAATAAAATGGCGGGAACTTGCAAAAATTGTGGGAACTTTTAAAAATTGTGGGAACTTGTAAAAATTGCGGGAACTTGCAAGAATTGCGGGAACTTGTAAAAACTGCAGGATCTTAAAAATTGCGGGAACTTGCAAAAATTGCGGGAACTTGTAAAAACTGCGGGATCTTGTAAAAATTGCGGGAACTTGCGAAAATTGCGGGAACTTGTAAAAACTGCGGGAACTTGTAAAAATTGCGGGAACTTGCAAAAATTGCGGGAACTTGTAAAAACTGTGTGATCTTGTAAAAATTGCGGGAACTTGTAAAAATTGCGGGAACTTGCAAAAATTGCGGGAACTTGCAAAAATTGCAAAAATTGCGGGAACTTGTAAAAACGGCGGGAACTTGTAAAAATTGCGGGAACTTGTAAAAATTGCGGGAACTTGCAAAAATTGTGGGAACTTGCAAAAACTGCGGGAACTTGCAAAAATTGCGGGAACTTGCAAAAATTGCGGGAACTGGCAAAAATTGTGGGAACTTGCAAAAACTGCGGGAACTTGCAAAAATTGCGGGAACTTGCAAAAACTGCGTGAACTTGCAAAAACTGCAGGATCTTGTAAAAATTGCGGGAACTTGCAAAAATTGCGGGAACTTGTAAAAATTGCGGGAACTTGCAAAAATTGCGGGAACTTGAAAAAACTGCGGGATCTTGCAAAAACTTTTTGCAGCTTTTGAATGATGTTCACGTCACATAATCACGTCACTTCATAACGTTCCCATGGCAACAGGGGATATGGCTGTGCTTGTGTGAGGTAAATGCAACATTTTTCAACTTTCTGCTAAGATAAATGTGATTTTTGCTACGAAAATGCGGGGATTATGAAATCATACAATGCGAAAGTGCTGCGTATCGGAAAAAATGCAGTCCCCCACATAACTATGCGGACTTTAGCTGATTATGTGTTGAATCATGCTATCTCATAATCACATTTTTCTGGAGGGACTGGGACACCTTATTTTACGCCACGTTTTGCTCGTTGTTTTATCAGTTATATGCATGAAATGTTTAAACATGGAGAAAATTTCATTTCTTATTTAAAAATAAAATATATTTCAACCTAAAATGCTGTTGTTGTGAGAAATAAATCATGCGTCTGGCATGAAGACATTATGGGTCAACCACCCATAAACGCTTAAGTTGGTAAGTTCCACCACAGCTGTTAACACCTCTCGTAATGAGCAATGCTCTGCCCTGAGACATCCACGAGACATTATAATGTCTCTCAACATCTCCCCTGTGTCATCTCAGAGGTTTACAGTAAGCACTATGATGCAAGCAGGAGACGCAAATCTCAAGGGCACGTTCCCTCAGAGAACCTCAGCAGAGAGACACGCTTTTCTAATGGGTTAATGATCGGCTCTCAAGTTAGAGTGCCATTAAACGCAGGGCAAACTCTCTCTCTCTTTCCAACACACATGTATGCTCGCTCTACCCCGGAGCGAGAATAAAGCAGAGAGTATAGAGGGCTAATTGATGGAGATTCTTCCCTATCAAAACAGCCCACCACCATAAATGCCATTCCAGTTTGTCGCGCTGTTCAAACAGCGGCCCTGCGTTAATGGTTAGGTGGAAGTGTTTGCTCTGCATTAGTCCATACCTGAGCCGGCACAATAGTGACCCTTGATGGTAGAGGAAACAGACAAAAAGACCATGACTAAATGATGTCTGAGTGCTACAGAAAGTCTCACTGACTTGTGTCGTCCCACAGGACGAGGTCAGAACATTTCAACACGTCACCAATCATTCCTTGACGATGAGATCGGGATGTTGAAAGTTTATCCGTGCTTTAACTTTATGCAATAATGTGTGGAATAATAATATTCCATATACAGTAGTTTGGATAGGATGTTTTTGGTCCCAAGTTGTCACTGGGGCAGTACCCTTTAAAATGGTCCCATTATGTATCCATTTGTTACAAATATGTACCTTTGAAATATGTACTCTTATACCACAGGGCTGTTGAATGCTCTATTCTGATTGATTGAGAAATGTTCCATGGGTGTTGATTATGTAAGGACTAATTGACGACGGGCCATTGAATTATAAGAAAATAACGCACACCCAAGGTGCAATGCGGCACGACGCGAAGCTGAGTTTTCAAATAATTCAAAGGACCGGAGTCAATTATTCCTCTTATACCACGGTTACCACAAACATTGCTCTGGTGGCTATTTTTAAGACATTTGACAAGTTAGGTGTGCGGTTATAGAAATTAATGCATACCCACGGAACATTTCTCAGCCAATCAGAATACAGCCTTCAACAGACCCGTGGTATAATTGTCAATAACCGCACACCTAACCTTTCAAATGTCTTAAAAATAGGCACCTGGGCAATATTTTTGGTAACAGTGGTATAAGCAGAATAATAGACTCCGGTCCTTTGAATTATTCGAAAATAATGCACACCCACGGTGTAAAAAATAGACCATACATTGGCCTTAAAGGCACACTCCACTTTTTTATATCCGTTTTGATATCCATTCAGCAGATATAGTCCCATTGGTAACTTTCCCATTGGACTATTTTCGGGCACTGCGTAATATCATTGCGCCTCCTGCAGCCATGTTACGGCAGCAAAGTCTTTGATTATTACGCCAGAATGAGAGTATAGTTCCTAGCCATATCTGCCTAGAAAATCACAACTTTTAATTTTCTGTCGATCTTAGTACACAATGTAACTACAGAAGAGTCAAGTTTTAAATAGGAAAAATATCAAAACTCTTTGCTAATGCTAATGGTCTAACCAGATTCAATGGATTGTGCTGAGCTGTGCTGAAGGTGCTAGCGCCAGACCCGGAGATCGGCTGAATGGATTCCAAAACGGTAAAAATCAAGTCTTTAACTGTAGAGGAGATGGAAATGAGCCTATTTTAAAAAAAAGTGGAGTGTCCCTTAAAGTGTACAGGTGTACATCTGTTTTAGCCTAGCTGGAATGTATTGACCAATCAAGATCCAGGACAGGAATTATCAGAATTATAAATTATTTTTAAAAGCTGTTTATATATGCTTAAATAGATTCTCGATACAATCAACATGTAATGCAAACAAGGAACCTAATAATGTGCATATGCTTGTTGCCTCTGCACTCTTTAAGTCTCATAAAAGGGTATGACTTGCCACCTTCTCTGACTGATATATTGATCTAGGGCTGTTATGTGCAATTAGCTTTTATTAGGCCTTACAGTTGACACAAGCAGATATCATTGAAAATGACAGAATGGATTAACAATATTGGCAGGGTGATAATTGCCCTTCTAGGGCTGCGCAATGCGAGTCCTTGGGAGGCAACCAAAAAAAGAATATCTTAATGTTTCCCTCATGCAAAGGAGGAAACTAAAGAGGTTTCTAGTAGCTTCCTATCCGTTCTGAGTCATTAGCGGGGTGCTGGATCGAGCTATTGTGAGGGTGTGAGATGAGACTTACGTGCATCGTCGGCTTGGGTTTTGCTTTCTGCTCGGCTGGGTCGATGGGGCGGGTGTGTGGATGGCTATTGCCCTGCTCAGGGGTCAGGTGGAGGCGACGGTGCAGTCTGTCAGTGTGGCTCATTCAGCTATGATTTAAAACAAACATAGAGGCATTTGAAAAAAATTTAAAGGATGTGGATGGTTGAGTTTGAGAGCAAGAGCTTTTGATAATTTAAGTGACATTTCTAAAATGCTCATTTAGTATTAATCATAAGAAAGAACATCTGCCTGTCCTTACTATTATTATAAAAATAATGCATTTACAATAAAATTACATTTATGAATTCGGTACTGTACATTCGGTAGACTAACTTAAAACCCTGTGTTACCTTTGCATTACTAATGCAATCCAGTTGAGCTACATGAACTGTTGGAACATATATATATATATATATATATATATATATATATATATCAAATTATATATCAAATTATTTTTACTGAACATGGATTGGATCTAAATAACATTCAACTGACCAACATAATAAGAGAGGCACAAATTAAGCTAAAACAAATATAATAAGACAACATGACAATCTTCAAAGGTGGTTTTTGCTATTCAGCATTTCTTTTATTAACAACATTAACTCATTTTTTACATATAATGGATTTCTTTAATAAACATAAATAATGCCAGTGCTATTACTTTAAACAGAGTATAAATTATGCTACTTCAAAAAAGTTGAACTTCTTTTCCCCCACTAAAGTGCAGTCTGTATTGTCTAAGACATTTGAGCCAGCTCAACAAAGGTTTTCTTACGGTGCTATATAATTATATATTAATTATATATTATATATTAAGTATAGTGCACACCAGAACATTAAATCATTTTAAATGAACAACAGACTAACTCATTGCCTTTATATGGTTAATTAATAAACAATCGGTATCGGCCTTTCTCATGCTATTGCCGATATGCCGATGGTTTCAAATTCATCAAAAATACCGATACATCGGTGCATCACTAATATATATATTATAAGTTAAGACTGAATGGAGCTGAAAATCTCATATGGTGTATCAGCTAATTGTGCCAAAGAATGAGAAATAGTAAATATTTTATCCACCTTGATGGCATCTAAGTGTAAGCATAAAAAAAAAATAATAATAATAATAAATACATTTTTTGTTATTTTTTTAATTTACATTTTAATGCATTTTTGTAATATTTGTCTGGACACATGCTGAAAACAGCTCTGTTTTCTAAATAATATTTGAAAAATGATGTAAAAATGTATGTAAAACATATAACATAAAACTTTGCAATTATCCCCCAAATATTCTTTCAGAATGAAATTAAACCAGAAATTTTTTGCAAATTTTTTTTAAGCAAATTTATTTACAAATTTGAACCCTTTTACATTTAATTGTACGGACACAAAATAATTAACGTCACGTCATTGACCCATTATATTAAAATATATAATATACTGTATAATATAATATATAATATATATGCTTGTGTTTTTCATTACATACAATTTTTGGTGTTTATCTTAATTAGCGATTGTCGTATTTTCCCTGTCGTGGCGTATATCCGAGTAAAAATGGCTTCTGAAATGAGAAAAAAAGGTAGCGCAGGATTTGAATTTGTCCATTGAGAATTGATTGGATCGTTGGAACTTGGGTCACGTTGCTATTTACTTATTATTACTGCGATCTTTTCCCGGGCCTGCCCTCCTGCCATTCCTCGTGACCGGAAGTAAAGAGAGATCGTTTCGCGGAGGGGAGGAGATTGGCATTTTTGACATGAATTTTTTAAAAACAATGAAGTTCACAGATAAATTATTTGTAAAAAAAATCACAATATTAAAATAAGTCATTGTTGACTTTAAAGATATGTAAAGAGAATATATATGGTGAGAATACTGGAAAATGTTGCAGCTGGATTCAAACTTTTATCACCCACAATAGCACCAGAGCTCAACATGTTAAAGGGGACATTTCACAAAACTTTGGTGTCCTCAAAGTACGTATGTGAAGGTTTAGCTCAAAATATTATCTAGATCATTTAATATATTGCCACTTTGTAGGTGTGAGCAAAAATGTGTCGATTTTGGGTGTCCTTTAAAATGCAAATGAGTTAATCTATGCACTATATGGCAGTGTTGTTGTTGGATAATGCAGATTAAGGGGCGGTATTACCCCTTTCTGACATCACAAGGGGAGCCCAATTTCAATGACCTATTTTTTCACATGCTTGCAGAGAATGGTTTACCAAAACTAAGTTACTGGGTTGATCTTTTTCACATTTACTAGGTTGATGGAAGCACTGGGGACCCAATTATAGCACTCAAACATGAAAAACTTCATATTTCCATGATATGTCCCCTTTAACTGCTAAGCATTTTACTATTTGGTAACACTTTTACAGTAAAGGGCATTACAAGGCATGCATTTTTTATCAGTACTCATGTTCCCGGAGTTCAAACCCATGACCTTTTGCAAAGCTAACGTGAGCTAAACAAATGTAAAATTATTATTGTCTTTTACTAAATCAACTTAGGATACATCAGCAAAAAATTGCTCTCTACAGTACACCAGAAACTAACAATGGTCAGAATATTCATGATGTCACGCCATACACATCCTTAAATGACAATTCAATCACAGCCTATTTATATGTACAGCTTGAAAAGATCCTCGCCATAAACTTTGCATTCCACATGCAGCCGTTTTCAAATTTACAGCCATAATTCTGTACATCTGAGACATCTGTCAGTTATGATTCAACTCCAGGGTCATAATCAAACCCGGGGGGTTCAGAAGAGCTGGCCTTGTTTGACTCTCGAGTGTTTTTCTTCGGCCTCACGCGCTTTGTTTTGATTTTCGCGGCGACTGCAAACACCTGACAGAACCACGAGTGCTATTGTTCCACGAAGCTCTTGAAAATAGAAGCATATAGGAAGCAATGAACAATGACTGTTGCTTGACCCGCTAATGGATCTAGCAGCGGTACGATGTTTTCTCTTTTCTCCTCCGCCGGAGGAAAACATATGGGGTTTAATTAAACACGGAGTGGACGGATCCGATCCGACCAGACATTCCTTTCGCTGGGAACATGCGTGCTGGGGGCGTCGTGCTGCAATAGTACAGTAGAGGAATGCTAATGTAAACACATCTCAGGTAGAAACACGAAACAAACATGATAAGCGGACAGTATGACTCAGAAATGCCGCAGCGCATATCCCAGCCCTTTCCCAGGCTCCGAGTTGTATTTACTCTCTCGACAATGCCCGACAACACTTCTTTTCTCTGTCTGGACTCTCTTTTGGTCATCCCTTGGTTTTTCATTGATGATAGCTAGGGAAGGTCAACAAAACAAAGTTTCCACGCAGCCAGTGTGGGTTATGAAAACGTTCCCTGTCTTAACACACACATAGAAACTATATTAGAACTGAATGTTTATATATGTAGGATAAAGAAACAATGTTGGACTTCATAACTACACCTGGACTGTAACACACAAACTCCTCACTCATCTAATACTACACAAAACAAAGCGTAGAGCTGTCACAGCCAGGAAACGTCTACTGAAGCCGAGTGTCCCACGCCCTTTGGCTTTTTTCCCCATTATCCTCATGTAACTGCATTTCAACAGCTTTGGAATGAACGCGTGACAAAAGCCCATTATATCTATGCTATTTCCTTTGTGTACCATATTGACATTATATCATACGCAGTGTTTTCCAATAATCAAACACAGATTATTTTGGGAATTGCGCACTGACAGGGGTTTGGATAAAGAAGCACACAGCTGAACAATGATCTCGGAGCTCATCGATAGACCGAAGCCGTACTGTCATTCATTACAAGACATTTGTTTTTTATAGAAATGCAAGTGGGAGACAACAAGGAAATTGTTTTCACTACCAGTTACTGGATGTGAGTTCATCCATGTAGTGTAATAAGTTAATGAAACTATTACCTTATCAGGTCCAGATGAAATCTGTAAACTGTTTATTCACATTTTTAGAGCATCCATAAAAAAGTAAAATGTGTACCTATTGCAGACTTAAGCTTAGAAAGCAATATCTACCAAACAAATATGAAAGACTTTGATTTAATTGTAAATTATGCAGATTTAAGCTGCATGGGCCTTCTTACGACATCTCAGATGCAACATACGCCACCTTCGCTAAAAATATTATGATATTACGCGAAGGCTTTCTCATGTATGTTTATCAAATACTTGGGCTTCAAATCCACTTAATTCCAGCCTCGCGCCATTCAGAATTACCGGTTTATTGACTAAATCTGTTTAACGCCATGATTATATTTCAGCAAAATCCTCAAACTGCACGGAAGGCAAATTCCATGGACCATGTAGGATTGTGGCTAAAACTGGTACTGCAATCACACAACCGGTGGCCAATACACAAAATGACAACATAAACATCAGTTGAGGGCTGCAACTCCACTTATTAAATTACAATATCCTGGCCAGACCACCAGTGATATAAGTATTTAACATGAAAATGATTTCTTAATGTCTGGTGACATATCAGGGCCATTTTATGATTAATTGATATAAATTTCTTACATTACTGTTCCTTTAAATAAGACTGGGTATCGATTCAGATGTTCCAGATCGATTCGATTCGCAATCTATTAAATGGATTCAATTCCAATTCTCTATTCAATTTTTGATTTCGATTCTCGGATCGATTTTTACACTCGATTCTCGATTAAACTCAATGAATATAGATTTAATATTACTACAGCATTTCACCACTGCATAACAAAGCTTTGTTCTTGTTCACAACACTATCGTCATCGTCTTGCTTGGTAAATCTAAAATGCTTCTATACCTTTGAATTTTTATGTGAAGGTGGCATCAACGTTGACGAAGCACCTGAAACCGCCATTTTAAGCACTAAATGAATGAATGACAGGCTCGCCTTTCGCTCCTTGGTAACATTGTGCAAGGCAGGAATGAGGGTGACATCTAGTGGAGTAGAAAGACTATTACTTAGGTTAACGTTAATCAATGTTTGCGGAAATAAATATGAAAAAAAATTTATTCGTTTTTTTTGCCCAGCCCTACATTTAAACTTGCGTCCCTTGTGAGTACTTGGACCTGAATACAACCCGAATATGGCAGCGACATAAATCACAGCGCCCCCTAATGTGTGGCTCAGTTTCTTCATTTATACATTTTTAATTCATTGGCTTTTATCATTTGCAATGTTTCTAGTTGCATCTTTAGTGATTTTGCGATTGTTTACCAGTCCCTCCGGAAAAACGCGATTGTGCGATCGCGCAATATATTGCATAATCAGCCAAAGTCCGCATATTTATGCCGGGCTGCATTTTTTCCAAATACGACGCACTTTCCTCGCATTAATTACATATTTCCGCGCACAAAATATGCGGGCTTGCATGATTTCATAATCTCCACATTTTCGTAGGAAAAAGTCACCTATATATTAGCAGAAAGTTGAAAAATGTTGCATTTACTTCCCAAAAGCGCAGCCGTGTCCTCTATTGCCATGGGAACGTTATGAAGTGACGTGATTATGTGACGTGAACATCATTGCAGCTTTTGCAAGTTTCCGCAATTTTCGCAAATTCCCGCAATTCCATTGCATAAATATCCCGCATATTCCATCGCATTTTTTAAGAAAACGTGCCGCAAAATCGAGGATTTTTGTCCGCAACAATCACAAAAAAACTCAGCGTTTTTCTGGAAGGACTGGTTTACTATGTCTTTTTTAAAGGTAAACACCACCGTTTTTCAATATTTTATATATTTTACCTCAACTTAGACAAATTAATACATACCTATCTTTTTTTAATGCGTGTACTTAATCTTTGTACAACATGTCGTGGATGTGTTAGCATTTAGCCTAGCCCCATTCATTCCTTAGGATCCAAACAGGGATGAATTTAGAAACCACCAAACGCTTCCATGTTTTCCCTATTTAAAGACCGTTACATGAGTAGTTACACGAGTAAGTATGGTGGCACAAAATGAAACGTGGCGATTTTTTAAGTGGATAAAAAATTTGAACTATATTGTATGGCGAAAGAGCGCTTAGTAATTTCAATTTCTGACTAATGACCCTTTCATTGCCATTAAAATGAAATTGTTAAAAGTCTAATGCTGCATTCACACCAGCCCTGCTAGAGGCGTCAAGCACGTGATTTCAATGTTAAGTTAATGTGAAGACACGTCTGGAGGTCTCGCGGCGCGAATGAGGTGTTTAGCGTGGCGTGGTAGACGCGATTCCACCTCATTCGCACATCTATTTCGCGCGAATGGCGTGAATTGAGCGTTGCTGCGGCAAACGCGCGAGTTAAAAATTTTGAACGTTGGCGGAAAAACGTGGCGCGTTAACCAATCAGGAGGTTGCTCTAGTAGTGACGTGATTACAGGAAGCGAGCGGAGTCGCAGAAGCCCCTCCCATGACGTAAAGTTCCGCGTGAATGTCTTAGACTAGAATTTCACGCGCGACTGAAGAGAGTAAACTCAAAATGTTCAAGCGGCAAACTAGACGCGGTAGAAGTAATTTTGACGTCTCAAATGCGACTGGTGTGAACCCACAACAATAAGGTCAGAGTCTGATTTAAAAAAAAGCTCATTTACAAGAAAACATATCAGACGCACTTAGAGGGTTTTGCATCTCTAGATAACAATAAAAATATAAAAAAATTATAATATTACCATATAATGTTGGATAATCAAAGTCAAGTATCTCATAAAAAGCAGTTGCCCCTATGTCCAAAGTAATTACATTATTTTTTATTCTACTGTATACATTAAATAATATATAACCTTCTAAAGACTAATAAATTGTGCAGGTAATTTTGCACATATAAATGTGTCTATTGGCCTGCACATGAGTCTCCAGGTCCTGGTTTCATTAGCTCCTGAAGCCCTCTCCTCCGCAATTGAAACCTTGACCCCAGCCGCGTTACACTTAACATGTTTTATTCTGCTGTAAAGAGATCTGTGTTTAGTGCTGTGGTCCCTCCAGCGTCGTAAAACGCGGCAGAGAAAGAAAAAAGGCGACCGGTGACAGGGGTTAAGTTGACAAATCCCTCGGCTTTGAGCCTCAGAGGGCTGGTAATCTCTCCGGTAAGCAAAGAGCTCTCAGGTACCCCTTCTGTTATCAGTGCACATCCACTTATGGTAGTCAAGACAGTCACACTCTGTTGTCTTCCCCCTTGTAGCTGCTGTGGGGCAGTGACATGTGGGTCATTAGGTACCATCGCTTCAGTCAACAGGCCTGTGTTTGCCGGCCCACTTGTCCTGGGACTCTTTATCTTTGGCGCCTAATTTAGATGGCATTGTTGCCCCTCACCTTGTTTGAAATTGCTCTTTTGTGTTGAATGTTGTTCATCGAGAGGGAGTGAACACAATTCATTTTTTAAACTTTTAAATCTTTTTTTTTTTTAAATATATATATATATATATATATATATATATATATATATATATATATATATATATATATATATATATATATATATATATTTATTTATTTATTTATTTATTTATTTATTTATTTATTTATATGTTTTTTTAGAGCGGTGGGTCATGACTCAAAAGTACATAAATACTAAATAGATAATAATAAGTATACAATTGCGCACATATAGCAAAATAAATTGTTAATTTTTAATTAATGGATGATATATATTTTCTTTTGTTGACATTTAAGCCTGTCATCTGTCCTTTTGAAGAACCTACCCAAATTAGTTATACGGCAACATGGACAGTTTCCATGAAATTCCCTTAACCTTGAAAAACACAAAGTAAAACAGAAATAAAATAAAACCCAGACACACATAAATACAGTTTATGTGTTGGATCACCACTTCTAAAGTCTAATACAAAATATGGCTTCTGTTTTAACACTTAACACACTGTAGGAATCAGTTTCGCTACTCCTCCTTGCAATATAACTAAGGAGTTTATTTGCCTTTCCATTAATTTGCCTCAATGAAGTGTGAATGGCCTGCATCAACAATCTCCAATGTGAATTATGATCATTTTAGTTTATGATAATAAAAGTCACTCACACCTTAAACTCAAAGTAAAATGAGTCTTGCACGCATTCCAATCTAGATATGTATAGAAACAATAAACCAAAAATGTGTGTGCTGGTGTTTTGTAGTAGTAGTTCAAAGTTTGCGGCTCTATATCAACCTGTTGATGTTCTTTTGATCTTGCATTTTACCACCTTTCCTATTCCATTCACTCATTGGTGGTAAGGCAGTTTTAACTCTCTTCTTCACCGGTTAATCATTCCTTCACTACTATCTATCCCCTGCGGCTTATCTATCCGTGTGTCACTTTATAACTGGCTGTTATCATTCCCTCCAACTCCACGTGATCTGCACAAACCTATCAGCCGCAGGAGTTTTGAATATTGTTGGATAGGTGAGATGTGACTGCGGGTGTAGAGCAGGTCATGCTGGGGGGAGGACGGGGGTTTGAGGGGTGAGTGGCGTGTGTGTGAAAGTAAATGCCAGGGTGGTGGTTTCATCAAAAAGACCTCAATTTTTTTAACGGACAGTGGATGCTAAGAAAAGTTTGATCTTGGGAAAGAATGGGAGGGCGAGCTGCTGTTGCTGTATGTAATTTGTTTTGCATACAATGTTTACTAGTTTTGAAAGTGAATTAGGACGAGACTCCAGTAAAGATTTGGGTAAGTGCACTATACAAACATTTAGTTGTTTATTTGCTCTTAAAAGGAAGTTTCTATCACCTTGATTCACCTGCTGAACTGCCATTATTCATGATACTATCAATTACTTTATTTATTAATTGTATTATTCATTACTTTTATTGTAATATTCAGTAGTATGTCAAGGACTGTGACCAGTCATTTAGGACTTTTTCAATCTTTTTCCTCTTTTGGATCCATATGACAGGTTAAGCTTAACAATAGGCCTTATTGTTTTTTCCTAGCTTGAAATATTTTTTGACCTAATGTCCTTATTGCTCACTTTTTTACCGTTTAAAGGCTTTTAAGAGTTGATTTTTTTAACCAGGATACAGTGTGTTTGGAATTGTATGCGATCACATAAACGGTACATTTTTGTCATTTTATTGTGCTATATTTTGTTACAGATAAGACGGCAGACTAGCGGAAAATAGCGGAATTTATAAATATTTTAAGACTGTTTTATTTATATGAATTAATTTTATTTGTAATATTATTTATACTCATATTTAATAATTTACTATCATTTGCTGTTATATTATTAATACTACTTTTAATCATTTTACTTTATTCTAGCTTATACGCTTATATTTCTAAGATACAAATTCACAACGTTAGCCCAAACCAAAAAACTTTCGTTTTTAAAACAAACATCCAGTTGTGCTTGTCTGTTCAAAAAGTTGATTGCAGAAATATTTAAAGTTTAAGAATTTATTTGAAATAGTAAGACAATATTAATAATTAAATCTTTAGAGAAAATTAAATATTTCTTAAATTTCGACATTTTGTCCAATACATGGGTTTGTGTGCTGATTTTCGTACTGTTTTGTATTATGACTATATTATGTGCCGATTATTTTGGTTATATCTGAGCGACAAAGCTATCATGCTAAAAGATTAAGTATAGGTTTATGGTTTTATGACTTAACATTATATCCGCACCGACGGGCGTCACATTTACAACATTTATGTGAGCGCTTTATTTAGGGATCTTCTCACGTGCTTTTATAAACATTATCCTAACAAAATAATCGCATAAAATAGTACTATAATAAAACTACTATTTATCACGGCAAAATGTAATATTTTACAGTTAGCCTACCTACATAAGGTTTCTATAAATTTATTTTTTATTTTACTTCAAATAGATTATTATACGTCAAATAGATTTTAATAGCATACTAATAAGGCAAATAAATACTCGTAACTGCTTTTTTAAATACAGTATATTTTTTTTCCTTCGCTTTTCATTAAATTCCCCAAACAGTAATATTTAATTGCCCCAGCAATCCAATGTACACACAAAATAGGCTACTTGACCCTCCGGCACATAACAACATACCTCCCGGTGCTCCCCTTAACGGCGCTGCGTGTCTCGTAATGTTCAACTACATTGTTTTAGTTTTGTCTCTCTGTTAGCAGATCCGCTGTAAGTTTTATTAAACAGCTGTTGTCGACCAAGTGAATGAGGCAGAAGCGCTGACACTTTCGCTCGATTCTGATTGGTCGAACGTGTGACGCCAGCGCACCGATCCCAGCGCTGATTGGCCGTCTGGGTGTCAGTGCGGCGTAAACAAAGCAGCGAGGAGCGGTTTGAACTTCACATCTCTGACATTATCGCAGATAGAGCGACTCGGAGCGCGCGCGGAGGAGGGGCTCGCGCAAAGTTCATGACAGCTCGTGCACTCCGGTTTAAAGACCAGCATCGCCACAACGACCACTCGACGAATACACAGATAACGCTATACTTTAGTACAAGGGGTCTTTGTATAGTTTAATGGCTGTGTTGCTAGTTTATGTTCCGTTTCCTAATGCTTTGAGTCGCGTGAATATTAAGTTATTAACTGTACGCTGCGCATGAAGCGTCTTTCAAATGAATATTCACAGTTGACCGGTGCGCTTGTAAATTGTAACACAATTTAGCGTAGTTAAGCCGTATCCATACACGCAGGATTTTTGTCGGACGTTTGGACGAGGTTTCTGAGATTGTCTGGTGTTGCTCGCGCGCAGGCAGACCACCGGACGGAGCGGCGCGTGCTCATCCTCGGCTCAGCAGAGCTGTCATGCTGCCTAAAGTCGAGTCGGAATCTCTCGGACTCGCTCGGTCGCATGGGGAACAGGGGCATATGCCCAGAAACATGCAAGGTAAGCGTTATATTTCACACTAAATCTGTGCCATGCACCTCGGGGGCTATCATTTATTCACGCAATTACACGAAGCCGAAATAAGACCCTTTGGCTGAAACAGTTGCCCACTTGTCAGTTATTCTGTTGTCAGCGACCTTTAACATGAGCATAACAGTGCATGCAACAAATATAACTTTGACCCGCAGAGTTTGTGAACTAGTTTTGCCTTTCATGTCACTGAAATTATATGTGAAATAGGCTAATTTATGGTTTAACATTTTAAACTTGAATTGTCTGAGTGTAACCGTGTATGCGTGTAAAATACCGACACATAATTTGAACAGACAAAACTAAAAAAGTTTAGCATTCAAACAAATTTACTTCAACAACTGAAATATGCAAAGCTGTATTTAAAAGATAAATTAGATAAAAACAAACAAAAAAGCCACTAAAAGTGTGATAGTTTGAGTTTTAAATAAATTGAATGATCTGTACCACCTCCCACAGTATTTTGTCTTACTAAGCCTATCAAACTGATGACGGGACACGAAATATAATGACTGCACAGCTTTACACCACACATAAATCATTCACTTAGAGTCTATAATATATTAAATAGCAAAACAAAATTAACTGAATATAAATACATTTTAGCTGCGTGCGTACACGTGTCTAAAGACGAATTGTGATCAGAGATAATTTATATAGGTTATTTTTCAAAGTGCTGAGGGATATTTCTCAAATAACTTTAGTTTATGATATATTTTCCAGAAATAGTTTTTTTAAAAGCAATATTTAAATCAAAACCTTATTATTTCATGGCACTTGATCACAGGTCACAAATCAGAGAGCAGTAAATACCCATTTATTTATTTTTAAATCATAGAAACTTGGCACGTGTTAAAATTTATAGTCAAATTTTAAATGTAAATAAAAATGTAAGACTATGAAAATACCTAAAACGTAATTCATTGAGCATTGTTTCACGTACAGTATATGGAATGCTACAATTTATAAAAAAAAACACTTGTTGCGTTCTTTTACAGATCCGCGTATTTTCAAAGGGAAAAGAAATAATAAGAAAAATACAATCACACTGCAAAAATAAATCGTGAGTATATCACATAAATAAATAGATGTTAAACGAAAATCAACGAATGTGTTCTGTTTTAGGCCTTTCCGAAAAGTTTTATAAACATTTAGCGCTTTGCAATCTGTTTCGAGCTAAATGTATTTTTTCTATATAGCTAGAAAATTAATTTCGAATGTCTTATAAAATAACTTTTCGTTTTAGGCCAATGTAGAAATTGTTGCTTTATTCATTGATCTCCCAAACCGCATCACTTCATGTTAAATGTTAATGAATCAAATTAAGATTGAATAATTAAAATGAAAAAAGCCCATTCAGAGAGAGAGAGAAGAACAGTCAAAGATGCGAAGCAAGAGAAATGATACAGTATATTTTAAAAGCACAGATTGCTGTTATATTTACATGTTGTTTTGCTTTTATTCGCCTCGTGGCTAAACGTTGCACTCCAACTCCAGACACCAGCCTCTCTCGCGCTCCCACACCAATTTACAGCCATCATGAATATTAACCAGATTGAAACTGAAGTTTTCTTCTGTCAGCGACCATCCTCCACACAAAGCTTCGGTTATTTCCCAGAGACACTTATTTTTCTTCTCCAAACCTACATACACGTACAAAAAATTCATTTTTTTAATGCTAATATTTTAGGAGGCGCACAAATGTCAATTTCTGAGTTGTTTGCTCAACTATATCTAGGATTTGTCACTCTCTATAGTCCTGTTATGATGAAATTAGCAATAATAATAAAACGACATGCAATTAATTTGAATTTTGTTAAAAACATAGACTACTATTTTAATATTACCATGTATGCTGATATTTGTTTTTTTATTTTCAGCCCCCCAGTTTAAAATGATGGACTACTCCTACGATGAAGATTTGGATGAAATGTGTCCAGTGTGTGGGGACAAGGTGTCTGGATATCACTACGGTTTACTGACCTGTGAGAGCTGTAAGGTGTGTACAATGTAACTTCCTCCAGTTATTTGTGAGCCAGTTTCTAAAATCTGCCATTTGTTTATTAGTCAATTTCACGTGTCAGAGTTATTTGTTAGTATATTGTGAGATGTTGACTTTATGATTGCATATTTTGTAAGTGGAGACATATCTTGATTGGGTGTTTTGTTATTGTGCAATTGAAATCCGGTGATGTGTTTATGTGGTGGTCTTGAGATCAGTCACACATAAACTCAGAGTTCGGAAACTGTACGGGACAGTTTCTTTGTCTCACACACTTCCATATGTGCACACACATGTGAAACTCAGATTGTTGATGTATGCAAAAGCTTTTTTCTTTAATCGTCAACAGAATTTTGTAGCAGACATCATGAGAAAATTACTTTGTATTGGAGATATTTAAACCTTGCATCGTATTATAAACTAATATTTGAACATTTTCTTCATTAGGAAACTGATTTGTAAATAGGATGTATGAAATGTTTTGACTTGACTTGTTTAGTTGCTTTAGTAAAGGATTTGTATTTTTAATTTCAACTTATTAAAGTTAAAATAGGCTAGATTTATGGTTACTGATCTCTGTTGTGCACCGTGATATCATGGGCATGAGCGCACGTGTGTGTTGAATTCTGGGCAATATTGATTCTTTTAGTTTTAAATGGAGCATCTCCCCACGGTGTTGATCAAGAATAAGTTAATACCTTTCCTTGTTTGATTTTCTCCTGCTTTGAAAATGAATTCAGAACTGTTGCAGGTGAAATCTTGTAATCCTACCGCAGTAAATTATGGATATAATTTATTGAATTTTTCAGCTGCTTTTTGGGGTTCTGCAGTATGAATAATAGGTTTAGAGCTGCTGAAGCGTGAATTTATTTTAAAGACATTTTTTTTAATACCTTTGCCTATATATTTTATGGTTTAAAAATTATAAAATGAGGAAAGAGTTTATTAAATGCTCTAAATTAGATTAGTATTTTATGTGCAATTTTGCAGTCACCACAAATATAAATGTTTCAGTGTGAATTGTACTATTCCCACTTTTTCCTCTTTAGTGAATGACATTATTAAATATATAATATCAATTTGGTTTTTAATTGCTCCGACAGTACAGTAGCTCATGACATGTGAAATATGTTGCACTTGTACATCACGAGGCTAAACTAGATCTTTATATTCCAGAAGATGTCAAGAGGGTCACCTTAAGCGATAGTAGCCTGAACCCGGTGGGCTATTTTGTCCGACCTTGTTGCGCATGTCCGCTCGGGTTAGACGATACGTGGTCAACATCTCACGTTTCTTTCCAGCCGCAGCCTTTATTTCTGTTTGTTCACGTCAGGGTGTGTGTGGGTGCACATGTCAGTTTCTGTGTGGGTGAGTGTTTGTGCGTGTTTGTGTTTATACAAGCGGGCGACGACTGCTGAGGGAGAGTTTCTCACCCCGTGGCGCTACTTTTATTTAGGTCTACTTGTGTGGCCGTGTGTGTAACACCTCTCTTTTTCTGTGCGAACGGAGGTGTGTGTGCGAGGTTGCAAAATACCGGGGTCAAAAGTTTGACATCTTAATTCACCTCTCTCTGCAGGGCTTCTTCAAGAGAACGGTGCAGAACAACAAACGTTACACATGTATAGAGAATCAGAGCTGTCAGATAGACAAGACCCAGCGGAAACGCTGCCCATACTGCCGGTTTCAAAAGTGCCTCACTGTCGGCATGAAACTGGAGGGTAAGAAACCTTCGCAATTACATTCTTGAGTTCTTCGGAACAGTCTAAGAATTCTGTACCATCACTACACGAATCCCCTAAATCTGATGTACTGTGTAGATGTGCGGCTCTGATGACTGTTAATTGTTTAACTGCTGGAGGGCAAAATTTTCAGCGCTGTCGTTTTATAGCTGGCTCGCTTTGATTTGCTGGCCCATGCTACCAACAGGATACAAGACCCTCCAGCGCCCTGTCAGATCCATCCAAAGAGATGAGCGCTCGCTTATACTGCCCACAGGCTCGAAATGATGGTTTTAACTCCTTGGGAAAGCTGCAGACGTGGACGTTAGCCAAAATAGTGTTTGGAATACAAACCATATTAATTAATTAATTACAATCTGATCATAATTATTTATTTTACATTACATTTAAAATCATTTTGAAATTTTTGGAGGAAAAATGTATACAGATGAAAATAAAACCATCTATAATATTTTATTATATGTGCACTGTAAAAAATACCTTGCTGCCTTAAAATTTTTTGTTAAATCAACTAAGATTTACAAGTCATGTCAACAGAGATAAGTTGTCACAACTTATTAAATATAGTTGATAAAAGTCAACTTAATTTTATAAGTTATAACAACTCACCTGTAGTTATAACAACTCATCTCGAGTCAAGATAAATAATAATAAGTCGAAATGACTTGTAAATCCAAGTTGATTCAACAAAGAATTTTAACAGTGTGACGCTGGACCACGAAACCAGCCATAAGTAGCACTGGTATATGGATCAAAATTATTGTTTTTTTTTAAACCAAAAATGATTAAGATATTAAGTAAAAATAATGTTCAATAAAGATATTTAGGAAATTTCCTAACGCAAATATATCAAAACTGTATTTATTGTTAGTAATATGTGTTGCTAAGCACTTTAATTGACAACTTTAAAAGCAACTTTCTTAATATTTTCATCGTTTGCATCCTCAGATTCCAGATTTTTAAGTATTGCCCTATCCCGGTGGTCTCCAACATGGTGCCCGCGGGCACAAGGTTGCCCGCACAGAGTCTGTGAGGTGCCCGCCAAAGCACATTCTATTAATAGAATCAAATGTAATATTTATTTATTACATTTTTTTATATTAGCTTGGCTTATTTTATGTACATTATCATTTTAAACAATAATAAAACATATTAACAAGTAAAATAAAAAAGTTTTAAGTAGACTATATCAAAAAAGTAGCCCCCAGATCCATTGTGGTAGCCCTTGCTCACAAAAAGGTTGGAGACCCCTCAGCTTTTAGGTGATGTATAAATCTCAATTTAAAAAAATTGACCTATATTTTGTGGTCCAGGGTCACATATAGTGTATACAACTGTCCACTACACCTATGTAGTATATAATATACATGATGGCAGTGAGTAATGCAAGTTATTAATTATGTTAAATAATATTACTTGAAATGGTACACATTTAAATGCTTTCAACAAACAGATCTGAACGAGAAGCAAAAACAGCACATCCATATCAGTGTGACACAGACGAGTGTTCCTCCATGTCTCCATGGAAGTGCCATTATCAATATACTGTAGATTAAGGGAAGCTGCAGTTCTCTAAAAATCATAGGATGATCTGTCTTATGTGTTATGACTTCAGAGGAAGGTCTTTAATTGTCTTCCTTTATTTATTTCTGTCTCAGTTAGAGATAAAGTGGGAAATCTTTTCTTTTATATTTACAGTATGTTCATTATCATTGCAGATGATGTTGAGGAAGCGTAGAGGAAGTTAAACAGTCTCGCCCGTGCGCTTATTTATTCGATCCCAGTGCAATGCTGTGCTCGGTCGAGCGTAAAATCGTTTCGATTTCATCAAACGTCTGCTATCCATACCAAGAACCTTGATGAATCAGAAGATCTCCGCACAGATATTCAAAAACATCCGCCGCGCTTTGCATTGCGCACTTTGTCATTTTTTGGGGTGCACATTGGCCTGGGCCGCCGGAGCTGTGCTATTACTTATGCATAGGTATCATAGCTATTCATGTGTGCGCGTGAAACTGAGTAGAGCTCGGGCGGACATGACAAACTGTGTGTCAGGAGTCGGCCAGGGGAGGCATTCATATGCCTGTGATAGGACAGGGAATCTCGCCCAAGCAACGCTTAATATTCCTGTATATTAAACGCACATAAATCAGACGATAAGCAGCGCTTGAATCTGCCCAGACAGGCCCTGTCTGCAGAGACACGCCGTACCAGCAAACAAACACAACAACGATTGACTCCCAATTCAAGCAAATTAGATCAGCCAACTGCTTTTATTACCAAGGCAATTGCTTTCCGAAAGCAGTTCGAATAACTCACTGGTTTTATCAGTCACATAGAAGTACAGTAGGTGAAAAAGACATAGACTTACACAATAGACATACAAACGCACATATATATACAGTTCTGTGCAAAAGTCTTAGGCCACCATCACCAGCTTTGTTGTTTTAGCAAAGGTTTAATGTCCATCCATATTCATTTTTCACTTTTTTTAAAATACAAACAGAAATACAGGAAATATGTACACAAAGTTAAAAACAAAACTAAATGTCTTCTTCAGGCATCAGTCAGTATTTAGTGAGACCTCTCTTGGCACTAAACACATCTTGAGCTTTTTTGAGGAAAATGAAGTCCTGAAGTTATTCGATTAGAATTAAAAATTAGGATTTAATTTCATTTAATTTTAAGAGATCCTGCAGTTTCCTGCTATTGCTCAAGTGGAAGGGTAGTTTACCCTAAATACTTGACACTTCATACTTTTATACTGTTTTTAATACTACATACACATTTCCTGTATTTTCTGGTTGTATTCTAATTAAAAGACTGAGAAATAATTATATATGATCACTGTACAATTGCAAAAACAACAAATCTAATGGTAGCATGGTGGCCTAAGACTTCTGCACAGTACTATATATATAGGGATGCACGATATATCGGCCGACATATCGTTATCGGCCGATAAATCGTTATCGGCCGATAACTGCTTCGTTTTAATATTATCGGTTATCGGTCTGATAGCAAAATTAGGCCGATAAATGAAAGCCGATAAATGATGGATTATTTTGGTTTGTTGAACCACTTCACTTGCTCATTGCTGGCCATGTGGAGTTTTGATTGGTGCTTTCTGTGACATAGCACGAAGATGACACGTGTTGCGGGCTTAAGAAGAGTATGCTAGTCTAGCGCAAAGACATATGTCCGCGGTCTGGGAGTTTTTCATTGTGAAATTAATATGAATATTTATTGGCCTATATATATATCGGTTATCGGCCCCCAAATATAAAGAGTTATCGGTTATCGGTATCGGCCAAAATTTCCATATCGGTGCATCCCTAATATATATACATACATAAATATATATATACATATACTGTAGTGTATGCATGGTTAGCAATAACTGCAATAAAAGAACAAGGCTATGTACTGCACTGTATATACTTTAAAAATAGTAATTGAAACAGTAGGCGTAATACCACCATAAACAAATAACAGTTGTGTGCTGCATAGCGTCATCAAGTTGCATGTTTAATTTAGCTGGTGGCGTCAAGTTCTCATCGTGTAAATAAACTGTAATGAGCACATATTTACTATTTTTAATTTAGTTCGGAGTACAATTACATGAGTCAGTACAATATTTTATATAAGTAAAGTTCTGGTGTATTAGTTACCATAAAAGGGTCGTCAGGTAGATTGCAATGCATTTTTCGTTATAAACAGGCAGCACATTTTAGTAAATATATAAAAGGTCGTTCGGATATTTGATTTATACAGAATTGCAAACTGTATACTGCAACAATAGCATTCTGAAAATATCACAAAGCACCCTCTTTACAACCCCTCCCTCCCCAAAAAAACCTGAGTATGACTTGAATGTAAATAACCTTGTTTAATTAGACGCCGTGAGAAATAAAGAAACCCTATCAGAAGACAAAAAGCAAGAGGGGGATGGTGTGCCTACACGTGCATGGACGGGGGGGTGTTGGGTTGCGGGGGTACGAGCATGCATTCATGAGTCGCAGGTTCTAATTGTGATTTCCCAAAAGAGCCACCTATTAGTTTCAAGCTTGTTAATTACCCATAAATCATTAATAGTTCAACTTCCCACTATGTTATTTTTTATTTTATGATCGGATACATTTTAAAAACCACAAAACACCAATAAATAAATGCAACACTTCACCACAAGTTGCTAAGGAATCATCGCTTGCCAGAATGTTACTGATGCTAGCAGCAGGATCGCCGCGGCAAGGCTTGCCTCCCTCTCTCGCCGGATCAATCACATCACACGCGAATAGTTGTCAAGCGCACACGCACCACTGCGACAAGGGCCATTAAAATCACTCCCCAGGCAGCTGTTGGACCGGGTCCTTTAATTGTTTTATTTTTTTAAGACGTTCTGGAGATATTAGAGGGCCTAATGAGCGTGCTCACGCCGGTCAAGTCTCCATCTGAGAGCACGTTTCCAAATTTGTGCTCTTCACATATGCCAGTGTGTGTCGAAACCTCCAGCCATCTACCCTACTGACAACATGGAGCATAAAAGAAAAATAATTAAGCGTAAATAATTAACATGGGACCCAGCTGACTAAAGTGGAGTCGGATCTGTGCTGTATTCTTTATAATAATTTGCTATAAAAATGTGACTTTGTTTCAGTTTACAGTCGAATTATCAGTTACATTCCCCTCCAAAGTGTGTCGTACGTCTTTGTTCGTCAAAGTTTGCTATATACAGTAGGTTCAGTGGCGGCCGGTGACTTCTTTTTTTGAGGGAGCTTGATGCGAAGTTTGTCACAACATGTATGTAGCCCGTCATGTGTGTGGTTCTTAATTTCAAAATAAGTGCCTGCTGCAGACGCGTCTAAAGGGTTTATGATAAAAGAGATGCTCGCGTTTGCCAGATACTTGCATAATCTCATGCGTAATCAGAGTTTACTGTTAAGTGAATGTCTTGTGTGTATTTTGTGAAAGTGAGCGTCTCTTTTATCATATAAATGGTTTTGACGCATCTGCAGCAGGCACTTATTTTGACAAAACACTTGATGCACATGGTTCACATGACGCAACAAACACATATTTTGAAAACGCAAGCAACACACATGACACTCCGAACACTTGTTTTGAATTAGCGCCCCTCGGATGAGCAGTCACGAGCTGCCACTGTATAAGTTTAGGCTTTAAAGGAATAGTCTACTCATTTTCAATATTAAAATATGTTATTACCTTAACTAAGAATTGTTGATACATCCCTCTATCATCTGTGTGCGTGCACGTAAGCGCTGGAGCGCGCTGCGACGCTTCGATAGCATTTAGCTTAGCCCCATTCATTCAATGGTACCAATCAAAGATAAAGTTAGAAGTGACCAAACACATCAACGTTTTTCCTATTTAAGACGAGTAGTTATACGAGCAAGTTTGGTGGTACAAAATAAAACGTAGCGCTTTTCTAAGCGGATTTAAAAGAGGAGCTACATTTTATGGCGTAATAGCACTTTTGGGAGTACTTCGACTCGGCGCAGTAACACCCTCCCTCTCCCATTATGAGAGTGTGAAGGGGAGCGGACTTTTCAGGCGAGTCGAAGTACTCCCAAAAGTGCTATTACGCCATAAAATATAGTTCCTCTTTTAAATCCACTTAGAAAAGCGCTACGTTTTATTTTGTACAACCAAACTTGCTCGTATAACTACTCGTCTTAAATAGAAAAAACGTTGATGTGTTTGGTCACTTCTAACTTTATCTCTAAATGGTACCATTGAATGAATGGGGCTAAGCTAAATGCTATCGAAGCGTCGCAGCGCGCTCCAGCGCTTACGTGCACGCACACAGATGATAGAGGGATGTATCAACAATTCTTAGTTAAGGTAATAACATATTTTAATTTTGAAAATGAGTAGACTATTCCTTTAACAGATGGGTCACATGGTTAACAACACAAACCAACAAGTCGTAAAATTTACATTGGTTGATTGTGGCAAATAAGTAACTGCGGTATAAAAGTGTGCACTGTAATAAATTGTTCGCTGCTGTGGTGTTTCTCTATATAAAAATGAAATGTTAAATTTAAAGATGCTGTAAAAAGTTTCAGGTATTTGCTACTGTAACCAGTGACACATCCTGTTTCATGAACCCCGCCCACCAAAGTCATGTAAACAAACTTAATGTCAACATTACCCAACTTGTTATGCTCAATGACTGACAGGCTGAGAGTGTTTCTGGTTGCCTAGTTTTCTAAATAACTAGAAAATCCCCCTTTATGCAATTTAAAGGGACATTACACTTTTTTTTTTAAATATATGCTCATTTTCCAGCTTCCCTAGAATTAAACATCTGATTTTCACCGCTTTGGAATCCATTCAGCCGATCTCCGGGTCTGGTGGTACCACTTTTAGCATAGCTTAGCACAATCCATTGAATCCGACCAAACCACCAGCATCGGCCCAAAAAACAACCAAAGAGCTTCGATATTTTTCAATGATATTACGCAGAGCCCGAAAACAGTCCCCTGCTATTGAAAGTTACCAAAGGGACTACTTTCCGCTGCTGCGCAATATCATTGCATGTTAAGGCAGCAAAGTCCTTGATTATTACGCCGGAATGAGAGTATAGTCCCTAGCCATATCGGCTAGAAAATAACAACTTTTAATTTCCCGTCGGTCTTAGTACATGATGTAACTACAGAAGAGTCAAGTTTTAAATAGGAAAAATATCAAAACTCTTTGGTTATTTTTTAGCGAGATGCTAATGGTCTAATCAGATGCAATGGATTATGCTAAGCTATGCTAAAAGTGGTACCGCCAGACCCAGAGATCAGCTGAATGGTTTCCAAAATGGTAAAAATCAAATGTTTAGCTCTAGGGAACCAGGAAAATGCACATATTTTCAAAAAAAGTGGAGTGTCCCTTTAATTATAGGGCTTTAAGAGAGGCACATGCATTAACTCATTCTAACTCATCTTGTCCCTTGTGCTTTGGTTTTTATAAGCTGTGAGGGCTGACCGAATGAGGGGCGGACGCAACAAGTTCGGCCCCATGTACAAACGAGACCGGGCCCTCAAGCAGCAGAAGAAAGCCTTGATCCGGGCCAACGGACTCAAGCTGGAGGCCATGACGCAAGTCATGCAAACAGTCCCAGCCGACCTCACCATTACCTCTGCCATTCAGAACATCCATTCGGCCTCCAAAGGGCTTCCACTGAGCCACCACCATCACCACCACCATCACCACCACCACAGTTCCTCCAGCGCAGGGCTGCCACCCGCAGACTTTGACCGTAGCCCCTTTGTCACTTCGCCGGTCAGCATGGCCATGCCGCCTCACGCCGGAGGCCTGCAGGGCTACCAAGCCTACGGTCACTTCCAAAGCCGCACCATCAAGTCAGAGTACCCCGACCCCTACACAAGCTCGCCGGAGTCCCTCATGGGCTACCCGTACGTCGAGGCCTACGCGGGAGGATCGCCGCCGACCTTCCCCCACCTGGTGGTGGAGCTACTCAAATGCGAGCCGGACGAACCTCAGGTGCAAGCTAAGATCCTAGCGTACCTCCAGCAAGAGCAAGCCAGCCGAGGCAAGCACGAGAAACTCAACACCTTTGGCCTCATGTGCAAAATGGCCGACCAGACACTGTTCTCAATCGTTGAATGGGCCAGGAGCAGCATCTTCTTCCGAGAACTGAAGGTATGTGAATCTTCATTATTTACTATTTGGTTGGTCCCAAATGTCATATACCATGAAGAGCTTTGGGTGTGTGTACCAATTCATTTAAATTTGTTTGGTTGAAATTAAGTTTGGAATCAGACCAAGTGTTAAAATATGGTTTAAGATAATTATATTGTCGAGAGCAGTATTATATTTAACTACATGGATGTTTAAGACTAAGCAAACATAAGTTTTTAAATAATACTGGACTTTATTGAGTATATGGATCAATGCAGAAGTTTCAGTGAATTTGTATAATGCGTTTGTGTTTAGCTTAGCATGCTTACTGTATATGCATCTGTATAAACAGGAATATGCTACCCCACAATGCCGTAGCTGACTTATAAATATAAGTGAAACAAATTGACTGAATGTCCAAATGACTGAATGTCTCTATTGGAGTAAAAACTGCATCATGTGTTAAGTTGGCATTCCAGACGCTACGAGTTTACAAAAGCGGCTGATGTTCCCAATTTAATTTTTTATTTTCCAGTTGTTTTAACCTTTTTCACAATACATATGTGGCTGACAGAAATATTGATGGTGCTGGGACGGGAGTGAGGTTCAGTAACTCATGCATGTCTGCGTTCATGAAAGATTTTAGTCGTGAGCACGCTGTATTTTACTGTCCCGTGACATGTTTTGATATGCCTTTGGGAAATCCGACAGCGATAGAATCAAATCAGTCATTTTGTGGTCTCAGGACTACTGGCACCTTATTGTTTTTGCTCCATTCGATGAGACTAAGTACTTAAATTCATTCATACTGAAGACTGCACAGTTTTTATACAGCCCCCAGTCCCGAAAAATATTACGATTTTTAAATCAATCTATATATATCTGTATATATATGCTTCCTGGACAGGGCTAATCCTAATCCCAGACTAAAATGCATGTTTGAACTGCTTTAATTTAACATCTTGCACATTTTAACATATATCGGTACCACTGTTTTGTCTCAAAATAAACACAAGTATAGTTTTTTTGTAAGGTTTGTTTGTTAAAACGACGTGTCCTAATATAATTAAAGGAATAGTCAATTTTCTTAAAAAAAAAAAAATCCAGATAATTTACTCACCACCATGTCATCCAAAATGTTGATGTCTTTCTTTGTTCAGTCGAGAAGAAATTATGTTTTTTGAGGAAAACATTCCAGGATTTTTCTCATTTTAATGGACTTTAATGGACACCAACACTTAACACTTAACTCAACAAGTAACAGTTTTTTTCAACAGAGTTTCAAAGGACTATAAACTAACCCAAACGAGGCATAAGAGTCTTATCTAGCGAAACGATTGTCATTTTTGAAAATAAAAATAAAAAATATGCACTTTTAAACAACAACTTTTCGGCTAGGTATGGTCCAGCGCGACCCAACATAAATGCGTAGTGACGTAGGGAGGCCACGTGTTACATATATAAAACGCACATTTGCGGACCATTTTAAACAATAAACTGACACAAAGACATTAATTAGTATCATTCCAAATACAACAACGTAATACGCTCCTCTTTTATCACACTTGTAAACACTGGGGCGGAGTTTCGCGTTCGTGTCTGTGACCTCTTGACGTCATGACGCTTTCAGAACCGGACCTAGACGAGAAGTTGTGGTTTAAAATTGTGTATTTGTAATTTTTCTTGTCAAAAATGACAATCGTTTCACTAGATAAGACCCTTATGCCTCGTTTGGGATTGTTTATATTCCTTTGAAACTCGTTGAAAAAAACTGTTACGTGTTGAGTTATGTGTTAAGTGTTGGTGTCCATTAAAGTCCATTAAAATGAGAAAAATCCTCAATGTTTTCCTCAAAAACATAATTTCTTCTCGACTGAACAAAGAAAGACATCAACATTTTGGATGACATGGTGGTGAGTAAATTATCTGGATTTTTCTTTTAAGAAAATTGAGTATTCCTTTAAGGCCTAATTCTGGATTGATCTTAACCCTGTCCGGGAAACCGCCCTCTAGTCTAAGTTTGACACAGTATTGTGCAAAAGTTACTTTAGATGCTTTAACAAAAAATATATTAACATGATGATATTTTACTTTAGTGTTGCAGTAAAAATTTCCAAACATCATTACAAGCATTTTGGAGATATTGCAGACTGTGACTTTTCATGTAATCCCAGACTAATTTGATGATGGTGAGATCAGATGTTTGTGTGACCCCTCATAGTTTTTGTGATGCATCTAACGTTTGCGCAGAATCGTCTTTATAAAAGTAAAAATCTGAAATGGTTCAATTTGAGGAGTTTAAATACTTAAGCTTCAAATTCGGTCTTAGGCCATTCAGAAATATCGGTTTGTTGGCAGGATCCATTAAGAGTCTGAGAAAAATGCTAATTTACAAGAAAAAGTCAGACGCACTTAGAGGGTTTTGCATCTGAGCGCTTCATATGTGAAAAATATCACAAATTTAGAAAACAGTATTACATTTTTTATTTATTAAGGACATATTATTTATTCTACTATAAATAAGTACTAATATATGCTTAGATTTTTGCTTCTATTACCATCTGTTTTAACGTTTAGAAGTTGGAATGCGAATGAAGCTCATTCTCATCTTTTCTAGCCAAAATAAAGAGTCAGGGACGTCTGTGACTTCATTCGCACCCATTGTAATTTTATAACAATTGTTGATGACCATGAAAATGACGAAATTAAAACGTAGGCTGAATAGTTAATGATTATATGTAAATAAATACTGCCATAACCTTCAGAGAACTATGGGCTAATAAGCATTTGCTGTCATTTGGTTTGTTGTCACTTTTTTTTGTCCCGTCAATCAAACATGACTTTTTCCTTAAACAACATTTTAATAGAAACACAAGATTCGGACACAATTGGGACATGTTATTTTTTCATCATATTTGCATTTGAAGCCGCTTCGTTTTTGTGGTCGAAGATAAATTATTCATACTTCAATTTTTGTTATAAAGCCGAATGGTTAGACTCTTACCTACAGAGCTTTATTATCCGTTGTCGGGCTCTTTAGCTCAAGTACTCCGTTCCCACTTTAGCGTGGATTAGCATCTGTGTTCGGCTAATTGCAGTCTGTATCATTTGCCTTTAATTGTGTTTGCACTTCACCTTTCGCCATAACAGAGTAGCTTCCCCTTGATGTATTGACAACATTTGCACCCCCTGTAATTGTTTTTCACAATAGTTGTTAAAAGAGACAAGGGCGTAGCTGTCGAATTTGACATAAGCGGACGTAGAGCAGCGGTGAAGTTGTAATTAGTGACGCTCTCATGTCTCGCTAGCGCGCTGGAGCACCAGCGAAATAACAGAAAGGGTAGCGCTAGAAACTCTGAACCCACTTCTGACCGTAATTAGCAAATACTTGTATGTTTTTTGTAAAGTACTTTGTAATGTGGCAAAAGGGTTAAGCCCATGTTGTTGTGCCTCATTTATCAAAACCACAAATTAAACTGAAGCATAAGGACAAGTGCTTATATATATAATTTATATATATAAATTATTATTATTATATATTATATATTTATTTATATTATTTAAATTATTTATACATAGATTATTATTATTTATTTATTTATTTTTATATTTATATTTATTTACTTAAGATTTAGGGCCAGATTTACTAAACATTGCAAAAAATTAGTGCGACAGCGCAATTTCAAAAAAGCGCAGATGGGAGTGGTAATATCTGCAAGTTATTTACTAAAATGACGCAAATTAAATAACACGGGCACAACAGCTGATTTCCATATTGACCGACGCAATCTACTAAGACCAGCTGGCCGCAAATAAGCAGCGCTTATGCTTCTGCTGGTGCCAGTGATCTATTAATGCCTTTCTTATCAGCAACAATTGCTGCCATTTCAAGCGCAAAATTTTAAGCGCAAATTTAAGCTTTTTCGGCATTAAATAATGGCGCAAATACCAGTAACCATCACACGCGCAAACATTAGTAAATCAAGTTGAGTGAATCATTTTAATAATCTCCTCCCATAAATTTTGTGTCTGAAAGGGAAACTCCTAGAAATGCATATGAAATAAAGTCAGTCACAAAAATAACTAGACCACATCCTTTCAGCGTTAATTATCCACTGCGTGTTTTAAGTAAATCCTGACAGTCGTTATTTAACGCAAAAATGATGGTTTGCGCTGGCGCAAGCTGTTAGTAAATCTGACCGTGGGTTTACACCAGCCGCGTTTGAGGCGTCAAAATTGCATCTACCGCGTATAGTTTGCCGCTTGAACATTTTGAGTTTACTCGCTTCATTCACGCGTGAAAGACGTGTAATGGGAGGGGCTTTTGCGACTCTGATCGCTTTCTGTAATCACGTCACTACTAGAGCAAGCTCCTGATTGGTTAATGTGGGGTGTTTTTCCAGCAAAGTTGAAAATTTTCCACTCGCATGTTTGCCGGGACAATGCGCAATTCGCTGCATTCGCGCAAACTAGACGCGCGAATGAGGCGGAATCGCGACTTAACATTGAAATCACTCGCGCTTCACGCCTCTACAGCGGCTGGTCTGAACACAGCATGACCCATAATGCGTTAATAAACTTCAGTGTATTCACGAAGTGAATTCAGGCGCTAAAGATGATGATAATGTGTGAGTTTTACTTCAGATGCATTAGCGATAACGATATGAGCATTTCGGTATGTTTATTTGTTTGCATACGCTTGCAGTCAAGCGTTGAATATACAGTCACAGACCTGCTCAGAAGTCATGATAGTACGATAGCCCCGCATCAATAAACGCTATTAACAAATGTCATTTGCTAATATAGTCAGTGCAAGCTAACCACAGAGCTGTGGGTTGCATATAATAAACACAGGAAATACAAGTGAATATAAGGCTTGTCTGGGAAGGTGGTGAGTCGGCTATAAATATATCTACATTTACAGCACTATTATTAGCCGTCGTAAGAACAAAAGAATTTCTCTAGTAATAGAGCCGGGTGCGAAACGTCTGCCAAGTGTTTAAAGATTTAGTTTCCATAAGTTAGACTTAGGTTACAGCTCTCATAAATATTTGGTCATGATGGGAGCTCAGACAAATGAAAAAATTATAATAAAAATTGAAAAGGAACATTCCGACGGGCATTTCTCACACTTGGGTAAGTATGAAGCCGTAAAATTTAGGAAAAGAGAAAGAGAAAAATTGTAGCTTAGCTACCAACCAGCCGCCGTATTCATATTGTTTGCAGCAAGAAAAAGCGAGGTCTGGTTTAGTTGCTTCTCAACATATACTGAATGTTTTTGTGAGTGTGGTCCCGAGTTTATACAGCCGTGTGCATCATTGTGTGTTTTTATGTGTGTGTGTGTTTGTGTACAATTGCGTGCCAGCAGCATCCCTGGTCGGTTTGTCATGCTAAGGGTGGGAGTCATGTTTAGGGGCTGGGGGGAAACAGATGCACGCTTCCTAGCATTTGCGCAGACAATACAAGCTGGTATGAACCTGGTGTGCGTGATTCTCCTCCCCTGGCTCTGTGGTCAGCTGCCCGGCCCCACGACTTGGAGAGTGATTCACATCCATAGAGAGATCACCCTTTCATTGTAGACCGCAGGCCATTGTTTACCGGATAGGATGCGTGCAATTAGCTTTTCCTCGCCACACAATGGCTTTAAATCACACAGTTTATAGTTCTGGTGAGGATCTTGCCTAATTTTCTTGTACCCCAAACAATGTACTTGGTTTATAACTTAATTATCGCCGATATTGTGCCACAAGCCAGCCACAAATGTACTGCCTTAAATTTAGTCCTCTAAGCTGATAAAAGTCAACTGTGCAAAACTTACAATACCCTGACATGTGGCGCCAATATTTATTTTTGTTCCTTCACGGCTGCTCAGGGACTGTTAGGCACGTTTTTTTTCTCTCTCTCTTTCTCTACGGTGAATTCAATGACAATACCAGGCCTGCCATTAAGTGCAAGAGCACTGTATTAGGGCCTTGTTCTTCAACCTGCACCCAGCCGTGAGCTTTGGGTTTATTGAAAAAGCAGCTGTATGGGGAGACAGAAGAGGAGATTCTGGATTTCAGTGGTTAACCATTGAACTTGAACTCCCTCTGTCACGTTTAGTGTAATACAGGTCATGAAAACAAAGCAAAGATATCATATGTTGGTAACCATGTAGTGTCTGATTTGGCGACGTGCATACATTATGTATAGGTTACTTAAAAGTAATAGTAAAGGTGTTTACAATAGATTTTTAATTAGTAAATAAATTTCTGCATATTCTGTATAAGTGAATTATACTGCTTTGATTTGTAGAATTTGTACAATTTATAATAAATATATAATGAAAATTACATTGTCTATAAAAAAATAACATTAAAGGATTAGTCAATTTTCTTAAAAAAAAAAATCCTGATAATTTACTCACCACCATGTCATCCAAAATGTTGATGTCTTTCTTTGTTCAGTCAAGAAGAAATTATGTTTTTGAGGAAAACATTCCAGGATTTTTCTCATTTTAATGGACTTTAATGGACCCCAACACTTAAAAGTTTTAATACAGTTTAAAATTACAGTTTCAAAGGACTCTAAACGATCTCAAATGAGGCATAAGGGTCTTATCTAGCAAAACGATTGTCAAAAGTATGCACTTTTAAACCACAACTTTTCATCTTCTTCCGATCGTGTGTCGCGCCAGCGCGACTTCACGTAATACGTCATCACGTCAAGAATCACGCCAAGGATGACGTATCGACACCCAGTGTTTACAAATGTTAAGAAAGAGGACCGTTCCGACGTTGTTGTATGTGGAATGATACTAATTAATGTATTTGTGTCAGTTTATTGTTTAAAATGGTCCGCAAATGTGCGTTTCATATATGTAACACATGACCTTTCCACGGCATTACGCAATTACGTGAGGTCGCACTGGTGCGTCACAGGACCGGAGGAAGACGAGAAGTTGTGGTTAAAAAAAAAGTGCATTTTTTTTCTTGCCAAAAATAACAATCGTTTCGCTAGATAAGACCCTTATGCCTCGTTTGGGATCATTTAGAGTCCTTTGAAACTGCAATTTTAAATGGCATTGAAACTGTTAAGTGTTGGGGTCCATTAAAGTCCATTAAAATGAGAAAAATTCCTCAAAAAACGTGAAAAATGAATCGTTTCGCTAGATAAGACCCTTAAGCCTCGTTTGAGATCATTTAGAGTCCTTTGAAACTGCAATTTTAAACTGCATTAAAACTGTTAAGTGTTGGGGTCCATTAAAGTCCATTAAAATGAGAAAAATCCTGGAATGTTTTCCTTAAAAAACATAATTTTTTCTCGACTGAACAAAGAAAGACATCAACATTTTGTATGACATGGTGGTGAGTAAATCATATGGATTTTTTTTAAGAAAATGGACTAATCCTTTAACAGTATGCTTTAAATGAGATCAATTGAAGTGTGACAGTAGTACGCTAGTCACATGACCTCATCATATTATGCATTAGTGATGTCTAGTTACAGTATGTTAATTCAGTTCATTTAATTAAATAAAAGAAAACATTTGTAATCAATAAAATTATAAAAACTTTTGCCACTATAGGAAAATATAATAAAAAATATTAATAAGAATAATTGTAGCTATAATTATTTCTAGTTCAGTCTAAAAAAATAAAAGGAATAAAAGGTCAAGTTATAGGAAATATAGCGTAGCAGGTAATTCAGGTATTCAGTTTTAGTAAACTACATTATTTCAGTATCACCCTATCATTAGCATATATATTTTTGTGTGTGTGTGTGTGTACTTTTTATATATTTATATATTTATATACACAAACATAGACCGTGTAACGTAAATATACTGTAAGTATATAATGAATATATATTGTTCTACTGGGTGCCATATGAATAGTTTCACTTTATTCTTATAAAGCTCGTAATTTTTGTGCTATGCAAGACACTTTTCTGTCTGTCTGTCTCTCTCTCTCTCTCTCTTTAGTAATCTGACAGTCCAATTTTAAAGGTGCAGGTCAGCGACTGTAATTTCCAGGGGCCCTCCTATCTGCAGAAATTAATAAGGCGTTGCGGTTGTGATCTGTGAACTTGTTCACGATTTATATCATCCCCCCACTTCATCTCCACATCTACTACCTGACCGGTCACAGCATCTCCTTTTCCCCCCACGACGACTCGTCTAGTGCCTGAGGTCAAGCCGGTGGCCTCCCTGACAAACAGCCTCTTCGTGAGCGCTGTGGCACTCGGGCAGAGATTTGTAACAGTGTCCCTGGTCCACTGAATTTGAATTATTCTGCCCGGGCCTTGCGTCGCTTTACATCGGCGTGGGGGTGAGTGGTTATTGTCGCAGGGGGTAGGGAGGGGACATGGGGCCCAACGAAGCCCCAGAAGAGGTACCAAGGGCAGGGGTGCGTGGTGAAGGACAGGGGGGAAAACAGGTGGAAGGTTAATGGCCCCTGGACGGGATCCACCAGCCGCCCAGACTTGATATATGGGCTTTGGGCCTGGTGCAGGCATAGGCTTTCAAAGATATATTATTTCATTTTAGAGGCTGCATTCTCGTCCGCGCATTTGTCCACTGATAGATGATATCCCGTGGCTGGGCGGAAGCCACAATTGGAGATGGCGTGTGAGTTTTTGTAAGGCCTGCTCCTGTACATATTTTCTTTCTCTCTGTCTGACCTCTCATATTCTCCTCCCTGTCCGCTAGTTTTTTTTGGCAGGTTGTTGTTTTTTTCAAGGGCTGCTATTTCAGTAGTAACAATATCTGTTTGATGAGGAGAGATGTGTAGCAGGAGAACATCCACAAAGACCTCTTTTCATTCATAAATAATGCACAAATGGACAAAAACTCTGTGTCTTGTCATGAATTTTGGAAGAATGCGATGTTTTGGCACTTCATCAATATTACAGCTGCAAAGTCCAGACTGTACGTCCTCCGAAGATACAACAGAAATTAATAACAACACATACATTTAAGGCGGATATATAGTGGCTGGGTAGGCGAAAATAGCAAATTAAGAGTTTGGTTCCAAAACGCGATTAACGGCATTTAAAAAAAAAAATCCGATATCTGCCGTGTTATTCTGTTATCTTTTCTCCATTTTTTCCAAACGGTGACAAACACCAGTCCTCCTTCTCTGGAGAATGCAATAAATCCGCTCAACCAATCACAGCGCACCATTCCACGCATTGTAAACAATAATGGTGGCGCTTTGAGTACACAGAATCCTAGTTTTTCTCATCTACTTTGTACTTCGTGATTAACAAACAAACAAAAACGAAATAATACTTTTGATGGCATTGATAAAGCTGTGGTGGTTTTCTGTGGCGGGAAAGAAACGTAAGCCATCAAAATCGAATAATTTACGTGAGAAGCACTCGGGAGAGGGGAAAAATGACGGCTGTTGCTTGTTCTCCCGACAGCATCAAGTTTCTGTCATGCTAACACATTGACCCCAGAGGATCTTATGGAAAACTTTCCATTATTTTACTCAAAGTCAACGAAAATCGAGCAAGACCAAAACATTTTACAGCTGATCGCTGTGAAAAAAGTTTAGCGACGACGTCCCAAGTATAGCAGCAGCAATGACAGTGTTTTTAATATGACAAAATAAGTGTTTGATTAATGCCATTAATGTTTTTTTATCATGTATGCCACTAGTCAACTAAATGAATATAACATGGCAAAGATGAATGCACATTTATATATTGATTCAATAGATTTATAGCATTTTGGGAAAAAACTTGGATTTTTTGCAGTTTGCATAAAAAAGTTTTTATAAAAATCTTCAAATATCAAATTATGGATTTGATGGTTATTATAACCTAAATATGTTATGTGAAAGTTTGTAACAGAAAATAGTGGTTTTCACCTTGTCACTTCACTGAAAAAAAATATTCATTCAATTACTCAATTTTTTAAGGTAAGCGGTTGCAATCAATTTATTTAAGCTGCATTTAAACAAAAGATTTTTTTGTTTTTATTTCTTTTTTGTTTGTTTAAATGTAGCTTAAATAAATTGATTGCGACCACTTACCTTAAAAAATTTGAGTAAATTGAATGAATAATTTTTTTCAGTGTTTGTATAGAAAATTGCAAATATTTGATGCACTCTTCAAATATTTAGTATTGTATATGATGTTACAGCCTCTGATAAATTATTATATAGAGCTTGAAGGGCTCCAGGGCATTTTGCCACCAAAATTTGAGAGTGTGCCACTGAATTTTACATCCAGTCACACATGTGCGACCAGTAAATTTGACGTTTTTTTGTGATGTGACACTGAATTTGAAACGGCACATTGTACTTTCTACATCTATCATCAAAGTATATTAGTAAAATACAGTGGAAATTAGTAGAAATGTGAATATATGGTTAGCATGTTGATTTACGGTGTGTGCCCCTAAATTTTCTGGTTGTGCCCCTAAAATTTTCAGTTGGGGGGCACTGTGCTCCTAGTGAAAAAAAGTTAGTCTGGAGCCCTGGCTTGCAATAATATCAATGGATTATTTGATTACAATCAATCTTTATATCATAATTGCATCTTATTCTGACTAAGAATGGGTCAACATAGACAATAAAAGACAATTTGACGGACACAAACGGTTTGTTTTGTTTTTGCCTGACCTTTTTTTTGAAATTTGAAAAATATTTTCCACCCTAAAGTAATAAAACACTCATTATTTCTCATAAAGCTCAACAGAGCAGATACACTAATATTTTGTTTATTTGCCCAATCAATGCCTCAGTCTTCAATTTATGATTGCCAGAGAGACCGAAAATCTACTGATCCGTTTTTTTTTCTTGCATTGCAATAACTTCAACCTGCAACCCAAACTTTCATACAGTAAAGATTATCAGAAGCACTGCCTATATTACAGATGAAGACAGCATTACTCTCTTTTGCCCCCAAAAATGTGTCCTGCACCCCAAGGCCTTACCGTGCGAGGAAGGAAGTGCGTACACTTGTTAAAAGGAAAGATTTAAGGTCCGATCTCCCCTCAGGGCCTGCCGGACTCAAGGGAGGGGTTAGAGAAGTCGGAAGAGAGTCTGTTCATCCACTTGTTGCTTTGATGAGGGATAAAAGCCTGTCATGAACTTGAAGTTCCTGCCCGAGAGCTGATGGACTCGTACTGCATACTGCCGCACTTTAAAATAGGAGAAAAGAAAGAAAAATATAGAAATATGTTTTTTTCTTTATATTTGTAAGCACTTTGCACTCCAGAGGGGGACAAATGTTAGATATTATCTTGCGGCGATTAAGGTAAAAGCCTTTTTTATTGGCCGCACTGAATGCTTGTTAAAACCAGGATGTAGAGCGACGCTACGAACTATTCCCAAAACACCCCAATCAGACCTGAACCGACAACACACGAAGGCTGATTTAACAGCAAACAAGCTAACAAATCAACTCAATCAGCATTTTCACCTCTACTGGAAAAGTAAAAAACACTTGGACATTTTCCTGTAAGCATTCGTGGTATTCATATTGAAACACTATTGTACAATAGCATTAAAGTAATGTACATTATGACATGCCGTCGATTACAACAGGACAAATGTGAGTTTTTATTTTTTAAGAAACAATGATTGCACGGTAGTTAAAATCTGGCACAAAATATACAGCATTGAGTATGTGGAGATTTTTTTTAGGATACGACTGCCGTGTAGTTTTGTCCATATTGTAACACTATCACATTTAAGGTATGCATGTCACTCAGGACCTTTCCCCTCCAAACATATTATCTACAGCCATGTACACTTGTAAATTAGATTTGCAAAGCAGCTGTAATTTTCCACCTGTTGTACTTAATAGGTTAGAAACAAATGCATAAAACAAAAGTGCTCTCTAAAACTTTTATTTGCAAAAAAAAAAAGATTTTTGGCTCGTGGCTTCTCAAATCTGTGTATACTGTATGCACTGCGAAATAATTGATCATTATTAAAGGGATAGTAAGCACACAGTTGATGGTAGGGGAAAGCGGGGCACAACCTAACGCTTTTTGGTTTTGGCTCAATCGTTCAAAAATTGTTTGAGTTTGATAAATTATATTTTTACACAAGCAACACACACATCTTTGATACAAATGAACATTTGAAGTTTGTTTCTATTGGTTACCATTCTTGGACAATTACACTAAATGTGACAGAAGTGCAAACGTTACAACTTACCCCATAGGTGGGGTTAATTGTAACAGGCAGGGGGTTAGTTGTAACACTTGCTAAAAATTAAGTTTTGCAGGCAAATATTTCAATACTATTTTGTCTATATACTTGAAGTGGATTTTGTTTATATATCTGTCTTCATTCATCCAGCCCTTTTCAAACAATAGTTCAATTATAAATGGACACAAATGTCCAAATATGTGAGAAAAAGCAGCACAATTATGACAAAACACTTTTTATATATGTGACCCAGTCTGTAATAACCATACTACAGTGTCAAAAATCAAATTCTGAGATAATGAAAATCAAAGTCTGATTTTAGCATTAATTTCATTATGATTTCATTCTTTGACGTGACCTTATTCAATCAATATTAAAGATATGAACAAAAATACATTTGACACAAATTTTTGCTAAGACGTGTGTAGCCTATTCGTCAAGAATTACGCTAACGTTAGCGGTTTTCTTATCGTAAGTGCTGAGGGGTTAGTTGTAACACATAGTTACAATTATCCCCGCAGGGTCAAAATATTTTCAAGCCCACCAAAAAGTTGCTAAGAGCTGCAGACATATTTCAAAACGATGCTATGTTTTAGTCAACAACACACTGATTAATATGACATAGCATTGGATTTGGTATCTTACACACCTAACTTAAAAACCGAAAAAAAAAACATATGATGAAAACATTTACTTTACATGCCACCAAAACACTCGTTCATCAATCACTCCCTGGAAAAACATTTCACATTTCCAATAATTTGCAGGAGCTCGTCTTTTGGCAGCGTGAAAAAATACTGGAAAATCAAAATGTGCAACCTTGTGCAACAATGTAAACAGTCCGTGTTACAACTAACCCCGCGTTAGTTTTTCCCCCGCGCACCCCTACACTGCAAAAAATGATTTTCAAGAAAAAAATTCTTCGTATTTTTGTTTTGTTTTCAGTAAAAATATCAAAAAATTCTTAAATTAAGATTATTTTTCTTGATGACCAAAATGACCCAAGAAAATAAGTCTAGTTTTAAGACCAAAAATATTAAATTTAAGTGATTTTGTGCATAAAACAAGCAAAATAAATCTGCCAATGGGGTAAGCAAATTTTTCTTGAATTTAGTGTTTAAGAAAAATGTTTAAGATTTTTTTTGCTTACCCCATTGGCAGATTTTTTAGCTTGTTTTATGAATAAAATCACTTAAATTTGATATTTTTGTTCTTAAAACTAGACTTATTTTCTTGGGTCGTTTTGCTCATCAAAAAAGCATCTTAATTTAGGAATTTTTAGATATTTTAACTGAAAACAAGACAAAAATACTAAGAAAATTATTTTTTGAAAATAATTTTTGCAGTGTACCCATTGAGTTCCATAGTAAGAAAAACAAATACTATGAAAATCATTGGGTACTATTAACTGTGTGCTTATCATCATTTATCCAAATATCTTCTTTTGTGTTCAACAGAATAAAGAAACCAAGACAGTGTAAGTATTTAAAAAATGTTTCAGGCGTGTGCGGTTTCTATCCTGAAGTCTTTAATGAAGTTGTAGTAATCAGATCAGGCTTGAGGTTTCTAGTATCAGCTTTGCTCTGTCAGCAGTTGCCATCAACATCTATTTTTGCTTCTAATTTACAGCTCTCTGTTTCACACATGCTGAAAGGTCTCAAAGACAATAGATAAGCAATGCATTCAGACGGACCAGGAGCGTGCGAGCTAGACTTACACTTATATTTAACTGCGCGGTGTGCATGGATTAACTCCTGATGAACAGCATGTGCAATTCAGCTGGATACCGTTATACGCACACCTGTTCATTAAAGTGTGCTGTATCTTTTATTTCTGCTTCAATATCAGACGTTGGCACTGCCCGCCACTTTCAAACGTTTCCAAACACATTACGGTACACATCAATAGGCGTGACTTTCTGAATACTTTTCCCGGTGAGGATGAAAGGAACATTTTCACCAACTACAGGAAAGGGGAAAATATTTCAAATTCAACTCTTGAGGTGGGACGAGTATCTGACATGTTGAAAGCAGTTTAAAGTGGTGTAATGCCAGACACGGCAAGTTGTGGCAAACAGCAGCGACGTAATGCTTGGAGTTCTTTCTATACTCAATAAAATTGACATGAATAGGTTCAATAACAAAGGGTGGTCTACAGCTGTACACGTGAGATATTTTGGCACATTATCCTTCTAAGGTTGTCCATTTGCTTCTTGTTAGATCTGTATATGGCACATCACAGTTTTTGGCTGAAACTCATGTCTATGGGGCAGTTTTACGGACAGTTAAGCCAGGACTAGGCCTTAGTTATATTAGGACATTTAAGTAGTTTTCACAAACAAACCTTACAAAAACAATACTGGTGTGCATCTAGAGACAAAACAATGGCACTGATATATGTTAAGATATGTCAGTACAGGGTGTTTTTGAAATTAAGGCAGCTCAAACATGCATTTTAGTCTGGGACTGAGATAAGCCCTGTCTGAAAGACCACCTCTATGAGTATTAAATTCACTATGGGAAAATGTCTGTTTTACACATGCACACATACACAGTACCGATCAAAGGTTTAGAGATATTTAACTAAATTTATGTTGATTGGGATCTTACACTTTGTGTTAAAAACTACACAATGTGTGTTATTTTAAAGACAACACACTAAATGTCTTGTCCCTAACTAGACACAACCAACGCTATCTCATGGCAATTCGTACGTATTTTACGAGGTGGGTAATTCAAATTAATTCGTACGACCACATTCGTAGATTTTTGTACGATTTGCCTTGCCTTGATTCGTGCGAATTAGCCAACTCGTAAAATATCTACGAATTTTGTGAGATCAGGCTGGATCCTTTTATTTACATTATTTTAACACTAATTGACATATAATGTGTTAAATAGCATAAAACAAACAATGAGTTTATAATTTTTACATCCTATTTAAAGCGTTTTGATCGTAACACGTGATACTTACTGCTAGTTTGGACACATATACTTTATACATTGCTTACAATCTAAAATTTAATGTAATTAACAATTAAAGACTTGAGCACATCTTCTGCCAACATGGGCACTTAGTTTACTTTACAGAATTCATTTAAATTTAAATTGATAAAAATTGTCTTAATTTACAGAAAACTTGTAAACTTGTGCTCCATGTTTTTTTCTTTTAGAAATGTAAAATTAGAAATTTGATTATGCTGTTTTGGACCCACTGGTGGGTCTGCAGAGTCTCTTAACTGGCGCTGAGCGGGACACCTGAGTTTACTTCAATATTTTGCATGTGAATGTTAATATTTTACGACAAACTATATATCGTTGGAAAGGTCTAAGAATGTAGTTTACATATTTTGAAAACCTTTTAGCAGTAATAATAATAATACAATGACCGTCATTTATTAATTTGTGACAAGAGTATGCAGCAAACCTCACAGCAAACCAACACAAACCTCATTTTTGTGATAATTTTATAAATATATTATTAATATATTATTTTTTATTTATTACAGTAAATTTAAACTGCTATAACATTTCTTTTATTTAATATATTTTATATAAAAAAAATTATTTAAGATATTTTTACCTCCAGACACTATCGTAAAAACCTTAAAGTGTCTTTCTTAAAACAAAACCAAGATTAGGCTTCTAGACCAAAAATATTATATTTGAAGGTGTACATCACCTTTTCACACCCCCCCCCCTTCAAAAAGAGCTCCAGCAGTTAAAGGGTTAAGGGGGTTAAGACAGAAATTTCTGCATTTCTTACAGCGGAGGTTCATCCTGGGATGCTTTACATTCTTAGAAAGGATGTGTTAATTTTTGACAAATCTTTGTGCGTTAAGCTTTTAACACATTATGTATCATTTTAACACATTAAGTGTCATTTTGTGTTGATTTTGTGTTAAAATATAACACAAGTTGTGTTTAAAATAACACAAATGTGTTGTTTTAATAATAACACAAGATGGGTGGATTCTGGGACAACGCATTTAGTGTTTTGTCCTAGAATCAACACTAATGTGTTGTTTTTAACACATTCATTCTAAGAGTGTATAAAGAAACAAAATAAAAATCAATACAAAATTTATACAAAAACTAATTTTAAAATTCCATGCATAAATTTCCTTTTGTGTTATTTCATAGATTTGATAACTTTGGTGGGGTCAAAAAATTTGAGAGTATATATATATATTATTATTATAATTATACATACAGTCTACAGTACTGTTGGATCAATTTAGCTTACATATTAAAACTGTAGGTAACATTTAATATCATTGCATGAATACTTTTATATTGTACTGTAAAATGTATTCACCCAATGAAATGTACAGTACATTACTCATAGCGAATATTATTCCTTGACAGCAGTTATGCATTGCTAAATAAATTAATCAGAGATCGGATGTTTCTTTCTCTTCAATAAGTGCAGTGGTGGTCGAGGCAAAGACATGGTTACTAATGGTATTATGGATAAGAACAGACAGGCTCAGGCTCGTACGCATAAAGCCACTCTGGTAGGCGACTGCATCTCCCAGCTAAATAATACAGGAGCCCCCCAGCCCCCCCACCAGCCTACCATTTCCCAACCGAGCCAATCAAGAGTCATTTCCTGTCATCTGTCAACGTGTCACTCAAAAGCCATAAATATTGACAGCCGTCGCCAATAAAGAAGCTCATAAATCGTAGAATTGGAGAAAATGCGGCACGCGTGGAAATAAAATCGAATAAAACGCAGCGTTCGGTCTAAACGCCAGGCGCGGTGCGTGCATGTGTATGAGCGTGCGTACCAGATTAAGGACCTCAATCGATTCGGACTGGACGCGCAGAACTCATTGTGCATTATTTTCTCACTGAGCTTTGTGTGTGTGTGTAGGGGGGTTAAAGTAGTGAGAGCTTTTCATGTTTATGTTCAGTTGAATAATTGATCATGGATGCTTTGTTTTTTGATAATTAGCTGATAGCTTCTTAGCTTTAAGCCCTTTAGGAGCCCTTGGATTTGCATGATATTTTTTCATACTGTAGGCTGTGAATTACTTGAAACAAATGATCAGCTGGACTTAAGAAATATGCTGATAAATAGCTCAAGGTTTAGTAAATAAAGTTTTTTCTGGTGCTGCTTAGGGGCTTGTTAAGGTTTTGCAACTTTTTTAATATGAATTCTCTGCTCAATTAGATTGAATAAAAAGCCTCCACTGTAAATGTGAATAACTATGTACAATGTACACTTTAACTAGTGCTTCTCATTACTTATTGCTTAAATAACTACTGCAGTTTTTGGTAAAGCAGACTGTATGGAGCTGTTTTAGTTTCATTCAGTCTGTGATGTGTCCTTGAGGTGGAGTTCAGATGTTGGCAGCCGAGCACTGCAGGTGTGAATTTATTTTGTGTGTGCGTATTTGTTTATCCCCTTATTTTGTAAATTTCCAATAGTGGGGCATTATATAAAAGTCGACCTGCTCTGTCTCAATGAATAAGTTTAAACTGGATTTCGTGCAGAGAGGTGCTGTTACATGTCTAATCGACCGGACGTATGCATTTCCCTTAGCTTGCTGAGAGGCCACACAAATATCCAGGGGAGAGGAACTACATATAAAGAGTTTGGTTCCAAAGCGCAATAAATACTTTTTGACTATTTGGGTAAAAATGTGTTTTCTATACCAAGAAAGTGACAAGATGAAAACCTCTATTTTCTGTTAGAAACTTTCACATTGCATCTTTAGGTTATAATAACATTTAAAAATAAAATCCATAATTTGATTTATTATAAAAACTATTTTTTTCCGCAAAAATGCTATAACTCTATTGAATCAATATATAAATGTGCATTTATCTTTGCCATGTTATATTCATTAAGTTGACTAGTAGCATACACTGATTAAAAAATAAACATTCATGGCATTAATCAAAACACTTACTTTGTCATATTAAGAACACTGTCATTGCTGCTGTCATCCTTAAGACGTCGTCGCTGAACTTTTTTGAATAATGGAAAATAATTGAAGGTTTGTATAAGATCCCCTGGGGTCAATGTGTTAGCATGACAGAAGCTTGATGTTGTCGTGTGAGAACAAGCAACAGCCGGCATTTTTCTGTCGCAAAATGACATAGGAAAATAATTCTAGTTTTTAGACCAAAAGTATAAAATGTAAGCAAATTTGTGCTTAAAACAAGTAAAAAAAATCTGCCAATGGAATAAGAAAAATTTTCTTGAATTAAGTGTTAAATTATTTCAAGAAAATATTTTATATTTAATATTTATATTTTTGGTCTATATTCTAGGTTATTTTGCTCATCAAGAAAACACATCTTAATTTAAGAATTTTTAAATATTTTTACTAAAACAAGACAAAAATACTAAGTAAGAAAGTCATTTTTTGAAGTGTTTGTTTGTTAATCACGAAGTACAAAGTAGATGAAGAAAACTAGGATTCTTTGTCAATTCAACACGCCGCCATTTTTGTTTACATTGCGTGGAATGGTGCGCTGTGATTGGTTGAGCGGATTTATTGCATTCTGCAGAGAAGGAGGACTGGCGTTTATCGTGTTTTGGGAAAAAACGGTGAAGAAATTACAGAATAACACGGATTTTGCGTAAAATTAAGAATTAGCTTTTTAATACTGAACAGATAGTACAATACTGATTTTGGTGGTAACTCATTTTTTTTTTAAATGCCGTTTATCGCATTTCAGAAACCAAACTCTTCATTTAAACTTGTGGTAAACTTGACTGAACTCTGGAGAATACAGATTTTATTGTGGTATGACATGGGGTCAAGAGTCATTGTTAATGTGGTCATCGTGGGGATTGATCAATCTCCATTCTAAATCGTTCAAACATCCCCCACACCCCACCATTAACTCTCATCTCAGCAGACAGCCACAGACGCTTCTTGTCTACCACATGCACAGTCATACGTAAATTATGAAGGATACCAAGAAGTATACTGTCCTACAAATGCTAAGTGCAGTAACGCAAACACTGAAACTGAGAAAAATGCCCTTAAAGTTTTTTTTACACCAACCAGTCAAACATGTTACTGCAATTATGGCACATGCGTTTTTGTGAAATGGGACAAAATTGAACAAGGAGACTTTGTCACAAGACACAACAGATCTCACAAAGCCCATTTTAACCCTTAACTCATATTTGACCAAATGCGTAGTTACTGTGTTTTGGCTTTGTAGGGAAGTATAGTTAGATATAACTTCTGCAATGAAGCAAATGTTTTCCCAAAAATATTTTATGATGTCTCCTTTTAGATTGCTGTCAGGCAGTGAAAAGCTACATAATGTACATCTTATGACACACACTGCAAAAAATTATTTTCAAGAAAAAAATCTTAGTATTTTTGCCTTGTTTTCAGTAAAAATATCAAAAAATTCTTAAATTAAGTTGCTTTTTCTTGATGAGCAAAACGACAAGAATTTTTTTTTTCTTCTTGTTTTATGCACAAAATCACTTAAATTTGATATTTTTGGTCTTAAAACTAGACTTATTTTCTTGGGTCGTTTTGCTCAACAAGAAAAAGCATCTTAATTTAGGAATTTTTATATATTTTTATAAGATTTTTTTTCTTGAATTCATTTTTTGTAGTGTACTGATTTTATGGTACACGGCAAAAAATGACTTTCTTATTTAGTATTTTTGTTTTGTTTTCAGTAGAAATATCTAAAAATTCTTAAATCATGATGTATTTTCTTCATGAGCAAAATGACCTAAGAAAATAAGTCTAGTTTAGTCAAAAAAGTGAAAATATTTAAGTGAATTTGTGCTTAAAACAAGAAAAAAATCTCGAAATGATTTATTTTTTCTTAAACACTTAATTCGAGCAAAATGTTCTCACCCGATTTGCAGATATTTTTGCTTGTTTTAAGCACAAATTTACTTAAATTGTATAGTTTTTGTATAAAAACTAGACTTATTTTCTTAGATTATTTTGCTCATCAAGAAAATATATCTTGATTTAAGAATTTTCTTATATTTCTACTGAAAACAAGACAAAAATACTAAGTAAGAAAGTCATTTTTTCTCCATTTAAGATAATGACATTAACTCTCTGCGCTTATTATACGTCATTCAAATACTTTCGCTTCAAATCTGCTTAATCCCATCCTCAGGCCATTCAAAAATACCAGTTTGTTGGCAGAATCCATTAAGAGCCTAATAAAAAATGCTAAATTACAAGAAAACATGTCAGACGCACTTAGAGGGTTTTGCATCAATTATGTTTCACCCTGTTTTGTAAGCCTGTATAAAGCAACGTCTGACTCTTAAATTAATCCAATGAGTGAGATGGCGGGGAAGCATGAGTATGAAGCAATGCACCCGCAGCGGCTGGTGGCCACCTGCTCAAAGTCCCAGCGCGCTTATCAAACCCTCGGCAGCAGAGAGCAAACACAGGGCCTGCCATGACAAACATAGAGAGATTTCCACGAGATCAGGGAAAAGTGAGGCCATATAAACCAGACCTCGTGGTCTCGCGCATCCAAAGTGCTTTAGATCAGATCCCACGGGACGCCTAAAGAGGAAAGCAGAATGTGACACCTAAGCACAAATGGTTAGCACTTCCTCTGGGGATTTTGGGATGATCTCCTATTGGTTTTACTGTACAGATTATCAAATACGATTTGTAGAAAGATAAAATAATCTATTGTCAGACATTCACGCATTTAATTTTGCACCCCAGCAATAAAAAAGTCTAAATATCACATCAATAGTTTTGCGAGTTGTCGGGCCCAGCTTTGTGTTGCCAGGTACCACTTACGTTTCATTCAGTAAATGATATAGTGTTATTTTAGGTAGGAGTTAGTAAAAGTCAAATTTCTCAAACTCAAAAACCATCAAACAATACTAATCAACCTGAAAGAGAAGAAGTGAGTGTTCGCCAGCAAATGAACAGATGTCCACAGAAGACTTAAAGCTCTGGCAACACCATTGAAGTGCACTTCAAACCTCACATGTAGTTCCTCCAACCAGCTGCACTGATCCACATCCAAATAGTCAAATGATTTCAGATAAGATTTTTTTATCTACTTGTGATTATGCAAATGTGATTTGGACCGCATGCTTGCATTCTGGCTATAGTTGTAAATAAATCACTCGTTTCATTAATGGCCACGCAACGAGTATCTATTAATCTGTTCATTAGGACACTTCAAAAACAAAAAAATACTTATTAAAAGCAGTTCCAGCTGTGTAAGCTCATTACACCGAGTCTTAACCATGCTTGTGGCACTCTACCAAAACCATATGGGATAAAAAGCTCATATTTGGCAAATTAGCACTGGTCAATGCTTTCAGGCCATTTCGAATAAATATGACTTTTGTATTTTGCAATGAGATCTATTTGCATTTCATTTCCGTTGAAAATTCACCAGACTACTTCGCAAATAATCGCTGTGCATTTATGTGACAATTTAAGTAATGGGGTTCAAAGCAGTAGTGTAGATAGATGGGGAATATCTTTAGGTCTTCTTTCGGAGGAGTGCGTAGCGCTCAGCGATTGATTGAAACGTTGATCTAGCAATGCCTGAATGACCAGAAAGGAATTAAATTGGTTTCTTGGAGGATATAAATTTTTTATACAGTAAGTGAGGAGAGAAAGTTGCATGTAAAAGGCATGATTTTTTGAATATTGGAGGTGCACCGCATAAATATAACTATAACTTGTGGTTTTAATGCTATTTTGAGACTTTAGTGCAGTAAAGAATCACAAGTAGGGTTGTGCTGATAGACAATACTAGCCTTCATGAAGATAGTTGGCTTGTTTGCCCATTAATGCTATTATGCATATTATAAGTGGAGAAACGAATCGTTCTTGATCCGTGAACCGTACGGACCAAGCCCATGTGATTCGCGGATTAATACGCAAATTTAAATAGGGAAAGTTTATCATTTGCATGTGTTTCATAGGAGCTTTTCAAGGGATTTTAAAGGGGACATTTCACCAGACTTTTTTAAGATGTCAAATAAATCTTCGGTGTCCCCAGAGTACATATGTGACGTTTTAGCTCAAAATAGCATATAGATAATTTATTATAACATGTTAAAAATTGCCACTTTGTAGGTGTTCCCCTACAAATATTGTGCCATTTTTAAATGCAAATGAGCTGATCTCTGCACTAAATGACAGTGCCGTGGTTGGATAGTGCAGATTAAGGGGCGGTATATCCCCTTCTGACATCACAAGGGGAGCCAAATTTCAATTACCTATTTTTTCACATGCTGTTACTGGGTTTTTCGTTTTCACATTTACTAGGTTGATAGAAGCACTGGGGACTCACTTATAGAACTTAAACATGGAAAAAGTCAGATTTTTATGACATGTCCCCTTTAAACAATTTTACCTCAAGAAGACACTAAAGTGAGCCGCACATGCGGTTAAATATGTCCAGTTGAACTCCAATCAGACGTGATCTTCCCTATGCCCTATTCCCTTCAAAGATCAGAACTCTTGATGTGTAAACTTTAATGAGAGTTGTGTAACTGTGTCTCATACTGTAGTCCATTAAAATGTTCTTGGCCAATGAAAAAAAGCATAATTTTCACTTTATGTTAAGCGATTGTTTATGGTGCATCTCCTACCCGAAGCGCCATTTGTGTATGTTAACTTAACTCTTTCGCCGCCATTGACGAGTTAACTCGTCAATTATGAGAAAACGCTTCCCTGCCAATGACGAGTATTTCCGGCTTTTCGTAATATCGCTATTACTTCCGCAACTTATGCAACCTGGAAGTAACTCCTCACGTCTAAGAGTAAGAACTCAGTGTATGTTTGGATGATCTCGCTGAATTGGATCTCTATCAAAAGTCCTTGACAAAAATGTAATTATCTCAGCTTTTTGCTCAAAATTTGGTGTTTTTGAAGAAACCTACCCATATAAATAGTGATAAAAAGAGAACTAATGAAGTTAGGATGAACTTTTTTTGAAAGCAGAGAGTCTGTTCTTTAATTTTAAATTTTGCATGTTTATATATTTAAAGAAGAACATTTTCTGGAAGGCATTAAACTTTTGTGAAAATCTTAAAAAATGGTGGCGCTGGCTGGCAACTTTTTTAAAGAAAAATGCTGCCAGCGAAAGAGTTAATGTGTAACTTTGTTCTTTTTTTTATTTACATGCTTGTAATTTCTTTATTTGTTCTTATGATATTTTTCCACCTTGAAAAATGATAAAAAAATTATCCGATCCGTGCCTCAAAAAATCTGTGAGTTTTGTGATCCGTTTCATCACTAAATCTCATCTCATGCCATCATGTTTGAGAAGGTTGCGTTCAGTGTTTCCAGCTTTCATTAAAGGCGGAGTCCACGATGTTTGAAAAACGCTTTGGAAAAGAAGACGGGCCGACTACCAAAACACACTTATAGCCAATCAAATCAAATAAATTGCCGGGTTGCGTATGTGTGGGGCGGGTCTATCAACAGAAGGTCCAGATTCTATTGGGATAGGGGCGTGTTTGTTTAGGTGATTTCAAATATCAACATTGGCTTTAAAACATCATGGACTCCGCCTTTAAAGTAAAGAAGCTTTTGTTTTTGTGGCTTTTCATAAATAAGAAAATGATTGCCCGACCCCGATACTATCGTGTATCGTCGATCTTATAGGTTGTAGATACAGGCCAATCTTGCTATGGAGAATATCGCTCAACACTAATCACAAGTCAGTTTTTTTGATGATGGGTTTAATCTTTCTTATCGATTGTTTGAATTGGTAATTTACAACCTCTAGTCTAATAAATCGTTTTTGGCTGACCACCAGGTTCTTATACCACTTATTCATCTAGATAAACATTAACATCCATTTGCATATCCCCATTATACAGCATAATTTACAGCCTTTGTAAAAAGTATTAAAACACACATTTGCCATCATTCTAAAACACAATCGACCTTATTCATGAATCTTTCTTCATACAGTATTTGACGGTCCCTGTCAATTAAATCAGTGACTATATGACTAAATAAATGACTACACAAAGTTCTTTTAGACAGATCTACTGATCGTTGAAAGCATAAAAAGGTTGAGCTTGTCGTAAGCGCACATCAGAGGACAGAGCTGTGACAGTGCTAAGGGAAGCGTGCTGACATGGAAACAGGGGTATCAGATGCATTTTAAAAGGTCAGACTGCTGCGTCTTCCCCTGTTGTGACTCGTGGCCCATCGTGGCCCCGTTTGATGACCCGGAGGCCCAGTTGGAAAACAAGGCTTTGATGAGAACGCCTGTCCAAATCAGTTTGAATGACAGGTCCCTTTGTAGAAAGAGCATGTTTGACTTACACGACAGAGATTTGTCATAATAAAGCGTTGATGTGCGGATGAAGCGAGATGTGTTAACGATGCCACATGCATAATGCATATTTGATTCTGGGGCTACGTTTTTGTTTTATTTCAATATTTGAAATAGGATTTATATCAGAAAGTGGCGTATGTGTGCCCTAACCTGTGTAAAGTAATGTAACGATTTTTGCCATTTTCTACAAAAATAGTCACAGTTAGATGCAAAATTTCCTGTCATGTTGCTATATTGTTAGTGGTTCTTCAGGGTAAAGGGCCATTCACGTTTTAACGATAACTGTAACGTTAACTTTAACGATAACAATATTAGCGTCCACACCACAGAACATTAATGATAACTTTATGCGTATTCGCTAGTGAGGCGCAAATCATTTAGTACCTATTTAACTAATATTGCATATTTACTTTATTAAAAACGCTTGTAATTGTTTACGTGTCGATAAATGTATAAATATAAAAATGTGAACTAGGACTGCATAACAACTAATCGCAACTAATCGTTTGCAGAATAAAAGTTTTGTATGTGTGTATATTGTGTATGATAATTACGTATATATAAATACACACACATGCATGTATAACTTAATAATTTTTTTTATATATTAAGTATTTATAGTAATATATAATACAAATTAGATATAAATATCAAAAAGTATATACATATGTAAATATTTATTAAATACATACACATATATGATGTAAACAAAAAAGTTTATTCTGCAAACGATTAGTTGTTATGCAGCCCTAATGTGAACCCTCATAAGCCCCTATTTTCCTGTATACGTTAGAGTTCCCTGGGGGTAAAAATGACCCCAGAACTTAAAAGGGTGATTACGAAAAAGATATACATTTTTAATGATACAAATAATATATAATTTTTTTGTTTACTTCCCATCTATACAAAAATGCTGTGTTTTGGGAGATATGAAGTACTTTTGTACCTGTTTACCACTCAATTCCTTAACTACACCATTAGCTTGCCTGTAAAATATCAACTTTTTATGAAAAATTCACATAAATTATTATCTAAATTTGATTTAAATAGTTTTTAGATATTGATCTAGATGTTATGTGTTGAATTCGACCATTTGGTGTTTCGAAAAAAAAAACAGTTATGGTTACAGTTTAGGAAATAAATCATTTTGACCAGCAGATGCCCATACAGACCCATTCATTTTACTGGATGTGGCCAACTGCTCAACATCACCACTTTAGTGAAACATTTTGTGAATTTATGTTTATATAAACATTAGAAAGGTCATTAAAAACTAAAATTATTTCAAAAAGTAGATTTTTTTGTAGTTTTCGATGCATTTTGAAATGTCTGTTTTTACAAAATGCCACAGAAATTTGACTAAATGTAAGTGTGTTTGTGACTTTGTCTTTTTGTGTGTGTCTGTGTCTTTATGTGTGTGTGTAAGTTTTACTGTGTCTTTGTGCGTGCGTGTGTGTGTGTGTGTGTGTGTGTGTGTGTGTGTGTGTGTGTGTGTGTGTGTGTGTGTGTCTGTGTTTGTGCGTGTGTGTGTGTGTGTGTGCACGCACACACATGTGTGAGCATTTTACATCTTTGTTTTACATCTGTGGCTGTTTTTTGCCAAATTCTGTAAAAAATACCTTTGTGTGTTTGTGTGTCTGTTTGTGTGTGTGTGTGTGTGTGATTGAGCATGGCTTTTCTATATTGCATTTGTGCTCTACTAACAGGCCTACCTTTCTGTGTCAAAATTTTCAGATTTATTCTGGATGCATTGATTTTATTTGATGAATAACAAGAAAAAAAATATATATTTTTTTTCATTTCCCATTCATTTCAATTGGGGTCATTTTTACCCCCAAAGGGACTAATTAAGTGAATTTTTTTACACCTCTTTAGAACGACCGAATCAAGCCCAGTTTTTTTTATATGAATCTTGACAGATAATCTGGAAAAGTCACAAAATCTTATTCCACTGAGATGAAGGGAACCATGTTTTTAAACTAAATAAAAGGGGCTTGGGGGTATGATTGACCCCAAGGGACTTATTAGGGTTAAGTCTCTTGGATTGTTTTGACAAAATTGTAAGACCATTCACTTCGATGTGCACACCTCTTCTACACAAGCTGTTCGATTTGAGGCATTATCATGTCTATGAGGGACAACACATACCAACAAGCAGTTTTGCGTTTAAAAGACATCTAAGCCCTGGATATAGTCTGTTTTTTATGCATACGCAAGCGTAAGTCGAACGCAAAGCCTTGCAAAGCATAGTTCATTTGACTCGTAGACGTGCACTGACTTTCGACGCATGCGCATTGCGACAATTTACAATACCTCTCCTGGCCTACATATTACATACTCCTGTACGCACATGCGCAACCTACGCATACAATGTATGCGGGGCTTCAAAAATGTGGCGATGTGCATGCAGTAAGCGTAAACTCTTCTGATGATGAAAATTGCTGTATGCGGACCCTCTCGTGGACCATACTTAGTCCTTAATCAGTCCCTCCAGAAAAACGTGATTATGCGATCGCATGATTCAATGCATAATCAGCCAAAGTCCGCATTTTTTAAATATGCCGCACTTTCGCCGCATAAATTGCAGGTTTTTGCTCGCATGATTTCATAATCCCTGCATTTTCGTAGCAAAAAGTCGTATATCTTAACAGAATGTTGCAAAATTTTGCATTAACTTCACACATGCGCAGCCACACTGCAAAAAATGATGTTTAAATTTTTTACACATTGTGTGTGTCATGCCATTTAATGCGTTATTTCATGTTAAAATAAATGAAAGGAACAACACAAGTTGTGTTAAAAACAGTGATGGGAGTAACGCGTTACAATTAATTCTGTTACTGTAATTCCACTACTTTTAGCGGTAATAAACATGTAATGAAGTATTTTTTTTTTAAATCAAGTAACACAGTTACAATTAGTGAAATTTAAATGAGTTGGTTACTCACGTTACTCTACGACACATTTAATGTCTTGTCCCTGAACTAACACACCTTCTGTGTTATTATTCATTGTGCCGCCCCCCATCGTCCTGCGATGTTAGATCAGAAAAGTCTTGTCTGCAAGTGTTCATTTATCACAAAATAGAGTAACGTGAGTAACCAACTCATTTAAATTTCACTAATTGTAACTGCGTTACTTGATTTAAAAAAAAAATGTTTATTACCGCTAAAAGTAGTGGAATTACAATACAGTAAAGTAACATCACTGTTTTTAACACAACTTGTGTTGTCCCTTTCATTTATTTTAACATGAAATAACGCCTTAAATGGCATGACACACACAATGTGTAAAAAATTAACACATCATTTTTTGCAGTGCATGTCCCCTGTTGTCATAGGAATGTTAAGAAGTGACGTAATTACGCGACGTGAACATCAATGAAAAGCTGCAAACAGTTTTTGCAAGTTGCTGCAGTTTTGGCAAGTTCCTGCAATTTCATCGCATAAAATTGCATAAATATCCTGCATATTCCATCAAATTTTTTAGGAAAACGTGCCACAAGATCAGGATTTTTGCCTACAACAATCACAAAAAAACTCAGCGTTTTTCTGGAAAGACTCCTTAATAGCCGTCCAAACACAGACATCAAAATTCGGACTCTCAGTTAAAATGTAATAGTTGTCTAACCATAGCCCAAAATAAATGAAATCAAATAAATAAATAAATAAACAAACACCTTGTAATCACTGTTGACTTTGCTTACATGATGGATTATCATGCATCTCTCAAGACATTTTGACAAAAATGACATGTAACCAAATTCAAGTTTTTTTTTGCTAGAAGTTACTCATGTCTGGACTATATCGGGGTCTATAGTTAACCTAGATGGTAAACTGGCGTCTGTTGCTTGCTGGGATGTTTCGAAGTTAGATCAATATAAACAGTAATGCTTCCCTCAGTTTTGATTTACATTTAGGCATTTAGCAGACGCTTTTATCCAGAGCAAATTACAAAAACTTAGAAAAAACAGCATTCTGAATTGTAAATCCATTTTTTGAACTGACCGTATTTCATCTGTTATGACTACTAAAGCAGCGCAAACAAGAACCGTGAGCACTCAAAACAAGCCGATATAGATATCTCTGAAGCTTCTCAAGGTAATACAAGGCATTTCTTTGACATTATCTCCGCCTTGAGAAACAGCAAGTCTTACTTTTATATCCTTAACCAACTCCCCCATCTCTCACTGGAGTTTTTGTATGCTCTTCTATATTATTTTCACAACCCCGTGTAAACTTTTCACCCGGGTGAATTGTGAGTCGAAATGTTTCGTGTGAAGTTTTTCAACTGTCCACACAGAAACGGTTTCAAGGTTTGAAGAATAGCTGGACGGGGACTAATCCCCCTCACGTTTCCTCATTCTTAGCACTGTTTGACTCAAAGAGCTCCTTTTACCTACTTTAGCACCTCGGTTTAATGATTTAGGCTGCGAGCCATGAGAACCCAAGAGGGTGACAATGAACATGTTGTTGGAGCAAATCACCTCCCGGCCGAAAACCCATCGACGTGCGTGTTTTCGGCTGCGATAGCCGAACGCGCTACTTAATCAGGAGGGGTAAACGAAGCCATATCACTTGGCAAACAGATTCATTAGCCACTGTGAGTAATGGCGACATGTGTGGGGGCACTGCGGAGTTCACACGAGAATGACCTCTCGTGACTTTTTAAGCTGCAATTTGTAACGTTTGCCTCTTTAGCGCCATCTTTGTTTGAAACATAAAATTGCAGTATTGAATGTTTTGAAAACACATAATCTGGGGCGGTTTCTCGGACAGGGCTTATCCTAGTCCCAGACTATAATGCATGTTTGAGCTGCTTTAATTTAAAAACACCTTGTCCAGTTTAATTTTAACATACATCAGTGACATTGTTTTGTCTTAAGATGCACACCTGTAGTGTTTTTGTAAGGTATGTTTGTAAAAAGTCTTACATTACATAATAAAAATAAGGCATAGTTCTGGATTTACCTAAACCCTGTCTGGGAAACCGCCCCCAAACGTGAACTGTTGAAATCGGGGCTAAGGTAAAGAAACACTTTTAAACACTGATTGTTTATGTACTTGCTCAAATAACTAATTTTGACCCCAAAAAACAGCCATCTTGCATATTTAGTAACATACCTCACTCTGCATGTCTTCTTCTCAGGTTGACGACCAAATGAAACTCCTCCAAAACTGCTGGAGCGAACTCCTCATCCTGGACCACATTTTTCGGCAGGTTATGCATGCCAAAGAAGGCTCCATCCTCCTCGTCACGGGGCAACAGGTGAGTGGCCGCTACGTCTTCTCTGTAAGATGATCCCAAAAGATCTCATCAGGCGTGGATCAACACCCTTTAAAGTCCTATCGACTGCACCAGCCACTCCATTAAAAATAGATTACGCTTAGATATAAACTAATGTGGCCGGAATAATCAATTGTATACTTCTCATCAGCACGTGGTGAGCGAATAAATAAAATGGTTGGTTAGGCATGCACAAGTCCAAGTGGTGAAGGGATAAGAGAAAAGAGGAGATACAGAGAGATGCAGACGATATGTATGATTTACCTCATTCGTCTCCGAGGAACAACACTGGACGGATGCCTCGGGCTCTGCTGAAGCTCTCCGCACACGAGGACCTTTAATTCTGTCTTCATACTCGCAAACACATGCATACTTCCAGAAAATGTTTAAACTGCTTATAAATAAATATGCTTCTGTCTGCCTGTCAGTAAGACAAGAGTTTAATTTTTAATTCTGTGTTTTCTCTTCTCCCTTTTCTACACACAACAAATTGATTTCCAGTGTAGGGACAGCTCAAACTTTGGGACTGGTGCAAGTGAACGGCATAGCTCTATTTACATTTATGCATTTGGCAGAGCTTAAAATTTTTTTTATATTATCAGTGTGTGCGTTCCCTAATAATCAAACCCTCAACCTTTGAACTGCTAACACAACGCTCGACCAACTGAGCACAGTAGGTGCCACATGTTGAAATTTGATGTCTTTGATAGTTTGGTCTTGTTCTGTCTAGCAAATTTTGTTTGATAAGCGATGCCTGGCTGAGGATTGGGGGCGGGGCAGAGGAGGGCCAGACCTTGTTTGCATATTTTGCTTAATGAACAGCTGGTGCTGAAAAAAGCCTTTGGGGAAGAGAGGGCGAAGACTCCTACAGTTCATTACGTCCTATTATTCCAGAGCAGAACACTGACAGCCTGACCACACAACATGATTGCGCATTAACAAACACTGTACTGGGTTTATTCACATTAAAAACAAATACTAAACTAATTATTCACAGAAACTTAGATGCAGGTATTAGTGGCTATACTGTATGTAGCTCATAACAATAGTAATAGTAGGTACACTTTAAAAAAAAATTATATTTGGGTCAAATATTAACATTTTCTGGGTTAATTTACATTGTTAAAAGCGAAAGCTGCTCTACTTAAAATGCTTACTTTAATTTGTAAAATTTTGTAAAGATTTTCTCACTTTAAGTGAAAAATTTAAAGGCAAACACCACCGTTTTTTAATACCCTACTATGTTTTTCCCTCAACTTAGATTAATTTATACAGACCTATCTTTTTTCAATGCGTGCACTTAATTGTTATACAGAGCGTTGTGAATGTGTTAGCATTTAGCCTAGCCCCATTCATTCCTTAGGATCCAAACAGGGACGAACCCAGAAGCCACCAAACACTTCCATGTTTTCACGGTTTAAAGACTGTTAAATGAGTAGTTACACGAGTAAGTATGGTGGCACAAAATAAAACGTAAAACATAAAAAATAAGAACTATATTGTATGGCGGAAGAGCACTTACTTTGCAGCACTTCGACCTCGGGGGCAATAATATTGATGGAAGTTTGAGCGAGAGGTGGAGTAGCCAGGAGTGATGATGTTACTGCGTGCTGAGGTCGAAGTGCTGCAGAAGTGCTCTTCCGCCATACAATGTAGTTATTTTTTATCCGCCTAAAAAATCCCCACGTTGTATTTTGTGCCACCATACTTACTCGTGTAACTCCTCATGCAACAGTCCTCAAATAATGCAAACATGGAAGTGTCTGGTGGCCTCCAAATTCATTCCTGCCTGGACCCCAAGGAATGAATGGGGCCAGGCCAAATGCCAACACACTCACGACACGCTGTACAAAGATTAAGTGCACGCGTTGAAAAAAGATAGGGATGTATTAATTTGTCTTAGTTGAGGTAAAAACATAGTAAAATATTTAAAAACAGTGGTGTTTTCCTTTAAGGTGAAAAAATTTTACTACTAGTTGATTCAACTTTTTCTTTTTACAGTGTAACCCAATGGCTGGGTTCCTCCATTTTGGACCCAACGCTGGGTTGAAAATAAACCAGCATTTTTTTATGTGTAAACTAAAGTCTTGTAGCTCAAGTGGTTGCACCACAAAAGGTCATGGGTTCGATTCTGAGGGAACACACATTCAGATAAAGTGTAAGTCACTTTGAAAAAAACGCATCGGCCAAATGCATAAATTTCAATCTAATAAGTAGTTAAAAAGTGACTAACATTTAGCCTATACTGTTCTGAATATATAACTATATAATTATATTATTTATCGATTATTTACTGTATTTCCAGGCACAAAATTAAGGCAATTTTTAAATGAATTTAATTCGTTGTTTAACTTAAACATATACATTTACACTAACTGCAATGATAGAATGTGGTCAAAGGCAGCTATGTATGCTTAAAATCGCAGTTAGGTTTATTGTGTCACTTTTAGTTTTTTAGTCCCTTAACGCTTCATTTGACAGTTTCTCTTTTATTTGAGAACACATGTCATTGTTTCTTCTTACAGTTGAAACGGCAGCAATGCACAGTAGGATCAGTGGAGAAATGTTGCGATACATGACACTGCATGGGCGACTGTCCAATATGTCACAGAGCCACATGTTCCCCCTCATTGTCTGCCTGTCTGTCTCTCAGACTTTCAGATGAATCTGAATAATCATAATCACACAAATCTCCAGTCTTTTGTTAAGATCAAGCTTACACTGATCCCTGCAGTGTCAGAATGACTTGTCATTGACTTGTCACTACAGGCTGTTTGCTGACTTATTACATACTATTAAAATATTTTTTTTATTAACAAAGTTTAACTGATGTTTTAAAATATATATTTGTATTGATACTGTATTTGTGAACCTGGTTATAAGGCTAATTTTGCTTTTTAATGAATTTGAGGGTGCAAAAAATCTAAATATTGAGAAAATCACCTATAAAGTTGTCCAAATGAAGTCCATATTACTAATGATAAATAAAATTTGATTAAATATCTTTTTAGAAAAATATCTTCATGGAACATGATCTTTACCGAACCTAATATTTTTGCCATAAAAAAATCAACAGTTTTGATCCATACAATGTATTTTTTGTTCTTGCTACAAATTTATCAAGACTGGTTTTGTGGTCCAGGGTCACATTGAATATTTAAATATTTTATTTTCCAGTTTTTAATAGTATTAATTTTCTTTAAAGGGCGGGGTTTGCCAATAACGATTGAACTTAAGAGGGCTTTCTACGAGCTACTTAACGAACATTCGTTGTTCATTTACGTGCGTTTCCCAAAGATGCACGTAAAATGATCGCTCGCAGCTGGGTTTTAAGTGCTACTTACGAGTCGCTATCCATTTGTCGATTGCTGAAATGTCACCAATAGAATGACTCAAATTTTTAGCAGAAGCTTGTTTAGGCTAATGATCTTCAGCCGATGTGCACTAAGTAAGGGATAATGTAGAGGCAGCCGGTAGTTATTGGGAAATAAGCCCCGACAGTGTGATCAGGACCCGACGCGAAGCGGAGGGTCTTGTATCACACTGAAGGGGCTTATTTCCCAATAACTACCGGCTGCCTCTACATTATCCCGCTTATTACACGGCTACTTGCCATTTAAGAAAAAAACTGGACATGAATATGAATTTGAAACATTTTATTGGCATTTTTGTTTTAAATTTACATTTTTATCCTTCCGCGAAACTTTGCACAGATGCATAAAATGATCGTAATACCTTATTAAGATCCTCTGCTTCATACTTGTCTGTCTCCATTTTTTTTTTTAGCCAGTCTTTGAGAAGTTTTAATGCCCATTCTGTTTTTGTTTTTTTTGTGTTGGCTTCGTAGCTGTCATGCTCTATTTTGTCAAGTTCAGTCTCAGTAAGCTCTCTGTGTCTTGTCGTTGTTCGTTCTTCGACTGTTTAAATGTTTGTTTTTTCCGTACATGTTAAAATGAATGTCAAAATGTTCCATTTTAATTGTGGTTGTCCTGTGTTTGTCACAAGATGGCGCCAAACAGTAATCTTTATTGATCTTTATATGGCGCGGAGCGATTTTACTCGTACAAGTAGTCCGCTATGCGTTATTAATTTGGAGCGGTTATTATTTGAAAAGAACGAACCTGCAAATGTCTCAACTGACCAATCAGAATCAAGCATTCCAGAGAGCCGTGTAATAATATTTTTTATAATATTTTTAATTATTGTTCAATGGCTAAATGTTTTAATAATTTGCGCATATTTAAATATTCTTTTCCGTATTTAGTTAGAACTCGTTCCACTGCGAAATGCCTTCTGCATTTTATATTATAGTTTAGATTATTATTATTATTTGTTTTTTATTATCTATGTTTATTTATTATTATGGATTATTGGATTGTACCCGAAATATATATATTTTTTTCTTTAATCAGACGCAGATTTCCCTTCAAAACTATTTTTTTTACTGTAGATGAATTATAGCAGCAATTTGCTAGTATCAACTTTTACCAAAATGTTACGTTTTCCTTTTTTATTAATTTATGTTCAGTCATTTAAATTTGATTTCTCATTTGAATTGATATTAAAGTAATTTAAACAAATAAACAAAGAACCTAATAAATAAATATAAATTTTAAAACATTACATTATCGTTATTGCAGGTGTGCAATTTGCTGTTTGTCCTGCAGGTGACCTTGTAACTCTGTTGTCTTATGATGCACTTATGAATTAACGATTACTCCAGAGCACTTGTAGATCGTACGAAGCTTTTGAGAAACGGCCCGTTAATCTAAGATGATTCGTACGATCGTTTTTACGATCTACTTAGCCTTACGATGCTTTTGGGAAAAAGATTGTTAATCCTAGTTAATTGATAACTTCAGTGCAGTAGCTTCGAGCAGATCCACGAACGCAGCCGTTGAGAAATGCAGGATTTAAAAAAATTCAACTCATCATATTTACCCAATAAATAAATTCCAATCCGCTCGCGCTTTTAATTGCAAATCCAGCGGAGGGAGTTCTCCTCGCACTTAGGAGGCCCATCGTCTACCTTCCTCCAGAAACCCTGGCGCAGTCAATTATGGTAATGAATTGTCAATAAATATAAAAATTTAATATGGCCTGCTTACAGTGAGTGGCAGCTAAGGACTTGCCTGCAAGACAGATTTGCTGGTGCTGCAGATATTAAGTGCACCTGAAAGGGGAGGAGAGAGCCACGGGGGTCCCGCTCAGGGTTCGGCCCGGTAGCCTGGGGGACCTCCAGGGGCCCCCGCTCACTCACGCCTCTCCAACCCCCACCGCCCTCGTCTGGCACTAGGGTCCGAGGGTCTGGGCACCAGGGATGGAGAAACGTGCAGCTCTTCCATGTTCAGTCCGTTTCTGATTATCATTCAGGATCTGCTTGCCGCTCTGTCCCTGCTGTGCGGAGAGAAGCTCAGCTAAAAATGAGAGAGAGAAAATGATAGTGGTTTAAGGCGCGTAGAGCTGCCAGACCTGGTTATATGCCTACTTTCATGCCGAAAGACTAGAAAGGTGCTGCCAAATGCAGTATAACTTTTAAACTAGAAGACTGAAAAATTTCAATAACCTTAGAGTCAGTTAAATGAACCCCGATGGATAGTGTGGTTATACAACCATGAATATTGACTTTATACGGTTGTTAGCACAGTTATAGATGAACAAACAAACCTTTTCGAAGTTGAGCAACTCGCATTTTACATCTAGCATACAAGTACACAGTCTACATATAACATTTCTTTCCTTTCCTAAGAAAAAGGAAATATTAATTAACACCCCCCCAAAAAAAAAAATCTGTAGAGGAACAACTCAATATTCACATTTGAACGTCTGGGTTTCTTTTTGACCCTATACGCTGGGTTGAGAATAACTATTTAAACAATGAATAATGTTACCCATCTGTCTTAGGTAACCTGTTTGTGTATATCAGTTTCTTTTTGAGGCAACTTATTTTGTGCGTTTGTACCCTCTCGCCCCTTTTTTTAGGTGGATTATGGCCTAATTGCCTCCCAAGCCGGGGCAACACTCAACAACCTCCTGAGTCACGCGCAGGAGCTGGTGAGCAAACTGCGTTCCCTCCAGCTGGACCAGAGGGAATTCGTCTGCCTCAAGTTCCTGGTGCTGTTCAGCTTGGGTGAGTTCACATGGAGGGGTGGAGAGAAGTGGGTTTATGGCCTTACAGCATTGTCCAAATCTTACTCGCCTGCTCCCAAGGTTCTTGAGGGACCTTGGGATAAGCCAGGAGACGGTACTGAATGTATGATAAGAACATCATTACGAAAGTCACCTTCGGATACCCTCCTCTGTCTGACACTGGGGTAAAGTCACTCTTTTTTTTGCCTGACCTCAGACCAGCCTCATTTATCCAAAACCAACTGTTAACCACATGGTAGGAGGCAGCAAAACTTTTCCAAGGCCTGGAGTCTAAGCCAACAAAGCCAGACTCAAGTCCAACACTCAGTCTTACCCAAATGTGGTATTGAAAAAAATTCAGTTCAGCCAAAATTAAGATATAATGCATCATGGCATTTTTAAATGACTTTCATTTTTGGGTAAACTGTTTCTTAAAGTACAAAATATAGAATATACAGCATAGGTATGTTTATGCTGTTTCTTTTAAGTCTAATATATAATCAGTCCTTACGTGATAGTAAGCTACACATATTCCTACTATAATAACTTGCAAACATATACAACTATTGTCAATTTAAAAACCTGCATTTAATAAAATCATGGCTTCTAGTCTTCTAATGCTGGATTCACACCAAACTCAGTAGAGACGGCAAAAGCGCGCTATTCTCGTGTAGTTGGACACTGGAACATTTTAAGGTTTACTCGCTTCATTCTGCATCATAGGAGAGGGTTCTGCAAATTCGCTCACTTCCTGTAAGTTTGGATTTTTCAACTCGCGCGTTTCCCGCGGCAACGCTTAATTCGGGTCATTCACGCACCAATTTGATTCATTCGAATGAACTAGACGCGCAAATGAAGCGGATGTGTGTCTTCTGCACCGATCTAAATGCATCATTCTCGCCACGAGACCTCCAGAGGCGTCGTGTCTTTACATTGACTTAACATTGAAATCACTTGCGCTTGACGGCAAAATGCGCTATTCGCGCGTAGTTGGACGCTTGAACATTTTGAGTTTACTCGCTTCATTCGCGTGTGAAATTCTAGTCATTCGAGACATTTACGTGAAAATTTGCATCATGGGAGAGGGTTCTACAAATTCGCTCACTTCCTGTATGTTTGGATTTTTCAACTCGCGCGTTTCCCGCGGCAACGCTTAATTCGGGTCATTCACACACTAATTTGCATCATTCGCATGAACTAGACACGCGAATGAAGCGGATTTGTGTCTACTGCACCGATCTAAATGCATCATTCTCGCCACGAGACCTCCAGAGGCGTCGCGTCTTTACATTGACTTAACATTGAAATCACTTGCTCTTGACGGCAAAACGCGCTATTCGCGTGTAGTTGGGCGCTTGAACATTTTAAGTTTACTCGCTTCATTCACGCGTGAAATTCTAGTCATTCGAGACATTCACGTGTAAATTTGCATCAAGGGAGGGGCTTTATATAGCTTAAATTGAGTAAACTTACCAGATTGTTCAACCTCCTCACTCACTTTCTTCCAAACAAGATCCTTTTAATTCCTGTAAAAGTACGAAGATGTCTCGTATAGCAATGATGATTGTCCTCCATTGTTGTTTTGTTTTTTCTGCCTCCGCTCGCTTCCTGTAATCACGTCAATGCTAGAGCAAGCTCCTGATTGGTTAACGCAACGTGAAAATCCGGCAACTTTGTCAATGCTAAATTCACACGGAATGCGCCATCTGCGCCCCATGTTCCGCGCCATTCGCGCTTGTTGCACTACAGGGTGCCTATTCGCATCTTTGCATTGACTTAACATGTAAATCACTCGCGCTTGCCGCCTCTTCTGCATCTGGTGTGAACGCACCATAATGCTGGATTCACACCAAACCCAGGAGAGGTGACAAAACCGCGATATTCGCACATATTTTACTCGCTTCATTTGTGTGTGAAAGCCGCGTGTGAAATTCTAGTCATTCGAGACAGGGGCTTCTGCGACTCCGCTCGCTTTCTGTAATCACGTCACTACTAGAGCAAGCTCCTGATAGGTTAACGTGGTGTGATTTTCCGTCAAAGTTCAGATTTTTCAACTCGCACGTTTCCCGCGACAACGCTCAATTCGTGTTTCCCCCATCACGCTAAATGCCTCATTCGCACTACGAGAACTCCCGATGCGCGTAAACGCGTCTTTACATTGACTTAACATTGAAATCACTCGTGCTTGCCGCCTCTTCTGCGTCACGTGGTAGAGGCGACAAAAACACGCTATTCGCACGTAGTTTACTGGCTTCATTGGCGCGTGAAAAATTGGAAACACATGGAAATTCGCGTCATGGGAGGGGCTTCCGCGACTCCGCTTGCTTCCTGTAATCACGTCACTACTAGAGCAAGCTCCTGATTGGTTAACGCAGTGCGATTTTCCGCCAAAGTTCAAATTTTTGAACTCGCACGTTTCCCGCGGCAACGTTCAATTCGCGTCTCCTGCATCACGCTAAATGCCTCATTCGCACCGCGAGACCTCCAGACTAGAGGTCTACACGGGTCCAAAAATTCCTACCCGAACCCGATCAGACCCGTAAATGTGCTACACTGAACCGACCCGGACCCGTCTGTTATTTAAAAGCTGGACCCGGATCCGACGCGGACCCGTCTATTATTTAAAAGCTGGACCCAAACCCGTCCGGGAAGACACAGACCCGACCGGCAAATATTCTTTAACTAATTGTTATTAATAAGTCAATAAACAAGTAGCGAAAATTAAACTTTTTGTCTTACCCATAACGTCAGAAGTTAGTCTTCTCCCTCCTTGTACCTGACTGTGTGTGATGCACAATCCTTATTTCCAAGAAAGTTCCATCCATGTTATTCCTCTCTTGACGATTGAAATGTTTAATGCTTATTCCAGCTTTAAAAGTCCACTTTGTTGTGTATCGGGTCAACTTGCTTAATAATGTTTGCCCATTTGGATTATAATAACGATTGCTCGTTCAGTGTCATAGCTGCTTTCGTTAGCTTTACTTTGCTATCATCTCTGTGCTCTTTGAGCAGAGTCGCGAAAACTTTAGATATAACAGCAAGACGGTCAATTTATAATATTATTATAAAAATTATAGAAGTCACGTCAGTGCAAAATGCGCGGTACGGCAGAATAGGTCCCGCCTTCTAAATAAAATAGCCAATTGTCAAAGGTAAAGTCATTGCGTCTCACTGCAGAAGCTCCTGACTGGTAGCCAGAGAAACATTACAAGAGCGCATGCGCGTTAGCTGCCTGGTTGGAGCAACCAAATATAAACTTTTTAACACAACTTTAGTGTCATAGAAAAAATGTATACGACAGTTCATCTAAGTTTTTGTTGCTGGAGAAATATTTTATTTAAATGTGAGTGTGTGTTCTCCGAGTCCGATCGACCTCGGGTATTACCCACAATGTTAAACAGACCCGGACCCGAAGTAATACATTGAGACCCGATCCGGACCCGGCTGATCATTTAAAATATACAGGTCTTCCGTGTAGACCTCTACTCCAGACGCGCGTAAACGCATCTTTACATTGACTTACCACTGAAATCACTCGCGCTTGATGCCTCTACCATGTAAAAACTGCATACGAGTTTCGAGTGCATCCTGTTTTGTGTGTGTCAATAACCTTCAAGGCATCAGTGCTTTGATTGAAGCAATCGGATGTCTAGCAATCACAAACTGATAAAACCACTGAGGTCAAGGCAGCTCCAGAATCTAATTCACAAAAGAATTAGAGACCAGCATAAGAAAAGATTTAGTTTATCAGTATAGGATCATGTGGAATATATTAATGCCCACAGTCCACCTCCACATTATCATATCAGTATCGTTTGGTTTCCGCCTTGTGGTTTCGACAAAACAAAAGAGAAAAGACAGAATATGATCTGTATAGGAAGCGTCTGCTTTGAATCCTATCGTGTCTATTGGCCGTGTCCCTGAACTACATGTGTTGTGCGTCTGCGCCGGTTCTCTTGCCTCACCTTGAGAAGATTCCTCACATCTTACCTACAGTACACCAAAGACTAGATCTGAGTATGTGCGAAATTCCCGCTGTGTTAACCATAGATCTCCCAGCCATGCATTTTATGTTGATCGGGCCTGTTTATCTGTAAAAAATTTGGCGAAAACATCATCCATAATAAAAAGTCTCACCTGAGGGAAGCGTATCGCCCCAGGCACTGCCCAGTGCTAGCAGGTAGTCTTGCCCATACTGTGTGCCAAGCCCAGAGAGACTTGGAGATTAAGAGAACTAAGCTTAGAGATCAAAGATGGCTACGATTAATAGTATCCTCTAAGCATGGGGGTGGTTGGACCGTGTGTACATAGCAATAAGCGCATGAGAAATGCACTTTGTCAGCAACCAATCAGAGATTAATTGAATAAAACATGAAAATCCCATGGTACCTCATAAAAATTACACGAATTATGGGAACTGTCTTTCAATCTCTGCTTGTTTCTCAAGTCTTGAACAGAAAGAATTGTTTTAAAGTAGCAAAGATTAAGTTTTGTATTTGTGTAACAGATATTGTCCTCAAGATATAGCACATATACAATGTGTAGAGCGTTTGCTTTCCAAAATATTTCAATGTTTCCACACTCTTAAGAAAAAAGTTTTTTGCAGGAGTTTGCACTGATTCAGTACCAAACTGAGAAATGTTATCATACAGGTAGCTAGCTATAAACATTGCAACAATTTAACAATATTTACTAGTTTGGTCAGCAGTTGATTCTTCATCAGTAGCTGCGTTTTCATTACCCCTTCAAGGTGCGCAAATTGAAATAGCTATTTGAAAATAAGCCCAATGGAAACACGTCAATTTCGCATAAGGTCCCATATAGCCTATCGCAAAAACCTTTTACGATCGAGTAAGATTGTTTTTTAGGCAATTCGAAAAAGGAATATATCGCAAAATGTGTTAAAGTCACATGACCATTCTTTAAATATGGCGCGGTATGTTTGGTTAGAGTACAAAACAGAAAAGGGGTGTTCGACTTTAACTCTTTCCCTGCCATTGACGAGTTGTCTCGTTCATTAAGAGAAAATATTTGCATGAAAAACGTGTTCCTGATGAGTTTTTATGTTAATCTGTAATACCGCGATTATCCAACTTACCCAATTTATAAAAAAAACTGAAGCAAAAAATGTATTTATTGCTTGTTTGTTTGAAAGCAGAGGGTCTGTTCTTTCATTTGATATATTTATATGTTTATATATTTTTAGAAGGAAATTTTCGTGGAAGGCATTTTGTAAAACTTTTGTGAAAATCGCAAAAAATGTTGGCGGTCAACTTTAAAAAAAAAAAGGCTGGCAGGGAATGAGTTTATGTGGCATCACAAAAACTAGCAAGTGCATGACATCAACATATCGCAAAATGCACTCACTGTATTTTGATGTCATCTGCACGTCGGTCTGCGTGGCCCCGTATGTAGTCGAACAAACTCATCACCATGGTTTTAAAATGAAAAACTTTTAGTCGCATAACATAATAGAAATGGCTTCATTTCGCAATAGTTTTGTTTGACATTCAGAAAATAACGCTAAAGTTTTGCGCAGATCTTTAATGGAAACGCAGCTATTAATTATACAGTTGTTCCAACTTGATCACACAGACAAGTAATTGCGTTACGTAGTTACTTTTCATGGAAAGTAATGCTTATGTTACTTTTAAGTTACTTTTGCGTTACTTTTTCTTACTTTTTTATGACTGAGAAGTTCTGCATATAGAAATTCATATTTCCAACGCAAAAATGTCAAGCTCTGGTTTGCCATCTCCATTTCTGACCGAAACTCTTAACGCATAGAGTGTGTAATTCTACGTTAATACGTTAAGTTTAATGAAGTACATTGTTTTTTTTACTTATATTGAAAAGTAACTCGGATTACTTTTAAAAAAAGTAACTCAGATATTAATGTGTAGATTTATAAAGTAATTCGTTACTTTACTTGTTACTTAAAAAAAAGTAATATTATTACGTAATGCACGTTACTTGTAATGCATTACCCCCAACACTGCACACATGAATTCGTACATATTTTACTAGTTCGCTAATTCGTATGAATTCATATGAAGTGAATCATACAAAAACGTACGATTATTAGAAAAAAACAATAATGAAACTCCACCCCTAACCCTGCCCCTAAACCCAACATCATGGGGCGAAAGCAAAACCTGCAAATGTGGTGGTACAAATTAATACAAATTTGTAAATCATAAGAATTGCTGTGAGATTGTGTTGGTAGTTTTCCGGAAAAAGAGAGAAATCACCTTCTATGAAGATGGTTTATGTTAAAATAGCCTGCGTACACTTGCATTATGAATTGCATATTTACCATTTATATGTATTTGAGTTCAGTTAATATCTTTGTTTATGTAGATGCAGCTTGGTTTAACAAAAATCTAAATAGATTTAGTAAACAAGTAAATGTGCTCAATATAAGCTCAACATACACCTATCCAAACTAGATCAACCCTCTAACATCCTTTAAGCATAGTGTTGTTTCTCCAAATTAAGCTCTTTAAAGGAAATCAACATCACATTTACCCCAGTTCCACTCCCAACTGCCTTAAGTTCTCTATCAGCACTCCTCAACATCGCAATTTGTCACTGTCGGACAGCCCGGAGGGGCTCTTTATAAAGCTAAGTGCCAATAAAGAGGAGGACGAACATGATTTGACCCAGGCGCAGTCACTTGTCTCCGCGATTCCTCCTGCTTGTTGAAGTCAATTGAAGTCGGCCGATCACTTCTCACGCTTTTTCGCCAGCCGAAGCGTCTCTATCTTCCCCGCTGTCAGTCGTCAGGTTGAATAGATGCTCTGGATCTAGCCGGGGTTGAAGGCTTTATCAATGGTTAAATAATTACGGCCAGGGCATCGATTTCCTCAACGGTGCTAGAGGAGGTGAAGGGTGAACGATGTTCGGGATTAAAAGGGGGGTGCGGACGATCTCCACCACAATTCAGACTGTGTCATCTGTGCAATACTCTAGCAGAAGACCCACAGATGAGATCAAAAATCTTCATTTAGAGTCCAAAATTGTTTAAATATACGTAACCAATAAATCAGACAGGCTCTTTTGATTGCCAAGTCCCTGAAGCTCAGCTTGAGAGAGCACCTCTGAAGATCACCTCATAAAACCACGCCATGCATTTAGAAATAAAGTGCTCTTTTTAAGGAAGCAAAAAATCTTCCCACATTGGTAGGCTCTAATTAAGCCGGCCTGTCTTGTTTCCTTGATCTAAATCGATACGTCAACCCTCGTGCAAAGAGAGCAGAGATCAGTAATGCATGTGCAAAGCCTCATAACAAGTGCAAATATTCATTTCCTGAAACGGGCCGAGTAATTTGGAAGTCGGTTGGGATTGATTAACATTCGAGGGATGGGACGGTTCGATATTTACGCCTTGGAGACCCCAGGCTGGGGCCAAATAATGGTGCATAAAACTGCAGCTACGTCTTAATTAAATGCAAGATAATAGGGGCAGGTTTTTCTTGTGAGCCCAGCAGTTTGGTACCGACGGGCTGTAAGTCATCTGGAAGATGCGAAGCTCGGGGCCTAATCAATAGACGTATAAAACAAGCACATGTGTGTGTGTTTGCGTGCGGCCAACCTTTTAAAAACACGGACATGGCGGCGGAGATGCAAACATTTGTTTTTGATTTCAGGCAACCCATCCTCGATCTGACCACTCAGCGCGACACATTAATAATATTTCACATAAGCATTCGCTGTTGTGCTCATTTAGATTTCGCTCGAACCTTCCAATCAATCCTGAGTGCTCCGATATTTTACAAATCTGGAGCAGAGGAGGAAGTGGGCCGGTGCGATGACCCTAATATTCTTGCACGCTGCCCTTTCATCGCACACGAAAGAATTCAAAAGCTTCTCTTCTTGCGCATCTTCATTAGGGGCCTTAAAAGGTTTTCAGGCTTTATCAGGCTTTAAAAGCTGCTGATATCTGCCTGCACGGAGCTTTTAAAGAGGAGCTGCACTTTACCTTTACAACTACTAGCTACAACATATGTCGAATTCTGACAGTTCTGTTTTGATTTCGACATTGTTTGTGTGCAATCTACTCGGTTTGTTTTTATCTCGTTGGTTACTCCCTCTTTTTGTTCTTTATCTGTTACTGCGCATTACTTTATGATTAGCTTTAAATCGCAAACAACTTTATGTGCCGATCGTTAGCCATTAGCGCTGTTATCAGACTGTCTACAAACGTTTTAGATAAAGTAATGCGGACAAGTGCTCCATAGGGAGTGGAATCTGAATCTATGCATTTACTTTGATAACTCTGATAACTGCAAGATTAACTGTGTTTGGGTTTTGCTCTGGTGTACACAATCTGCAACCATGTTAAACTCTTAAATATGTTACTTCTAGGGATGGGACGGTATGAAAATTTCATATCATGATTATAGTGACGAAAGTTATCACGGTTATCAATATTATCATGGTTTTGTTAAAATGAGATGGAAATGTTCAAAGAGAACTGATACACACAATGAAAACATTTTTTTTTTAAGTTTTATTTTTGAATATCACAATTTAATACTTCACGTCTCTGAAAATATTTCTGTGATAAATAAATAAATATGAATACAATACATTATTCCTTAAATGCCGCCTTGTGCAAAAAACTATGTTGCATGTACGCGACTGCGTCAAACTGATTCTGGCTGGACAGGATTTACCCAGAGTTTTCAAAATCATGGTAATGAAACATGTAATGATAATTAAATTTTAAACGATAATACTAACCGTCAGGACATCGTGGTTAATCGTGAAACCGGTAATCGTCCCATTCCTAGTTACTTCTGCAATCTGATTAAAGGAAAATCAATATTATTTTGTACAGTTTGTAGATTTGTTGAATGTAGAGACTGATCTCACGGAAAGTCTTGTTATAGTCACGCAAAATTTGATTAATTTATTCGTGTCCATGTCACGAAATTCAGCTTTTTTCGTGCCTTGAGCCTGAATGTCTTTTTCCTGACACTCACACAAATTTCTATAAATAGTTTCTCATTTTTGTGGCGTTTTATGTATTGTTACATAGTTTTTTCCTTTTTTCTTACCATTGTTGGTTGGGGTTAGAATCAGTTTCCGTTACGTTTTTAGACTCAACCGATTTCTGCTTTCTCGGACTCGTATCGGACTTGTTCCTTCAAAGACTCTGTCTTGACAAGAGCCCGACCAATAAAGGATTTTGAAGGCCGATACCGATACAAATGTTTGTTGGTTTTAAAATCGATATTCCGATATATCGGCCGATTTGTTTTGTTTTTCAGAAACGTGCAACAAAACATTAACAGATTTCCCTGACATTAGTTATTTGTAGTTATTTATGAGTTTTAACTAAAAAAAATGATAATGCATTTCAAAAAGAAACTTGTTTCTTTTATTGTCACAACAGAACAGAGGAACATCAAAATATATTAAAGTTCTGATAGATAAAATGTATAAAAATACAAACTTAAGATATGAAATGTAAAGGCCTTTGAACACAAACACAAAAACAACAACAAACAAATCAAAGTTACCAGTTTTAAAAGACTTGATTCATAAATATAACTTTAAATAGGACTGGAGACAAATTCTTTTAAGTTCTGATAAATAACAACAGCAAAATATAAATTGCTATTCACTTGACTCAGGCAGTTGCTAGACGCCTAAATTTGGACCCCACCAGCAGCTACTGGTTCAGAGCGCTCTATCAAAAACACCAACAGTGAGGAAATCTAATAAAGGCAGTTTCGTCCGTTTTTTTTATATTCATTTATCGGCCATTATGAATGCCGATACCGACAGTTTGGAAAATGCCTAATATCGGCCGATAATATCGGCCTGCCGATATATCGGTTGGGCTCTAGTCTTGACTCGTTCTCGGACAACATTGGGAGGAGAAGGACTCGTAATTTCAGACCGAGTCCTTGAGACCAACAAATTTTAACAACAATAATAATAAATTGCAATGTTGACGGGCATTATTTGAAAATGGGTAGGGATTTTTTAATGATAGTAAAAGCATAGTCCATATTAAGACATTAAGGGCGCACTCACATTATCCAAACCAAACCAAACCATGTTCCAGCGCGATTGTCACCCCTCCCTACTCCCCCAGGTGCACGCACTCACACTGTACTTTATCGATTCGAGTCCGGGCTCGCTTTCGTCATTAAGATGCGATTGTTCTGAAAAAAGCAGGAAGTAAAGCTCTCACTGAACACTGGAACCCACTGTAATGATAAGTCTGTGTTTTTTATTCGGAGTCGTTTGGTGCGCGATTACAGACAGCCCTCTCACATGTCATCATATTGCTTAGTTGATCTGTCACGTGTGCAGCTCGGACCTTCACGTTACCCCACTGCTCGCATCAAAAAGTTTTTACGGAGGCATATGAAGGTGAGTGGTCGCGCAACTGACGTCTTCACCTTTTGAACCACAGCCTTCCACGCCTGAGCCCAAGTGAACCGCGCTCCGGCCCACCTTTGCAACCCGGCCGCGGCACGATTAACCAATCCGCGCCCGGGCGCGGAACAGAGCGATCACACTAGTCAAACAAACCAGGCTTTCGGGGTAAAACGCGCCCGAGCGCGGTTTGGTTTGGATAATGTGAGTGCGCCCTAAGACTTCTCCTCTAAACAATTCCCAATCTAGTCTTTAGTCTGTAGGCCTAACTGTTGATTATTAACTGGGGTGATATTAAATCATGGTTATGAAAACTGACATGTTTTTATGGTCTTGGTCTCGACTCAGACTTGCTTCCTCAAAGACTTGGTCTTGACTCGGACTCGACTGTATTTGAAAACCAACGGATTCGGTCTCGACTCGGTCTGGACCCTTCAAAGACTCGGCCTTGACTCAGACTCGGCAAAGGCGGTCTCGTCCCCATCACAAGAAACCAATACATAAAAGTACCTCCAAATCTAACCCAACCCCAAGCGACAATGATTTAAAAATAGGGGGGAAAATGAAAAAACAATACATAAAATAATACAAAAAAGAAAGCCGTGCCACGGACACGAGAAACTATTTATAGAAATGTGTGTGAGTGGACATGGACACAAATAAATGAATACAATTTTGCGTGACTATAACACGACTTGCCGTGAGATCATGTTGGAAAAAAGGTACAAGAAGGTACAAAAGCTGCCACTGGGGTGGTACCTTTTTAACTCTTTCCCCGCCATTGACGAGATATCTCGTCAATCAAGAGAAAAAGCTTCCCCGCCAATGACGAGTATTTCCGTCTTTCCGCAATACCGCTATTATCCACTAGGTGGCGCCCTTCCGCAACTTTTTAAACCCGAAAGTATTGCCCTATGGCAAGCAGCTGCATGTCCGTGTCTGTTTTAAAGATTGCTCTGAATGGGATCTCTATGAAAAGTCTGTCACAAAAATGGAATTATCTCTGCTTTTTGCTCAAAATGTGATGTTTTTGCAGAAACCTACCCATATTCAAAAGCTGATTACAAAAGAACTATTCAAGGTAGGATGAAACGTTTGAAAGCAGAGGGTCTGTTCTTTCATTTGGTATATTGTATGTTTATATATTTGAAGAAGAACATTTTCTGGAACGCTAGCGCTGGCTGGCAACTTTTTTTAAAAATGCTGGCGGTGAAAGAGTTAAAAAAGTACACATTTATACCTAAAATTGCATATTGGTACATAATGCAAATGGTACGTATTTTGACCTTTTTGAAAGAACCGTCCCAGTGACAAGTTTTGTACCATTTTTGTAGAGTTCATTTTTAAATTAATTATAACTTTATTATCAAAGGCGGACACTACTTTCTTTCTACATAAAAGTAAATTTTCATGTATTCGTATTTTATCAGTGTTTTTCTTTGGAAAACATACATTCTACAGCATATCATCATAATTTTTACTCCACTACATTTCATTATTTCAAGTTTTTGGTTTATATTTAATATTTAAGTACATTAAACATCTAGTAATTTTTTTTCAAGAATAGTAAAAGTACACAATTTTTATGTAATTAGGTATTAAATCAATTTTAATATGCAATATAAAGGAATACAGAGTATGATTCTATGCTTTAGAATGTAGGGAACATTTTTTAGTAAAGTAAAGTAAAGTAAACACTGAAGTAGTAACTAAAATACTCAAGTAGTAAATCACCGGGGCGGTAGCCTTTTTTAAAAAAAAGTACAACTTTGTACCTAAAGAGTGCATATTAGTACCTCACAGGTACATATTTGTACGAAATGTATGCATATCTGATACATATAAGGACTTTTTAAAGGGTACTGCACCAGTGACAGCTATTGTAAAAGGTCCAAAGTTGTCACTGGGACAGTCAGTACCTTTTTAAAATGTCCTAATATGTACTATTTAGGTACAAATATGTACCTTTGAGATACCCGTATGTACCTCTAAGGTACCTTTGAGGTACCAATACGCATCTTTTAGGTACAGAAGTGTACTTATTGAAAATGGGAAACGACCCAGTGACAACTTTTGTACCTTCATGTACCATTTGTTTTGATAGTTTAGTGTATATGTAGAGTTGTGTGAATGACTGGCATATAAAGGTGCTGCAGACCTCGATAATACCATCAAAACGTCAAAGAATTTAGAAAATAGCTAAATCTGCATCTAACATCCCATCTCAGATGGATGTCGTGTCCGTGACATACTTGTAAAAGTTTCTGCCAACCTTCCAGAAACCAATTTTCCAACTTTTTCGTAACTATCAGTAGAGTAACTCTAACGGCTGGTTTTTCCTTTGACGATGAAGTGATCGAGAATACAGTGAGCTATATGTGCTTGTTCTCTTTCTCTCGCCCGCATCCCATCGGATTCCTCCCTTCCTCTGCTTCTGCCAGACCCTTATTACAAGCTGTCAGTTTATTATAAAACATTAGGAAAGCAGAGGGACACTTGCTGTAACTGTCTTATCGATCTAGGGGATAGATTCTGTGATTTAACACCCAACCCTCCTATATTTCCACATTCTCAGCCTCCTATTAAACCTTGTGCTTTCCTTTAGCTATTGATGTATCAACATTAACCGTTACAAGCAACTACAGAAAATCAATGGCCAACTTTTATTACCGGCTGCATAACACGCCGGCTGGTCCACGCTCCAGTACTTAGCAGGCAGGCCGGACCCGTAACATGCCCCGCTCATGTCAGGTGTTTCCTAAGTGATATCTGCACTGGAAATATCAATCATAAGAACTCCGGCTCCTAACTGCCTGTTTTTGCAGATAGTTGCCCCACAATGGAGCGCACGGGTGCCATTTTTATCAAATCTGACCAAGATTCACAGCAAACAACAACTATCGATATACTTAATGTTCAGGAATTTTGCATTTCATTTCGATCTCGACACCTATTCGTGCCTTCAGCGATAACCACGTTGTTTTTTCTGTAACTGCACATTCATTTCAAAGTATAATGAGTTAGCACGGTATGAAATAATAATAGCTTGCTCTTTCTGTCTATCACATGAATCGAAAGGGATGCATTTGAAGAGGAAGAGCTAAACATGAGGCACGGCAAAACAGATCACCCTTAAAGATTTATGAGACTTGCGGTCCTGCCGGTACAAACATATACAGGCTTTGTTTTTCCGATCAATGAGCTGAAGTTCATTATTCACTCTCAGCGCAATCGTGCTTTGCGTTTTTACGCATTGTTTAAGCTTCCCTCGCAAGCTACGATGCTAATATTGAACCATGGGTGCAACATGGCTCCTTATTAGGGATTAAGAAATACATACAGTCTCATACAAAAAAAGGATCTGCGGACCAGCTCGGGACTTTTCTCTGTTGAGTGACTGCCCAGCCAATCCAGCCGGGGAAAGCCGCGGTACGATGTTTCTATTGATCAGCGAGCCGCCAGGTCTTATTTAAACATTGCACACAAACACAGATAAGGGCGTTACACAAGCCCCGACATAAACTCCCCCCTGTCATTTCTCAATCGATCCCACAGAAAGATTTCTGTGCCGCAGACATCTATAAAAGTGACCCGGTCATACTAGAAAGAAAACATTAAACCCCCATGGGTACTCAGCAGGTCAAACACACACTACACAGCTGAACGAACACGCACCCTTTCACCTGCAAATACTATAGCATCAAATATTTATAGATAGATAGATAGATAGATAGATAGATAGATAGATAGATAGATAGATAGATAGATAGATAGATAGATAGATAGATAGATAGATAGATAGATAGATAGATAGATAGATAGATAGATAGATAGATAGATAGATAGATAGATAGATAGAGCTGTGCAGTAGAGGAGCCGTTTTGGCCCAACCAACAGGCCACTGTAACCGGAGATGACCATTAAACGCGGCGGCACAAGTGAGCAAACAGGTGCTGCGGCTCTTGTCTCTCATTCCCTTTTCATCCACCACCCTTTCCTCCACACTCATTGTATTTTAAGCAACAAAGCTGTGGAATGCCTTCCCGTTGGAAAAAATGCTCCATCATCATTCTTCCCGAAACGTAAACCTGCGCCACCGCGGCAAGTGTGAGGAACGAGGCACGGTTTCAGGGACAAATATAGAAATAAGAATATGGGGCTAAACTTCGTCCCGCTTGCCCCCAAATGGAGGGAGAAGGTTTCACAAGAATATAAGGAGGGGCGTAAAATCACTAGAAGAACGTGTGGTGTGAGTTGCGTGTTGTCTTTCAGCAACGGGAATGCTGGGAAGTATGGCGGAGTAGGGTGTTGTGTGATCCTGGTTATTTTAGTCTTGATGTTGAACTATACGTGATCGGTAGTTTTATGGTTCTGTCATATATTAATCACTGGATTCTGTTCATATGGACGATTTGGTGTGCATCATGTCTTAGCCATGCTTAAGCCAACACAACAAGTGATACAAGTTATGTAAATCTGGATTTTTTTTAACTCAGATTAGTCATTTCAACTTACTATTATTTATCTAGACTAGAGATGAGTTGTTATAACTTATAAAATATGGTTGAAAAAAAACTTCATTTGTGACCTGATCCAGCAAAATGAGTCACATTGACCCAAATTTCAAAATTGAGATTTTGGTATCAATGGAACGAGCAAATCATAAATGATCTTAAATGGTTTTAAAGATATAGACTTTTGAATTATGGTCGTCTGCCCGCTTTTTCCAACTGAAAACCTGTGAAAATCGCTTTTAAAGTTTTTTGCCTGTTTTTTGTAAAGATCTTTTTTAAAATCCATGCATTTTTAAAGGGATAAACTATTTATTTTACAGCTTAATTCGAGCAAAGACATTAATATATAAAGCTATATAAGCTCAAATTATTGTAAAGTATTTATTTGAATACAAATGATTAGCATTTGTGTAGATTTCTAAGCTTTTTTATTGGCTCTATATACAACATGTAACACCATATTTGGAGAGATAGTGACGTTTCAGGGATACACGGGAAATGCTCCGAGGTGACGAGAGGATTTGAGAAAAGCATTTCCAGCGAATTTAGTACAACTTTTTCAACTTTAATAGTCATTTAAATACCTTTACTCAATTATTTGGACTACGAAACTTTGGGAGATTATTTTTGAATATCTGTTCTTTGAAATTAGCTAAAAAAAAGTTTTTTATTATTTCATTGTTTTTCCACATTATCGGCCGATATCTTAAAATGGAACGTTGCGATTTCCGACTCATTTTGCCAAAGCGGGTCACATTTTATGAAGCGACTCATCTCTTGTCAAGATAAATAATAGTAAGTTGACATGACTTGTAAATCTGAGTTGATTAAGGCAGCAAAGATTTTTATAGTGTAAGACCTCGACAAGCAACATAACATTTGTCGATTTCTATTTCTTTCTAATATATAAGGTTAAAATGATCTATTAGCATTCTCATTCATCTCTATGGCAGCAATAGAAATACATTTTGCATTCATATTGGTGCAGTTACAAACCGCACCGTTATCTTATAGCCCCGCCCACATTAAAATCGTATTGGTCCAAAACCACACTTCACACAAATCTGTATACTGAACATCAAGTTTGATATGATTGGCTGTAATAGTTCAAATTGCAAATGACTTCCTATCAAATTACATTTTGGGTCAAAATATGAAAATCTACTCAAATAACACAAAACCATACACTGACCAGTGGCGGCTCGTGACTGCTCTTCCGAGGGGCGCAAATTCAAAATGCGTTCGGAGTGTCATGTGTGTTGTAAAAAATACACGCAAAACACTCACTTAACAGTAAACTCTGATGATGCATGAGATTATGCGAGTATCTGGCAAATGCGAGCGTCTCTTTTATCATAAACCTTTTAGATGCGTCTGCAGCAAGCACTTATTTAACAAGACACGTGATGCACATAGGTTCACTCGACGCACCAAACACATACAGTATTTTGAAATTACAAACCACACACATGACCGGCTACATACATGTTATGACGAACTTCGCATCGAGGGCACTCGAAAAAAGAAGTCACCGGCCACCACCTGACACTGACTACCTATCTTTATTTAAAAAATCTCTTTTAGGATTGATAAAATGTTTGCCCAACAAATCACACATTTCGAGTGCCAAAATTTTTTGTTAAATCAACTCAGATTTACAAGTCATGTCAACAGAGATGAGTTGTCACAACTTATAACATAGAGTTGAGAAAAGCCAACTTAATTTTATAAGTTATAACAACTCACCTGTAGTTATAACAACTCATAGTCAAGATAAATAATAGTAAGTTGTAATGACTTGTGGATCCGAGTTGATTCAACAAAAAATTTTTAAGGCAGCAAACTTTTTTTTACAGTGAACAAACATTGTAAAAATATCTTATTGCACTTACATTTTTTAGTTTAATCCATTTGAAATTACAATAAATTATCTTTAATAAATTAAACAATTTGACTACACTGTAAAAAGTAAAAGTTGGATCAACTTAGAAAATTACTTGAATTGGTAAACACCCCAACATTAAATTTTTTTCAACTTAAATTTATTTTATTTCCTCACTTAAAGTGAGAATATTTAATTTTATAAAAGCAGTTATATAATGAACAAACTCCATCGCACACCTGTAGTGAATAGGTGCGAAAAAAGACCAACAATTAGGTCATATCAGAAAGGAAAAAACTCCCGCACACTATCATATACTTGCAATTTAAAATAATTATTTATTCAACAACGTTTCGGTCTCACGACCTTCATCAGGTATACCTGATGAAGGTCGTGAGACCGAAACGTTGTTGAATAAATAATTATTTTAAATTGCAAGTATATGATAAAAGCAGTTATAGTCATTTTTACAGCTTTTACTTTTTTGCTATATTGTAAATTTAAAAAATAAAGTTGAAATAACTTAAGCTAATTTAACTTTATTTTAATCATTTAAAGCAACTCCTCACTGGTCAAAGTTGAAATAAATTGTAAACTCAAGTTGATTCAACTTAAAACTATAAGTGCAACAAATAATTTCTTATAGTGTAGAGTTTTATGCATGAATGTAATATCGCTGATTTTCTCACATCTTATGTCATTTATTCACTAATCCAGCTTGCCAGCAGTCAAGCCGAAACTTCAAAAAATTTGCTCAGTTTTGACAGGAAGCTTACAAACACGTCATGTACATTACCCTTCAGAAAAAGCTTTTAATGTTGCAAAATATATTAAATAAAAATGTATGCTTGCATCTCTCATATTATTGAAGTAACTTCAGTATGTGAGGCAAAATTACGAATAAAAATATGTAAACTGACACTCGCTGTTTGAGTCGACACATGCAATATTACTCAAAGCAAATGAAATCTTCAAACTTTCCCCAAAACAGCAATACGATTAAATACAGAGTAAATGATCTCCTGTTTCTCAGATATTTCTTCTAGAAATATAGACCCAGAAATATCTCATGTCCCCTAGAGTTACAGTTTCAGAAGAGATCCCAATGATATCCCAAACTTATTTTAGTCATATAGTATCTGTACTCTTTATTCTTTTCAATTATTTGTATCTACTTTGAAAGAAACATTTGATACTTAACACGAAGCACATCTGAGACAATACAACTGGTCTCTGTGTGCTTTATTTATGACTTTATCTAAAGCAACACAACTATGATTGTCGAAGAAGAACACAAGAAATTCTTAAAGTCTAAACGAAAAGTGTGAAAGTACGTGACCGCGATACGAAAGAGGAGGAAAAATCATGCTATGGTTTAACTGTCCTTCACTCAGAAAATATACATCCCCAGGCACTGTTGAATTATTAATTCAAATTTGTCAAAAAAGGGGTAGAGCGAAAAAGAGAGATATCGATGGGAGCTTGGCTTTAATGACCTCATTAGGTGTGTGCTTTCCACTATGAGCCGAATCTAGACTGCAGGTAGAGTTTTGGGGGATACTTGACCCCTGAATGATTTTCTGTCACTTTATTATAAACAAGAAGTGCTTGATTTACCCCCCTCATTCCTGTGCATGTATTCAACGGGTGCATGTGTGTCGAATGCAAAGATGTGGATCTCTGTATGAGTGTCTATCTCAGAATGATGGTTTTCCGGTCAGCTTTCGGACCACGTAAAACTTTTTAGTAAATGCTGTTTAAAGTACTACTAATGATATCTTTGATCACCAAAATAGTGCAGTATTCCTAAGGGTGGATGTTGTTTGAAAAGTCATAATCCAGAAAGATACGAAGGAGACTGGCGCACAACTCTCAATGAACCATTGTAATTATTACCCATCATGCGCAGCTACTAATATTTGGTTCAGCTCACAACCCGAACCTCCAATCTCTCGACAGCGATTGCACCAAAACACCTAAGCAGATGTAAATATATTTCCCTTCACCTTTAGAGCAGGCAGAGTGCCTTTCAGCTAGCATTCGTAACAAGTAACGTTTGCCTCGGCTTGTGTTTATTTCATCACACCTTAGGCGTTTTATGCCTTCCCTCCCCCTGTTGAGCGCGCAGTGTCAAAACCATCCTTGGGCGACCAGGACGTGTCTTCTACCTGCTTAGCACCACAACGACGGGCTTACGTTTGACTTAATATATCCCCAGCTGTACCAGTCCTGTTTAATTCTCTTTCACAGCGATCAGAGTCAACCGGGGACGAGCGGACTAAATCTTAACGTCGCTTCCGGCTCTTCTATGACTTAGTCAGGAGGTCCAAACCTCAGAGAAGAAGTGATGAGTTGAAGTCATTTATATGCAAGATTATACAGAAAAATGATACGTTTGCTTGGGCAGATCACACTTTTGCTCTTTTAAAGGCAAACACCACTGTTTTTAAATATTTTACTATGTTTTTACCTCATCTTAGATTAATTAATACATCCCTATCTTTTATTAATGCGTGCACTTAATCTTTGTACAGTGTGTCGTGAATGTGTTAGCATTTAGCCTAGCCCCATTCATTCTTTAGGATCCAAACAAAGATGAATTTAGAAGCCACCAAACACTTCCATGTTTTCCCTATTTAAAGACTGTTACATTAAGAGGTACACGAGTAAATGTGGTGGCACAAAATAAAACTTTTGTTTGGATCCTAAGGAATGAATGGGGCTAGGCTAAATGCTAACACATTCACAAAGCGCTGTACAAAGATTAAAGCAACACTATATAGTTTTTTTACCTTTAAATAATGTCTCTAAAATGATTTCAGTGATAGAACATCTTTTACTGGACAAATTGTACTGTTGCTGCAACCCGAGCAGCCTCCTAGCTGCTACAAGCACACTTTGAAAGTGGCGGTGGAGGGTAGAGCACACAGCCCCGCCCCTCCCCCTGCCTGCAGAAGAGTGTCTGATACCAGGCACTGTTGCGCTTTTCAACCACATGGGGGAGCTGTAAGTCATTTTTACATGGAAACTACATAGTGTTGCTTTAAAAGTGCAGGCATTAAAAGACATGGATGTATTATTTATCTAAGTTGAGGTAAGAACATAGTAAAATGTTGAAAAAGGGTGGTGTTTTCCTTTAAGTTCTCACACTGTCAGAAAAATGGTCAAAAATTGTCCCAGGCTGTCACTGGGGCAGTACAGCGCTGTTTAATGGCAATACATACGTATTTTATGAGGTACGTACGACCACATTCGTACATTTTTGTACGATTTGCCTTGATCCATGTGACGTTGCAGTTAGGGGTGGGGCTTCATCATTGTTTTTCAACTTTGTACAAATTTATACGAATTAGCCAATTTGGAAAATATGTAAAAATTATCAGGAAATCAGGGTGGGCAGTACCCTTTAAAAAAGTCCTAATTTGAACAATTTAGGTACAGATATGTATACATTTTATTCCAGTATGCATCTAATATATAATATCGTACTCATACGAACTCAGGTGCAAATGTGTTCTTTTTGAAAGGGTACTTTTTTACAAATTTTTTGGACAATACATAAATTGGGAGCTTTTTTGGCTGTTAAATAAATGTTGAATAGATTACCATTTACTTTTTTAAAATATACAATTTGGGTAGCACTGTTGCCTCACAGCAAGTAGGTCCCCGGTTTGAGCCCCAGCTAGGTCAGGTGACCTTTCTGTGTGGAGTTTGCATCTTCTCCCTGTGTCAGCTTCGGTTTACTATTCCATTTTTTTTTCCCACAGGCCAAAAACAGGCAAGTTAGGCAAATTGGAAATGCCAATTTGTCCCTCCCCAACCTGTGTCTAGATTAACTTGTGTGAATAAATTTGTGGATGGATTGACCGGATCTCGCCAAACTGAAAACCCTAATAAGTTGATTAAACTCAAATGAGTTGAGTAAACTCATTCCCTCAATTTAATTTAGTAATGGGGTCTCCCTAAACTTGCATATTTAAGTTAACTTAACTTGGTGGCCACATAGACTGAACTTAAAAATTTAAATTCACCAAACTTGGAGTACAGTGCACTTAAACAATTAAGTTCACTTGGTGTTCATAAAGATTGAAGTTACATAGTCATTTAACTGTATATAACAATGTGTAATGAAAGGAATTCAGGACTGACTCTTTGTTAATAAATGAATCAATGAACTTAATTCTCCACAGAAGCACACAACACACTGCACTGTTCACGTGTATCTATCTTCATTATAGTGGAATGAAATACAATGAGTTAAATTTGGTGCATGCATACCAAAGGAAACACTGATCACCTGAATGGTGACTTCACAAAAAACTAGCATTTACAAAAAAAAAACATCAATAAAGTAACAAAAAGTGTAAAATTATGTTTATGTCCTACCAGTTGTTATTCTTAGACCAAAGATAAATCACTCTTAATTTCCAGGTACAAGGGCTTATGGGTATTCCTCACAGCATTTTGAACTGATAATCTTAAGTTAATTGCACTTGATTTTTTTTAAGTTTATGGATTATGTAAATTAATAAGTTAAATTAACAAAGATAGTTAAGTTATGGATCCAAAATGCAAAATTTAAGTCATGATTGCATGACTTGTTGAGTACAAACGGCCTTAGGGCTTTCAGTGCATGAAAATAGACATATGATGGTATGGCGTAAAGAATAAAGAAAGGAAGAAAGAAAGAAAGAAAGAAAAAAAAAATCTACAATTGATATTCTGTGTATATAAACTAAACAATTTGTATGAATCTGCATTTTAGTTCGGCACTGGATTGTGGGGGTTAAAAATCACTCCATGCATAATCGAAACAAAATTTGTCATAATAAGATGACATTTTAGGGACCGTTCACATGTCTCGCCTAAAAACACATGGAAAACGCTAGGCGCGCCACTTTCTCCTTCTTTCAAAAGCGATTGGGTGATTCTCACGAAATCCAGATTTAGAAGGTGTCCAGCATCAGATTTTTTTAAAAAGCCCTTGAATAAAATTTCTACATTTATCTGGAGAGAAAAAATAAGAACTGCTTACCTGGTAGCCATCTTGAGTGTCACAGTCAATTATGTCCCTTCAAACTATTTTTTTATCTATGTTAGTTCCTTGAGAGCTTAAACAATGATTGAAAATTGTTGGGGAGGATGAGAAAATTGGTCTTGGACACATTTATATTCCTTATTATTATCTCTACATTTACCAATGATCACTGAATACCACATGTGTCTTTACTGTAAATGTTTATAGTATTACATGTTACAAATTACATTTTTACCGTTAAATGCGAAAAAATTTGTTTTGTATGATGTTATTTGAAATCATGTGCAAAATAGTACATGAAGAGATGTTTGTAACTGTATGCTTCTTATTTAAAATAAAATTATTATATCAAAATGTTTCATGACCTCATAAGGCTAATTTCGTGAGAATCACCCGCTCGGGCAGTTGCGCTCCTGAGGCGTCTGTCGTTGGACCGCAATTATGAGCTGCTCCTCTATTTTTCTGCTGAGGTTTCAAAGTAACGGAAAAGGTCAGTAAGCTTATTGGTTGGTTCTTGTCACATGACCTGCGCTGCGCTTGTGGCATTTTGAAAAGTTGAGATGTTTTAAGTCGGTGAAGTGCGGACGCGCCTGGAGAAAACGACGGCTTCGCTTTCATTATGATACCGTGTGAAATAACAAACTTGAACGTGCAAAAGACACAATACTGTATACGGCCCCTTATGCGTCTACCCAGGCAGTAACACATGGGTAATCCAATTGCACATTTAGCACAAATTATTAATATACTTTACATTATTTATAGCAGAATTTATATGAAAATTATAATCCTTCAAAAAAATTGACGCAATAATGTGACAACATAGGTAAAAAACAAACAATTTGTCTTTTTTTAAAAAGGTTGGTGGAAAAAAAGGCTAATTAATTTCTATCACTACCATAAAATCATCATTACCAGTACAATAAATCTGCCTCTGCCCAACAGTGACCCTGGTTTTGATATGCAAAGCCTTTGATTGTTTCTCGACACTGCCACCTATTAGCCTTGGAGCCAATTTTTTGAAGAACAGAAAATTACAAATTAAAAAGATAAGTTTCATTTAAATCCACAGTATGTTCGTTTAATCTCCATATACATTTTATTTATCATCAATATCCAAATGAGTTAGTTTAACAGTTGATTTGGCAACAGTTTGTGAAACAAAAAATTAAAGATATAACCCCCAAACACTCCCATATCAAACACTTCCAGGTAAACAAACAAAAAAAAAACTTTTAGACAGTGAGTAAATATAATCAATGTTGACCAAGCGGACATTGGCCACAAGTGGCATTTTGGGGGCCGTATTAAACAGGAAATATGCCTGTATCACTGTGCCCTCCACTGGAGTTTATTGGCTATCGCAGCGCTGTTTCCTAATTCGTTAATGATTAATAAAGATGAAATTTTGACATGCTTGACAGACTGCATGATTACAGCAAGCATTACCGCAAAACAGAGGGTGTTTGCCTTTTGAAATGGCCTGGGTGTAATCATAATAAATTCTTGTAGTATGAATATCTGTACACAATAACTGTTGCCAAGTTTATTGCCCAATGTTTATTTTTGATTAGCCTACAAAAAAAGGCATCCGCTAGCTAGAAATGTCAATGGATTCATAATTTGCCTTTCAAATTTCGTGTTATGATTTAATTGGTCATTGACTAAACTATTAGAGGTGAAATTCCATACCCTTGTGTATCTTCATTTGCGGCATGCATACCAACGAACTGTAATCAATATGCCATTACTGTAGAGAGCTGATGAACGGCGACTACACAAACAACGCATGTCAATCGAAAGAAAAGGACTTTTACTATACACACGCATACAACATGCAGAAAATTTGTCCGTATACAAATCTCACAAGGGCTTTCGGGGGTTGCCGGCATAAATTTCATGTGGAATGATCTTTTTCACTTAGAAAATCCTTACTAATTAATAACCATCCTCGCATATCAGTAAGGAGGGAGGGGGGGCGAGTGAATATGTGAGGTCGTCGAGCGATAGTAAAATGAACAATGTATTCCTCAGGACCTAAGGGTTTGGAGGCAGGCTACATACCAGCCCTGGTGCACACTAAGGATGTTTCATGAAAAAAAGAAAGTTGATAATTAGTCCCACAGTGGCTAAATGTTGAGATAGAAAATAAAGAGTGCTTACCACGCTGCAACCTGACCGGGTAGTAAGTGCCGCTCGTACGGTTTTTCATATTTTGTGCGTTTTCTGTCAGCAGGGCATGATTAAGCGCATCTTGTCGTGGATAAATTAAACAAACACGTTAATTCTCTGCCTCTCTTGCTCGGGGCGGAAGACATCAAGCCATAGTCATCGATCGGCGGACTCTTTTAACCCATTTCAGTGCTTGGGTTTTCATGTTCAAAAGCAGACGCAAAATAATTAGCAATTAAAATTGAACTTTTTATGTATCGCCTTTCTTTAATTAGTCTTGAGACTTGAAATCACCACTCACTCGTGGAAATTTAACTGAGAATCAGATCCATGCTAACTATTGTTATAACATTTTAACTATTGCACAATGTGTATCGATTTATTTTTACTATTTAAAGGAACTGTATGTAAGAAATGTATATCAATGAATCATAAAATGGCCGTGATATGTCACTAGACATTAAGAAATTATTTTTATTTCAAATACTTATATCACTGACAACAGTGTTATGGCCAGGATATTGTCATTTAAAAATTTGCAGCCCTCAACTGATGTTTATGTTGTCATGTTGTGTTTTGGCCACCAGTTGTGTGATTGCAGTACCAGTTTTAGCCACAAGTTTTGGGATTGCAATACCAGTTTTGGCCACAATCCTACATACTGTTCCTTTAATTATGTGTAAATGTTGTTGTTTATTGTGTAAAATTAATAAAAAACATAAATTCAATTTACTATTTTTATGAGTTGCTCCAATTTTAAAATTAAAGTTGAATTATTATTGAAGTTATTTCAACTTTATTTTTATAATATATAAAGGAAGTTGAAAATTTAAAGCAACACTATGTAGTTTTTTTACCTTTAAATAATGTCTCTAAAATTATTTCAGTGATAGAACAACTTTTAACTGGACAAATTGTGCTGTTGCTGCAACCTGAGCAGCCTCCTAGCTGCTACAAGCACACTCTGAAAGTGGCGGTGGAGGGTAGGAAACACAGCCCCGCCCCTCCCCCTGCCTGCAGAAGAGTGTCTGATACCAGGCACTGTTGCGCTTTTCAACCACATGGGGGAACTGTAAGTCATTTTTACATGGAAACTACATAGTGTTGCTTTAAAATATTTAAAAAATAAAGGCGGGGTGCATGATTTTTGATAAACAGTTTGGGAAAGGAAGTCGACACACTTGTAGCCAATCAGTAATAAGGGACGTGTCTATTAACCGACATTGTGCCTGGGCTTTGTATGTGTGGGGCGGGTATATCATAAAAATGTCCATATTCTATTGGTATAGGTGATTTCAAATGTCAACATTGGCTTGCAGAGATCATGCACCCCACCTTTAAAGTGCAACAAGGAATTTTTATGCTGCGTTCAGACCAGCCGCGGTAGAGGCGTCAATCGCCAGTGATTTCAATGTAAAGTCAATGTGAAGACGCGTTGACGCATGTCTGGAGGTCTCGCTGCGCGAATTAGGTGTTTAATTAATAGTGCGTTAACCAATCAGGAGCTTTCTCTAGTAGTGACGTGATTACAGGAAGGGAGCAGAGTCGCAGAAGCCCATCCCATAACGCGAATTTCCACGTGAATGTCTCGATGACTAGAATTTCAAGCATGGCTTTCACGCGCAAATGAAGCGAGTAAATTCAAAATGTTCAAGCGGCAAACTAGACGTGTTAGGGGCGAATTTGATGCCTTTAACGCAGCTGGTGTGAACCCAGGGTTACAGTGTATGGTTAGGGTCCCAGACTAAAATAGGATGTCTTAACTAAAAACAGCTTGTACTGACATCTTAACTCATATTAAGGGCATCGTTTTGCCTAAAGATGCACATCTGTAATGTTTTTTTTTTTAAGGGACACGTTCTTTCTGCTGCCATTTTTTAAACCCTAGTTAGGGTGTAATGTTGCTATAATAGCATAAATAATATCTGTAAAATGATAAAGCTCAAAGTTCACTGCCAGGCGACATAGTTTCTTTAACATAATTTGCCTTTCAAAGCCTACAGCGAACGGCCGGTTTGAACTACAGTCCTCTACACTACTTCCTGCTTTAATGACGTCAATTTTTGACGAGTTTTGACTAAACTCCGCCCACAGGAATACGTCAGTCGCCAGCTAAGCTAACGGCAAGCTAAGCTGCTATCGAATCACAACACACTAAATAAACTACACAATCAGACGTCGATACGTATTTTTGAAGGAGGAACTTCATAGAAAAAGGAAGACATGAGCCCGTTTTTAGGACAGTGAAAATACCAGTATACAGATAAATAAAAATACTGCGTTTTTTACACGTGAAACATGATCACATTTTATATTGCGCACTGTAAACACAATAAAAAAAGGACCTTTAAGGCCTAGTCCTGGTTTATTTTGAGATTTTGAATCTGAGCTTGGGAGGCTGCCCACGAACGAATCTGCCTTACAGATCTTGTTTGTTTACTTTTCGCAAACACTAAAACAACCCGAGAGAAGCCGGAGATTTGAAATTGGTGGTGTTTTTTGGTTAACCCCCGACGCCTCCTTCCTTTTTCTGATTGTGCCCGGTAGTGTCACCCAGGGGTCAAACATCCTCACCGATGGCACAAAGCACTCACAGCGTGTTCTACAAACCTCATTACATACTGATGGAGTCACTTCCCCCGTCTCTCATTTGCTGTTGGGTGAGGCCAGATTATTTTTAGGGGGAAAGAGAAGTGTCAGCTGGCTCATTAGATATGGCCGGATGGGTCTGAGCGCTTTCACAGTGGTTTGGAGGTGCACAGCAGTCTCCATTATGAAGGACTGTGGTGGGATGACCACGCTCCCATTCAACCCCAGGTCAAAGGGATAAATAAAAGATCACATGGGGTGACCTGATTAAATAGAGACACACTAGGGATTCATTAGCAAAGTCATTCACACACTGCAACTGAGGATCACATGCTCTTTATTTATGTTGCCGTGTCATGAATAACATTTTTATTATTTGATTTTAGTCAAAATCTCTAGAGGTTTGAAGAGTTTTTCTGGTGTTTTTGACTTTTGCATGACAGATTTGGGATTTTTTTACTTTTGATTGTCTTATAGATGCATAAATTACACAGCACTTTAACCCTTTCTCCGCCATTGACGAGTTATCTCGTCAATTAAGAGAAAACATTTGCTTAAAAAAGGGTTCCTGATTAATTTTTTATGTTAAAGGTGCAGAGTGTAACTTTTAGAAGGATCTCTTGACAGAAATGCAAAATAATATGAAAAACTATTATCAGGGGTGTATAAAGACCTTTCATAATGAACCCTTATGCGTTTATTAACTTAGAACGAGACCTTTTTATCTACATACACGAGGGTCCCCTTACATGGAAGTCGCCATTTTGTGCCGCCATTTTTCTACAGAAACCCTTAACGGACAATTTTTTACCAAGTTGTATCCGATAACATGTTTGTACAGTGGCGGCTACCATAACTTTTTTATGTGTTTCAAAAGCGAGGGGTGAGCAGCGGACTAAGCCGTTGGTTGCAATTCGCAACCTCACCACTAGATGCGGCTAAAATTTACACACTGCACCTTTAAAGGATTAGTCCATTTTCTTAAAAAAATCCGGATAATTTACTCACCAACATGTCGTCCAAAATGTTGATGGCTTTCTTTGTTCAGTGGAGAAGAAATAATATTTTTGATGAAAACATTCCAGGATTTTTCACATTTTAATGGACTTTAATGGACCCCAACACTTAACAGTTTTAATGGAGTTTAAAATTGCAGTTTCAAATGACTCTAAACGATCCCAAACGAGGCATAAGGGTCTTATCCAGCGAAACGATTGTCATTTTAGACAAGAAAAATAAAAAAGATGCACTTTTCAATCACAACTTCTCGTCTATCTCCGGTCCTGTGACGCACCAGCGCGATCTTACATAATACGTCATCACGTCAAGAGGTCACGTGTTACATATCTGAAACGCACATTTGCGGACGATTTTAAACAATAAACTGACACAAAGACATTAATTAGTATCATTCCACATACAACTACGTCGAAACGGTCCTCTTTCTCCACACTGGGGCGTAGTTTCGTATACGTCATCTGTGACCTCTTGACTTGAAGACGTATTACGTAAGGTCATGCGCTCGCGCGTCAAAGAACCGGAGATAGATGAGAAATTGTGGTTTAAAAGTGCAGATTTTTAATTTTTCTTGTCAAAAATGACAATCGTTTCGCTAGATAAGATCCTTATGCCTCGTTTGAGATCGTTTAGAGTCCTTTGAAACTCAGTTAAAAAATCTTTTAGGTGTTAAGTGTTAAGTGTTGGGGTCCATTTAAGTCCATTAAAATTGGAAAAATCCGGGAATGTTTTCCTCAAAAAACATTATTTCTTCTCGACTGAACAAAGACAGACATCAACATTTTGGATATGTTGGTGAGTAAATTATCTGGATTTTTTTTTTTAGAAAATGGACTAATGCTTTAATCTGCAATACCGCGATTATCCACTAGATGAAAAACTGAAGCCAAAATGTTATTTAATCATTTTAAACTCTGTGTATGTTTTGATAATCGTTCTGAATCTCACCTCTAACAAAATTCCTTCACAAAAATGCAATTGTTTCAGCTTTTTGCTAAAAAAACATTTTCTTTAAAGAAAAATACCCATATTTAAGAGTTTATAAACAGATCAAAAAATATAGATGGGATGAAACTTTTTTCCCGTTTTGTTTGTTTGTTTATTGTTTGTTTGAAAGCAGAGGATCTGTTCTTTTATTTGATATATTTGTATTTTTAGAAGAAAATTTTTACCTGCACTGCAAAAAATGGCTTTCTTACTTAGTATTTTTGTCTTATTTTTTACTAGAAATATCTAAAAATTCTTAAATTAAGATGGATTTTCTTGATGAGCAAAATGACCTAAGAAAATAATACTAGTTTTTAGACAAAACATAATTTAAGTGAATTTGTGCTTAAAACAAGCAAAAAGTCTGCCAATGGAATAAGATTTTTTTTCTTGAATTTACATAATACAAGAAAAATTCAGCAAAAAATTATTTTTGCTTGTTTTAAGCACAAAATCACTTAAATTTGATATTTTTGGTCTAAAAACTAGACTTATTTTCTTGGGTCGTTTTGCTCATCAAGAAAATACATCTTAATTTAAGAATTTTTTGATATTTTTACTGAAAACAAGACAAAAATACTAAGAACATTTTTTCTTGAAAATCATTTTTTTTTTGCAGTCTGGAAGGCACTTTTGGAAAACTTTTATGAAAATTACAAAAAATGCTGATGGGCAACTTTTCAAAAAATGTCTGGGGGCAAATGAGTTAAATAACGTAAATATATTTTCTCCTCTCTTCAGATGTGAAGAACCTAGAGAACTTCCACCTGGTAGAAAGTGTCCAGGAACAGGTCAACGCCGCGCTGCTAGACTACGTCATGTGCAACTACCCTCAACAGACGGACAAATTCGGCCAGCTTCTGCTGCGGTTGCCGGAGATCCGAGCCATCAGCCTCCAGGCGGAGGAGTATCTGTATTACAAGCACCTGAACGGTGACGTGCCCTGTAACAATCTACTTATAGAGATGTTGCACGCCAAACGTGCCTGAGGACCGGCCGCTACCCTTCCATCCCGACTCATCGCACGCACTGCTCACGGCATCACCTCAGTCCAGCGTCATCACCAGACATTGCCTTTGAACAATGAAACATGCATATGTGAGATTCGCACTGAGATGGAGTATACAGTGCACCGAACGGTTCGGAGGTGATGGTATAAGTGAGGTGTTATAATGACCTCCAGGCCGCGGATTTATCATAGTGTTGTCGAATTCATGACCGTCAGTCGTTATTTGTTCTGTGTGCAGCTGACCTTGCGATTGTAAGGTCCAATTTGAACTTAAGCTGGAGGGTTTAAGATTACTGGCTCTCTTTCAAGACTTAGACTGGTTTGCCAGCATCGAGCATCTGCATGCTCATGTGGCCTCCTCCTCCTGTCTGTTTAAAGACACACATGCTGGGCTGGAGCCGGCCAATTGAAAGCAGAAGTAAAACGGACAGCCATTGCATCCGCGCCACCCAAAGACTTTATTCTAACCCCTCACCAAAAATTTAACATTTCTCTTTTAAAGCTGGCAGTCATTTCTTCTTTGACACTCTGATGTGGCGTTCACACCAGCCGCAGTAGAGGCGGCAAATAGTAGTTGGACGCTTAAACATTTTGAGTTTACTCGCTTCATTCGCGCATGAAATTCGCGTCATGGGAGGGGCTTCTGCGACTCCGCTCGCTCCCTGTAATCACGTCACTACTAGAGCAAGCTCCTGATTGGTTAACGCGACGCGAATATCCGCCAGATAAGTTAAGATATTTCAACTCGTGTTTCCTGTGGCAACGCACAATTCGTGCGTCTGGTGTTAATGCCACATGAGGCTGCTGATGATCAATATTTCCCCTTTTAAAATAAAAATAAATAAATAAAAGGGTGAATCTCACAAACTTGTCAAGATCCTGTCCAATCAGTAGAAAGCTTTTGGAAAATGAAGCCTATTTTTCGTTACGGCATTTCGTTTTTATGACAATTAAGCACATCCACACCTGCGAACTTAATGTAGTGTTGTTTCTATAATGCAATAGAAAAACAGTATTTTATTGTAAGTGTGAAACTTTAACCTCATGGTAGTATTTGTTGTTGTTTTCGCTTTAATTTATGCAGATTTTTTATAAAAACAAATCGTAGTATTACACTATTAAAAGTAAAAGCTGCTCTACTTAAAAATAAAAACGTCATTCAATTGGTAACACCTAAAAAAAAACATTTAATGAATACATTTAAGGTGAATTAAAATATAAAATACTTAAATTGGGACACATAAAATATATATATTTTTTACTTAAAGGCGGGGTGCGTGATTTTTGAAAAACACTTTGGAAAAGGAAGTCAGGCCAACTACCAAAACACACTTGTAGCCAATCAGCAGTAAGGGGCGTGTCTACTAACCGACATCTTTGCCTGGGTTGCGTATGTGTGGGTCTAGATTCTATTGGGGTAGGGGCGTGTTTGTTTAGGTGATTTCAAATGTCAACATTGGCTTTCAGAGATCATGCACCCCGCCTTTAAAGTGAGAAAATTTAAGGTGAACAAAAAAACGTACTTCAATTGGTAACACCTAAAAAACATTTTATGAATAAATTTAAGGTGATTTCTTTTTTTTAAATGACTGAAATTGGTACACATAAAATATATATATTTTTCCATAAAGGCGGGTGCATGATTTTTGAAAAACACTTTGTAAAAGGAAGACAGGCCAACTACCAAAACACACTTGTAGCCAATCAACACTAAGGGGCGTGTCTACTAACCAACATTGTTGCCTGGGTTGCGTATTGGTGGGTCTGTTTAGGTGATTTCAAATGTCAACATTGGCTTTCAGAGATCATGCACCCCGCCTTTAAAGTGAGAAAATTTAAGTTGAACAAAAAAAAACTTACTTTAATTGGTAACACATAAAAAAACATTTTATGAATAAATTTAAGGTGAAAAAACTTTTTAAAAATGACTGAAATTGGTACACATAAAATATATATTTTTTTACCTAAAGGCGGGGTGCGTGATTTTTGAAAAACACTTTGAAAAAGGGAGTCGGGCCGAGTACCAAAACACGCTTGTAGCCAATCAGCAGTAAGGGGTGTGTCTACTAACAAACATTGTTGCCTGGCTTGTGTATGGGTTGGTCTAGATTCTATTGGGTTAGGGATGTGTTTGTTTAGGTGATTTCAAATGTCAGCATTGGCTTTCAGAGATCATGCACCCCACCTTTAAAGTGAAAAAATTTAATAAGGTGAATTTTTTTACATTAAAATTTAAGTTGAAAAAGTCACATTTTTAATCGTTACCAATTGAAGTATTTTTTTTAAGTTGATCCGACTTTTTACAGTGTATAAAAAGTACTTAATTGTCATAACAGTAACGTCACAATCCTAAAATAATGTTAATAGTTTAAAAAATAGGCTACATTTGATTTATGGCAAGTATAGATTCACCTGAAAGTATGTCTCAACGTTTCGATCTAGGATATATGTTATTTAAAGGTGTAGAAATATGATATCATTTTTGCAAATTATGTCCTTTTACAAGGATAAAACAGCATCAAATGTGAACTGGAACAAAGCACAATGTCAGAGCCATGATGAAGAAACCCTGCCTCAGTCAACACAAGACCAAAGCCTACAGAGAACAAAAGAATAAGAAAAAAAACCATCTTTAACTATCAGTATTACTAATTTGTGATGTCACAGTCATGCGAGTCTTGCCTTATTTCATTTCCATGCTAGCTAAACCGTGCTGATGTGAATTACGATATGTAAAATAAAAAGTACATATATATAAAGTATTAATGTTATACAATTGAAAAAGAAATAAGAGGTGTTTACATTCATGTGGTCATGTGGGAGATAAATGTAATGCGTTCAATTGCGAAGCAATGATTTCATAGTGAAACGAAACAAAAATGTTGACAAAAATATATATTCCTCTCGTTTGCTTTCTCTGGTGTGTACAGTTTCTTGACCAGTACTTAATTATGTCGTGAGACACTAAATCGGAAATGAATCTCACTTAATACTGAGTTTTGAATTGTTTTTGTTTTTTTATTATTGTGCTGGCTTATTATCTGTGGACTTTTTTTGTAGAACGAATACATAAATGTACGTCACTGGTTAAGCTTAATTTATTGTTTTGGTTTCATCCACAGAGGGGTGGGATCACGACTAAATGTATTTGTTTACTGTAGCACGTTTTTCAAAATGTACATATGAGAGCTAAGCGGTGATGGAGTGATTCACATTAAACGACCATCAGTCCTGCCACTGTAATATATGAAGAGCTGTATTGAAGTGACTGACCTATCGTAAGATTTCAATGAATGTGTTCATCGTTGCAGTCTGTGTTCTATACCAAAGACAGCGTCTGTCCTTTAGCTGTACTCACCCTGTTTGCATCACAATGAATGGATGAGATTTCATACTCGGGGACTGTCGTTGTTTTTCCTGAATGATTCATTTGACTGTATTGCATTTAAGTGGTCTTAAAGTCAACATGAAATCAAACTTGCCCCTAGTTACTGCTTTTGTCGTCCATGTCCTTTCATCTGAACTGACACTTTATCACCTAGGTAAGAAAATAAAGTGTTAACCATTTCTAAACTCATGTTAAGAGTTAACACAAGTTAATAAGGATTACAATTATTATAGCAAATTATACCATTGGGTTGTCAAGATGCTCTTTTGAATGTAAACTTCATGTCACGTTCAGCCTCCGAGTCCCACACTGCAAAAAATTATTTTCAAGAAAAAAAAAATCATAGTATTTTTATCTTGGTGTTAGTAAAAATATAAAAAAATTCTTAAATTAAGATGCGTTTCTTGATAATCAAAATATCAAAAAAGACAAAAATTAGACAAAAAAGTGATTTTGTTCAACAAAAAAATCTGCCAATGGGGTAAGCAATTTTTTTTTCTTGAATTTAGTGTTTAAGAAAAATGTTCAAGATTTTTTGCTTACCCCACTGGCAGATTTTTTTGCTTGTTTTATGCACAAAATCACTTAAATTTAATATTTTTGCTCTAAAAACTAGACTTATTTTCTTGGGTCGTTTTGCTCATCAAGAAAAAGCATCTTCATTTAAGAATTTTTAGATATTTTTACTGACAACAAGACAAACATACTAAGATTTTTTTTTTTGCAGTGTACTTAGTATTTTTGTCTTGTTTTCAGTAGAAATATCTAAGAATTCCTAAATCAAGATGTATTTTCTTGATGAGCAAAACGACCCAAGAAAATAAGTCTAATTTATAGACAAAAAATATACAATTTAAGTGAATTTGTGCTTAAAACAAGCAAAAATATCTCCCAATAGGGTGAGAAAATTTTGCTTAAATTAAGTGTTTTAAGAAAAAACTAAACTTATTTATTTATTTTTTTTCTCACCCCATTGGCAGATATTTTTGTTTGTTTTAAGCACAAATTCACTTTATTTGTATATTTATGTCTAAAAACTAGACTTATTTTCTTGGGTCATTTTGCTCATCAAGAAAAAGCATCTTAATTTAGGAATTTTTTGATATTTCTACTGAAAACAAGACAAAAATACTAAGTAATAAAGTCATTTTTTTTTTTGCAGTGCATTCATATGGCCACACTGCAAAAAATTATTTCCAAGAAACAAATTCGTATAATTTCTGTCTTGTTTTCAGTAAAAAGATCTAAAAATTCTTAAATTAAGATGCTTTTTCTTGATGAGCAAAAACGACCCAAGAAAATAAGTCCAAAATTAGACCGTAATTAGAACAAAAATATTAAATTTAAGTGATTTTGTGCATAAAACATGCAAAAAAATCTGCCAATGGGGTAAGCAAAAAAATCTTGAACATTTTACTTAAAACACTAAATTCAAGAAAAATTTGGTTAACCCTTATGGCAGATTTTTTCGCTTTGTTTTATGCACAAAATAACTTAAATTTGATCTTGGGTCGTTTTGCTCATCAAGAAAAAGCATCTTAATTTAAGAATTTTTAGATATTTTTACTGAAAACAAGACAAAAATGCTAAGAAAATGATTTTTTTGCAGTGCAAATTTTTTTAAAAGTTGAAACTATCACAAATTGAAAGTTTATTACAACTACGGTAACCTTTATTTAATTTTTGCTCCATGTCCCTTTGGGGCTCCGTATTATCCTGCCTGTGAAGTTTTTTTATTTTTTATTTACTTTTTTCTACATAAAATCATAATGTAAAGAACATCGTGTGAAAATAAAAACTTGATATATTTACTGAGTAAGACAAAAGGCAAACTTTGATGCTCCTAATCTTATCATTAGATTATTTTACCCTGAATTTCACAGACAGGGTCACAGAAGTAAAATGGGTTGCGAATGCTGTTTCATGTTGACTTTAAAGGAGCATTTCACCCGTAGAAACATTAATCTTTATTAAAAGTGTATCATATTTGTAGACGAAATGTAACATAAATTTCGAATTCGGTGCCTATTTGACCGAGAAAAGGGGTGTTTGTAGTCTCACCCCCTCTACAAAGATATAGCACTTCCTTCTTTCAATGATGCAAAATGATGATTTTTACATCATTGAAAGAAGGAAGTGCAACACTGAAATCTGTATTTCTCCTGTCTCAGCGGCAACTGAGGAAATGATGCATGACCATTCCTAACTATACACAGCTTAATGCAAATGGGTGAAGTGTCCCTTAAAATTTTACAAATGTTAATGCAAATCTAATAACCTAAAGAACCAAACATATACAGTTCATATACGCAGTAAACACAGTGTTAAGGTACCTGCTGCAGTTGACTAAAAATTATCATAATATGAGTTACACAACGCATAAAGTTACACGTCCCAGATGCAATGGTGTCGTAGTATTTTGTGCAAGCCGCAAGCTAAGAAACTGATGAATGTCATTTAAATGAAGTATTATTAAGCCCCCATATGTACATAAAGCCACAAGGAAACTGATTTGTAATTTTGTCTTTGCTTCATTATGTGACTCTTTTCTGTATTGTGTGTGATCAGACTGACAATCTTAAAAAAAAAAAAAAATCCCTCGTTCTCCAAACGTGCCATTTTTACACTACAAATGTTTTTTTCCAGCTGCCTTGGATGTCTGCTTACCTGCATCATTGTTTGGATTTGGATTCTGTTATTTTGTGCTCTGGAAGCCGCAGTCAGACTCGCAATCTCTGATGTCACCTCTTGCCATAAAGAGTTTTCATATGAGCTCTTGAAATCTTTCCATCGTTGTAATAAATGACTATTATGCCAAGGGGTGTCCCTTTATTTTCATCTCTGCCAAGTGATCCATAATCAGTAAATCGATAAACAGCAACACATGTAACAACTTCATACTAATAATGTTAAAAAAGAGACATAAGAAGGTGATAAAGCATACATGCAGCAGATCCACAGGTCTAGTCAGGATTCAAGGTGAGCTTAATTAAGATGAAAATCGCAGAGTACCTTCAAATATAGTCATAAGAAACATGCATGTGATGCTATTATTATCTGTCTTCATAATAAAATCTTTATAATTGATATTTTACACATTTTAGAAAAATAGAGATGTCATCTATATATATATATATATATATACAGTATATAAAATATATATATATATATATATATAAATATATATATATATATATATATATATATATATATATATATATATATATATAAATATAAATAAATATATATATATATATATATATATATATATATATATATATATATATAAATATATATAAATATGTTTGGCAAAACATGTTTATTATTATGTTATCATGTTATTATTTTGTTTTATGTTGCTACTTAGCTGTATTTTTTAATTTATGAAGGTTTAAATCAAAACAAACCAACTGCAGTTGCACTGAAATTAATTGGAATGAACAACCAAAAAACGAGATTTCTGAACAATTAATAAAACGGTGGTTATCTCGTTTTGCAACGGAACTCTTCATATATATATATAATGCACATTACGTAATAGTATTACTTTTTTAAAGTAACGAGTAAAGTAATGCATTACTTTATGAATGTACACATTAATATTTGAGTTACTTTTTCTTAAAAGAAAAAAGTGAGTTACTTTTGAGTTTAATTAATTCAATTTAAAAATAAAATAATGTTCTCAATAAAACTGAACATATTAACATGGAATTACGCACTCTGTGCGCCTGAGCAGGAACAGTTTGAGTCAGAAACGGAGATGGCAGGCCAGAGCTTGACATTTTTGCGATCATAAAAACACCTGCAAAGCCTCAGCCAAGTAGGAAAAAGTAACACAAAAGTAACTTAAAAGTAACATTATCATTACTTTCCATGAAAAGTTACTAAGTAATGCAATTAGTTACTTTTTTGGGGAGTAACTTAATATTGTAATGCATTACTTTAAAAAGTAACTTTCCCCAACACTGGTTATAACTATATATTTATATAATAATAACTATTATTTAAGATTCTTCAAATCCTTTATCTAGATTACTGCTCTGTGCACCAAGGCTGCGTCCGAAATCGCATACTGTGACTGCAGACTTTAGGGACCCTTGATGCGAGTCAACATTTGTGCACCAGAGTCATATTTTAGGACAGACTCGAGCATCAAGCCGGAAACAGGAAGAGAAGTTGCCCATCAGTGTGAACTTCTCCCTTCCGTCGTCTGCTTGGGGGCAAAGGGGGCGCTGATGAGCACACTTCGAAGCATAAAAATGACAGATGGGACACCCTACGGACTCGAAGACTAAGCAAGCATGCACAATTTAAGGCCACGAGACAGAAAGTCCACATGAAGTGCGCAATTTGGGACAGGGACTTGGTCGTTAACTGAAATGACGTTAAACAAGTGCAATTTAAACACAAGGGACAACTGTTTAATATATGTATTTGCATTTGAATAGAGCCGCGTTACCGCTTTCGGGTATTTTTAAATAAAACAACGCACCTCCATCGTCTTCTTCGTTGGATAACTCCCCTCCCGGAGGCTCACGGGATAATAAAAGTTCCATCGAATGAACATTTCGGGATCTTGCCGGAAGTAGTATACTATGTTGGGGTACATTTCGCCTACTTTACATACTATGAATTCGGACATACTGTACTACTCGCCTCGCTTACTGCTTTTCGCGTACTATATAGTATGGAAGTTGGTGGTTTCGGACACAGCCTAAGAATTTCCTTAACCAACTTTAAGAGATGCATCATAAGTTGTCTTTAAACATTATTAAAGATACTGTATGCTGGACATTTTTACTATCATTTATATTTTTATAAAACAATTCAAACATACATACAACAAGCACAATTTATATTTGTTTACAAAACTGTTCTTAGCATGTATTATCGTTCGAAACATTACATTTGTCAAGTGTGTGCATACTTTACTGACAAAACTGAACAGAAATGAACTGCTTACAATTTATAATAAAGTTTAAAGTCTGAACAAACAGACTTAAAGTCTTTAAGCTAAATAATTTAACATTAAACACATGTGCTTCACATCTTAATAAAACAATCAGAACAAGCTATAAAATGTAAAAAAAGGTTTGTTTTGCACAATTAACAGTTTCAGATCATACAGTATTTTACAATCGTACATAACATCTATAGCGGCTTTCCATCGCCGTGCCAAACGGTTTTCGTTCTACAACCATTACATTAAGTGCCGATCTAACTGAGCCAGTATTGATATTGTTTCATTTTCCACAATGGGCTTATAGTCTTCTTAAAGGAACAGTATGTAGGATTGTGGCCAAAACTGGTACTGCAATCACAAAACTTGTGGCTAAAACTGGTACTGCAATCACAAAACTGGTGGCCAATAAACAAAATGACAACATAAACATCAGTTGAGGGCTGCAACTCCACTTTTTAATGACAATATCCTGCCCAGACCACTGTTGTCAGTGATATAAGTATTTGAAATGAAAATGATTTCTTAATGTCTAGTGACATATTAGGGGCAATTTAAGATTAATTGATATACATTTCTTACATACTTTTCCTTTAAGAAAGGATCAGCCATTGCTTTGTTGAAGTCTACGATGTAAATGCCGTATGCGATGTAAATAGCGAGTGCATTATGGATTATAATCTTTCTTTTTTTTGTATTTACCGCATCTGTGTTTATTTCGCTTTACCAGCGGTTTTGGTACATACACATGGGGCGTCAGCGTTACCAATTGACGGAGGCCATGTCTGAAGCATGGCCTGAACGCGATCGCCATAGTGACAACAGCAAATAAGAGTGGACCTGCATGGGGCCTCATTTATAAAATGCTGAGTAGAAAGCATTCTACATTTGATCTTACGATCATTTATCAATAATGCGTACCTGTAATTCATAAACCGAATGTATGCGTAGAAATAGCGCGTAACCCTTTCTTTCAGATGTGAAATCTATAAATCGCAAATGATCTTGAACTTGTGTGCACAGCTGAGCAGTTTCAGATCTCCACCTTTAAACGATGCCTAATTAATGTAATAGACATTTAAAAGAGCGCTTGTCAATGTTCAAACCCTTACCGAGCAGTAAAAATGGCTTTTATTTCCAAAAACTCGCAGCAATCAGACAAGCAAAAGTGCGTACGTCTGCTCAGACCCTGACGTGGCGCTAAGCACTTTTCCACGTCAAAAACTGTTTTTATAAATATGGACTTTGTCGTGGATTTATAAAGCGTGCGTACGCACAAATTTGATCGAAAAGTCTGCGTATGCACGCTTTATAAATGAGGCCCCTGGTGTCTCAGTGTTACCCACCGCAATGAATAACATTTTTATGCTCCTCTGTTCTCCAGTATTTCATAAACGTAATTGGCTACACTGCAAGTTCGAGAAAATACACTGATTTTCAAGAAAAAAAATCTTGTTTTCAGTAAAAATATCTAAAAATTCTTAAATTAAGATGCTTTTTGTTGATGACCCAGGAAAATAAGTCCAGTTTTTAAACCATTTTTTGTAGACCACCTTGTTTTTGTGCATAAAACAAGCAAAAAAATCTGCCAATGGGGTAAGCAAAAAATATTGAAAATTTTTCTTAAACACTAAATTCAAGAAAAATTCAAGAAAAATTTGCCTACCCCCATTGGCAGATTTTTTTTGCTTGTTTTATGCACAAAATCACTTAAATTCAACATTTTTCTTGGGTCGTTCTGCTCATCAAGAAAAGCATCTTAATTTAAGAAGAATTTTTAGATATTTTTTACTGAAAACAAGACAAAAATACTAAAAAAAAAATGTCTTGAAAATCATTTTTGCAGTGTAGCGTCTGCACTAGGTTATTTGCATAAGGCGATCTGATTGGCTGAAGCCTGCACCAAGAAAAGTAGAGAATTTTTGAACTTCTGCCACGAGCAATGGCAGTGACGTGACACCGATGCATCCACAATTCAGTTCGGCAATGCATGACATCACCCATTCAAAGTAAATAAGAAGCGTTAATGCTGGCGCCCTGTGTGAATGTGCTGTTAGACAACCGTGCTGAGAATTTCAGGCCTAGAGCATTTTGTAATCGTGCAGTTAAGTGAAAACATAACTGTAACCGTGCTTTAAAACAGTTCGACCTGGCGGTGGAAAAGTGCTACACTGCAAAAAATGACTTTCTTACTTAGTATTTTTGTCTTGTTTTCAGTAGAAATATCAAAAAATTCTTAAATTAAGATGCTTTTTCTTGATGAGCAAAAGGACCTAAGTAAAAAAGTCTAGTTTTAAGACAAATAATATACAATTTAAGTGAAATTGTCCTTAAAACAAGCAAAATTATCTGCCAATGGGGTGAGAAAAAAATTGTAAAATAAGATTTCTTATTTCTTAAACACTTAATTCAAGTTAAATTTTCTCACCCCATTGGCAGATATTTTTGCTTGTTTTAAGCACAAATTCACTTAAATTGTATATTTTTTGTCTAAAACTAGTATTATTTTCTTAGGTCATTTTGCTCATTAAGAAAATACACCTTGATTTAAGAATTTTTAGATATTTCTACTGAAAACAAGACAAAAATACTAAGTAATAAATTCATTTTTTGCAGTGTACAAGTTATCTGGCATCAAAGAATACAAATATGCACAATATATTAAAACATGCAGAATAGTGTTTACATTGAGGTCGATAAAACTAATCTCCACTTTACCAAACCACATGATGAGAAGTGTTTCAGTGCAGACACATGGTGCCATTTTGTTGGGGAGGTGAACTGAGTGAATGGCAGGATGTCAGCTCTGCTTCCATGGGTACATTAAGATTGCATTCATTCGGGACGCTGTGTTTAGGTTTCGCTAAATACTCCTGAAAGAAAATACATTGTTTTATGTGTAATTACTCTAGGCTACATAAATAACACCAAAATAGCTTTTTTAAAGTTAATTTTATGCCATCCAAAACTGATTGTAGTCATTGAAGGATATGATTGACTTCTTTGTTTATACAGTAAGTAGACACATGTTCAAAACGGTTCCCAAACGTAAATATACAAAGAATATACAGAGAATATCAACCACAAGATTTTCACATCGATGGCACGTCTAATCCAAAGCTTCAATGTAAAATCTTTCTCAACATTATAAAAATTGATTGAGCTGTACAAAAATGCACAGACGTACGGTACAGAAACGGCTCTGTTTTAGATCGAAAATAGATGGAGACTCATGTGTTTGGGCTTTATCAAGTTAGAGCTCTGAACCAACAGAACCACAAGATTTACTAAAGGCCTTCATTTTGAGAGATGCCTTGCTGAGATTCAGACCGCGTGGCAGTCACACATGTGTACGGTTCGGTTTCACTCAGACTGATGCAATCCGTTCAGTTTATTCTTGAGTGATGAGGTCATCAATAGGGGGTGGAGTTTATGGCTTTCGAGTTATCCACTGCATGGGTACTTTGAATGTTCAAAAGGAAAACAACAAAGACGAGCCATCCTATCAAAAGAGTTATTTACATGAACCACTGCATTTACACCATGGACATGTAGTTCCTGTAGCGTTGCGTTAGCAGCGTAAAGGTCATGGGTTTGATTCTGAGGGAACACACATACTGATGTGTAGCATAAATGCAATGTAAGTAACTTTGGATAAAGTGTCTCCCAAACAGTGTTGGGGGTAACGCATCACAAGCAACGTGCATTAATATTACTTTTTGAAGTAACGAGTAAAGTAACGCATCACTTTTGAAATGTACACATTAATATTTGAGTTACTTTTTTAAAAAAGTAATGCGAGTTACTTTTTTAGTTTAATTAATTTGATAAAAAAAGATGTACTGATTTAAACTAAACATAGTCACATTATGCACTCTATGCGTACACGCCTGTGTGGGAACAGTTTGAGTCAGAAACTGAGATGGCAGGCCAGAGCTCGACATTTTTGTGATGAAATATGCAATTTCTCAACGCAGAACTTTTCAGTCATAAAAAACACCTGAAAAAGATCAAGCCTCAGCCAAGAAAAAGTAACGCAAAAGTAACTAAAAAGTAACGTAAGGCATTACTTTCCATGAAAAGTAACTAAGTAACGCAATTAGTTACTTTTTTGGGAGTAACTTAATATTGTAATGCATTACTTTTAAAAGTAACTTTCCCCAACACTGCTCCCAAATGCATAATTGTGACTCTGTCTGTACATTTCAATGTAAAGTCTAATGATCTATTAACTCATTCCCCGCCAGCCATTTTTAAAAAAAGTTGCCCGCCAGCAAATTTCACAAAATACCTTCCAAGAATTTCTCTTTAAATATATAAACATACAAATATATCAAATGAAAGAACAGACCCTCTGCTTTCAAACAAACAAACAAAATTGAAAAAAAATTAATCATATTTATTTGATCTCTTTTTATAACCTCTTAAATATGGGTATAGGTTTCTTCAAAAATACAAAGTTTTGAGCAAAAAGCTGAAATAATTGCATTTTTGTAAAGGAATTTTGTTAGAGATCAGATTTAGAACAATGATCAAAACATACACGGAGTTTAAAATTAGTTTTTGCTTCAGTTTTTTATAAATTGAGTAATTACAGATTACTGTAAAAACTCGTCCAGGAAGTCTCATTGGCAGGGAAATGTTTTCTCTTAATTGACAAGATAACTCGTCAATTGGGGAGGAAATAGTTAAATACACAATTTTCTTTAAAAAATTGACGATAATTTACTCACCCCCATGTCATCCAAAATGTTGATGTCTTTCTTTGTTCAGTCGAGAAGAAATTAAGTTTTTTGAGGAAAACATTCCAGGATTTTCTCAATTTAAAGGAACAGTATGTAGGATTGTGGTCAAAACTGGTACTGCAATCACACAACTGGTGGTCAATACACAACATGACAACATAAACATCAGTTGAGGGCTGCAACTCCACTTTTTAAATGACAATATCCTGGCCAGACCACTGTTGTCACTGATATAAGCATTTGAAATGAAAATGATTTCTTAATGTCTAGTGACATATCAGGGCCATTTTATATTTAATTGATATACATTTCTTACATACTGTTCCTTTAATAGACTTTATTGGACTCCAACAGTTTACAGTTTCAATGCAGTTTGAAAGGACTCTAAACGATCCCAAACGAGGCATAAGGGTCTTATCTAGCGAAACGATTGTCATTTTTGGCAAGAAAAATAAAAAATATGCACTTTTAAACCACAACTTCTCGTCTTGCAGTAGCCATGTGATGCGCCAGCGGGACCTTACGTAATTACGTTATGACATTAAAGGTAATGTGTCACATATATGAAACGCACATTTGCCGATCATTTTAAACAATAAACTGACACAAAGACATTAATTAGCATCATTCGACATACAACAACGTCGTAACGGTCCTCTTTCTCCACACTTGTAAACACTGGGGCGTAGTTTCGTATACGTCATCCGTGACCTTTTGACGTGAATAGCAATACGCAAGGTCACACTGCTGCGTCACACAGCTGGTGCAAGACTAGAAGTAGTGTTGTTTTTTTTCCCGCAAAAAATGACAATCGTTTTGCTAAATAAGACCCTTATGCCTCGTTTGGGATCGTTTACAGTCCTTTAAAACTGCAATTTTGAAACTGTAAACTGTTGAGGTCTAATAAAGTCCATTAAAATGAAAAAAATCTTAGAATGTTTTGCTCAAAAAACTTAATTTCTTCTTGACTGAACAAAGAAAGACATCAACATTTTGAAAATTAGGTATTCATTAAAGGAGATTAGGAGCATCAAAGTTTGATTTCAATTAAAGATTTTACATATTGATTTTATTCTTTGACATGATCTTACTCAGTCAATACTAAAGATATCAAGGTTAAATTTTCACTGATTGTACTTTACGTTACCCTGTAAAACACAAATGCACCATGCAGGTAAAACAACTTGGTTTTGCAAGTCAATTCAACCTACTATTTTTGACCTGTGATAAGTTGACATAACTTATAAAAACAAGTTGAAATTGTTTAACCTAATTTGTTAAGTTAAAGTAACATAAAAATATGTGTTGATTTGACAAAAATGCTGCATTTTTTACAGTGTACGGTTGAACTTACTAACTTCAGATCTTTACATTTGTGAAAACCCAGCTTTTTTACATAAAAATGACAATATTTCAACAATATTAGTCAACACTTATTAGTTAACTTTTTGAGTCAACTAATATTTTTACCAAAATTTTTGGGCAACCACACTGCAAAAAAAGATTTTCAATAAAAACATTTCTTAGTATTTTTGTCTTGTTTTCAGTAAAAATATCTAAAAATTCTTAAATGAAGATGCTTTTTTATGACCCAAGAAAATAAGTCTAGTTTTTAGACAAAAAATATCAAATTTACGTAATTTTGTGCATAAAACAAGCAAAAAAATTGCTTGAATTTTTCTGGAATTTAGTGTTTAAGAAAAATGTTCAAGATTTTTTGCTTACCCCATTGGCAGATTTTGTTTTTGCTTGTTTTATGAACAAAATCACTTAAATTTGATATTTTTGGTCTAAAAACTAGACTTATTTTCTTGGGTCGTTTTGCTTATCAAGAAAAAGCATCTTAATATTAGATTTTTTTTCTGAAAATAGGACAAAAATACTAAGACATTTTTTCTTGAAAATCATTTTTTGCAGTGCAGGTAACTTACTCTTTTAAGTTAAACCAACAGATTGTTTAATGTAGCTAAAGCCATTTTTGAGTTTATTGTCCTCTATGTAGCACTACGCCACCCCTTCCAACTAATTTGAAAGAGAATACCTTGTTTAATGCACAGGCACAAAGTCAAAACCCTTTGGACTACTCAAAGAACAACAAAAAAGGTTTATTTCAAACAATAAAGCACAAATAATGTACACAATTAAACATAGAAATGATATAATTTATTTACATAACTCATTCAAAATTAATCTCAGCTCTCAAAGATGTTAACCACCAGCTCAAAAAAACTCTCCATAGTAGCTGGTTACGGTGCGTGTGGCAAACCTTTAAGGTATAAGGAAAGATCCATTTTTTATGACAGTAAAAAAGAAAAAAAAAGAGAAATCAATGGAAATAAACACCACAATTCAAAATAGAACAACTCAAAACCTAACCCTTCACTCATAACTCAAAAACAACCACAGCAAACATGGATCCCATACCCCAAAGGGATGCACACACAGAACACAATCACAATGAGTTGAGCTAATGACATAAGGCTGGGAAGATGGTCATCAATAAAAAAAAGAAACAAAAGAAAAAGATAACAGAACCCCAGCCAACCGGACTCGTACACAACCAGTTCACAATGTACACTTGCTGCCACCATGCAGCACACTTCTGAGACCGGCCGACCAGGGAACTAAACAAAAACAACACGGGAGAAACAGCAATCGACTCAACTAAAACAGAAAAACAAACAAAAATTAACAATACATCATTTATTTTATTCAAACATTAACATTTTCTTAAACACAGTTACCAACTGCCCCATTTCATTTATTAGCTTAAAAGTAGGATACCAAAAACACAACTTTACCTTTATCAGCTACCCAAAAAGCAGCCAATCAGCATTCCAGGTTTTATCCACATCTAAAACACTACAAAAACACTAAACATTTAAAACCATGGTTACCAACTGTACACTCATTTTTATTTAAAAATATTAAATACATTTACCTTCATTGGCAAATAGCAGATATAACAATCAGTTGGTTTTTTGAACATTTATCCAGATCAGAGTGTCAAAAACACCTTTCCAAAGAGAAATACAAATGAAACCTTTCATGCAATCTTATTTAAAAAAACTAAGCAAAGCCCATATATTTACCTAAACAGGCAGCGGTCAACATACCCAGTTAGCATTACTCAATTCATCTGCATCTAAATAAACAAACAAAATTTTCCCATACAATCAAAAATAAATCCCCTTAAATAAACAATTCAACCAAAACAAAAATAATAAACTTGGCCTACCTCATCTGGGGCAAATTCACCACATAGCCAAACAAAGCAGCACCATCCCATGTGCTTTCAAAACAAGGCCCACATTTCAAGGCCTCTTGCCCAGTGCCTGCTTAAAAAGTCTTGGACTAATTAGCCAACCACACCCCCGTACTGGTAGGCCTTGCCTGGCTACATTCTATCCCCCCCAAATGAATCGGCGACCCGACGATAACAATAAATAAATTCCCAAAATAACAAATTTATTCTTTAAGCTGAATCTTCACTAACTGCTGCCACAGATCTTGGTAATCTATAAGGGTTTGAATGTTGACCTGCTGTACTTCTCTTTGGACGCCCCAAGCTCAACGGCTGCTCCCCAGAGACAAGCAAACACTCTGAGTGGTCCTCACCACCAGCACTTAAAGGGACAACCTCATCATCATTATGCAATACTACAATCGACACAGACTCACTATCAGAGGCAGAATCCCTCTCCAATGCAGAGTCAGTACCAGCCCCTCCGTTAAACACTTCACTAAGAACAGGAGGGCCCACATCTTCCGCTCCAGGTTCATAAAATGCCTTACGCATTTCTGACCGATGCACCTGCTTCTCCGGCCCTTCCCGAGACAGCGGAGCGACTGAATATACTGCACTCTGCTCACCTGCTGCCCGAACAACCTTATATAAACATGAATCATACATGTCCTGGATTTTATTCCGCCCACGTTGATGGTTTCTTAAATAAACCAACTCACCCTCACAAAACCCTTTATCATTTATCCTACTCTTATGGCGCTGGTTACGTCGGGCAACCCTATCACTCAGCCTCTTTTGCACTTCCCCATATGCCACCTGGAGTCTATCCTGATGCTCCACAATCCACCTTTCAGGTGCTTCCACTGTCATCTCCAATTGATTATTCAACAAAAAATCAACTGGCAATCTGGGTTCCGATCCAAACATAAGGAAATGTGGACTTACCCCTGTGGACTGATGCACTGTGGTGTTATATGCATAGACAAGCTGCGGCAAATGTTGAGGCCACTGCTTCTTCTTTTCAGGAGGCAAAGTACGCAATAGGTCATGTAGGGTTCGGTTAAAACGTTCGCACTGCCCATTACCCTGTGGGTGGTAAGGGGTAGTGCGACTTTTCTGTATACCATACAGTTTACACAACTGGCTGATAAGATTGCTCTCAAAATTTCGTCCCTGATCAGAATGAAGGCGACGAGGCACTCCAAACAATTGAAACCAATTGCGGACCAAAACTTGAGCTACCGTACTTGCTCGCTGATCCCTTGTAGGAATAGCCTGAGTGAACTTAGAAAAAACATCTGTCAACACCAACACATTCTCTCTTCCATCACTCGCCGGCTCCAACATAGTAAAATCTACTGCTAGAATGTCATGGGGCTGGGACGCTTGCAGTGTACCCATAAAAGACCTCACCTTTGGTTGGACAGCTTTAGCCAGAACACACCTTTGGCACTCACGGCACCACTGCTCCACATCTTTCAACATTCCTGGCCAATAGCAACGACGCTTAACCAAATCAACAGTCCTATCTACCCCTTGGTGCCCATGACCATCATGTAAACTGGTAAACACCTCCTTTTGAAGGTTTTGAGGTAGCAATAACTGATAGATCTCTTGGTGGCCATCAGGTGAATGAATTAAACGATAAAGGCACCCATCCTTTACACGCAATCGATCCCATTGCCTAGACAACTCTTTCACTGCTCGACCCATTTCCACCAACTCTGAAGCCTGCAGAGGGGTACCCCCATCCCAAGCCTTCATAACAGGGCCAATAACAGGGTCTGCCTGTTGCAAAGACCGCAAATCTGATTGTGAGCGTCCAGGCAGTGCAGCGATTTCATTAACCCTTACCACCGCCTGTTCCAGAGGATGTATACCAACCTGCTCTCGTAGCGCTAATGGGACCTCTATACCTGGAAAAACATCTTTCATATTCTGACGAGATAATGCGTCTGCATTTTGATTAACCCTACCAGGGCGATATTTTATAACAAAATTGAAAGAAGCCAACATGGATAGCCATCGTTGCTCCAGGGCACCCAACTTTGATGTATGCAGATGACAGAGGGGGTTGTTGTCAGTATAAACCACAAACTCGTTTCCCAAAAGATATTCTCTGAATTTTTCACATACTGCCCATTTGAGAGCCAAACACTCCAACTTCATCGAGCTATAGTTCTCCATATTCCTCTCAGTCTTCCGTAAGCCTCTACTCGCATAGGCAATCGGGCGGAGCTTTCCCCCCTGCTCTTGGGACAACACTGCCCCCAGCCCCTGATGACTCGCATCAATCTCCAAAACAAATGGTTTCTTAAAATCAGCATAAGCAAGCACGGGTGCTGTAACAAGTTTTGTCTTCAACGTCTGAAAGCTGTACTCACACTCAGAATCCCACAAGGGACCCAAGGGCAACCTTGGGGTTTTCCCTTTTCTCCTGTTGCCACTCAATTTGGTTACCAGTGCATGCAGGGGCCTAGCTAGCTTGGCAAATCCCTCGATAAAACGTCGATAATAACTGGCGAACCCTAAAAACGATCGAAGGCCTGCCAAATGCTCTGGGCGACCCCAATCATTCACTGCTGCCACTTTCCCAGGGTCAGTAGCAACCCCCTGTTGGGATACAACATGACCTAGGTACTTTACCTGCTTCTGAAAAAAACTACACTTGTTTAGCTTGATCTTAAGACCCTCATGTTGCAACCGGACAAATACCTCTTCCAAACGTACCAAATGCTCTTGCACGGTAGACGAAAAAACAATAATATCGTCTAAGTACAATAACAAAGATTGGAACCGCCTATCTCCAAACATACGCTCCATGAGTCTCTGGAACGTTGCTGGGGCATTACACAGCCCAAAAGGCATCCGATTGAACTCAAATAAGCCAAATGGGGTACAAAAAGCAGTCTTTGGTTTATCAGCCTCAGCCACTTGTACCTGATTGTACCCACTGGCTAGATCTAAAGTGGAAAACCAAATTGCCCCAGTCAATGCATCCAGAGACTCTTCAATTCTAGGCAACGGGTATGCATCTTTCCTAGTCTTTGCATTAAGCTGCCGATAATCGACACACATCCTAATTGTCCCATCCTTTTTTTGTACCAAGACAATAGGAGAGGAATAAGGACTACTACTCTCCCTTATCACTTTACTATCCAGAAGCTGTTGGATATGGGCTCGCACTGACTCATACTGAGAAGGAGGGATTCGCCTATATGGCTGTCGAACTGGTTTATCATCCACCACAGGGATCTCATGTGTAATTACTGATGAGCACCCTATATCACCCTCACTTACAGAAAAGAGGGACTGGTACTTATTCAAAAGATGATTTGCCTGTCCTACTTCCTGTTCTGTCAGCCCTTCAAAATTAGGGCACTTTACCTCATCAACAGGTACTTGTTCAGCCATCTGGAGATGAACATGGGCTGTGTAAACATTCTCAGGAGAAATTGTTAAATTGGGCCCTTGGGTTTTTACTACTTTCACCACCTGAACAGTGCCTATAGTATGACGAGGTGCTACCCATACATCTACACTACCTACATTAACAATGGGGGCATATACTAACCCTCCCTCAGCATAGACTACAGATGGAGACAAAAGCAAGCCTTCTGGAAGAGCATTTTCTTCAGGCCCTAAAGGTTCTAACAAAAATTCAACTACAGCACCTGAAACCTGAGGACAAGTTACCGGGACCATGGTCATAGTAGCTGCAGCAACACAAATTGGGGCCTTACCCTGTGTTCTTACCTTATAAATAGAAGCGGGGCCTGAAATGGCTTCAATCTGTTGGCAACAACGAAGTGCCTGTCTCCAGGCAGGAGCAGCCGTTCGCACCTGAGGGACCTGAAAAAGCTCTGCACCATGTTTGTCAAATAAAATAGAGTAACATTCCTGAATAATATTCATACCTAGCACTGCAGGGATTTTTTCTTTCTGGGCATGCATACTGGGGGAACATGCGTCTTTTACAATCAAAATGCCTTTACTGGGTAAAGTAACACCGAATATACTAACATCCAGTTCTACATATCCCACACATGGAATATCCATGCCATTGGCAGCTTTCAAAGCCAACCATGCACACTCTTGAAGCCCCCCTTTACCCAAATCTGAAAAATGAAAATTAAAATAACTTTCAGTGACAGTGGTAACCATGGAACCTGTGTCCAATAAACACAAAACATCAACAGTTCCCATTTTGACCTGCAAAGTTGGACAAGATCCTACCAAACTTGAAACTATACCTTGATCCAATTCTGAGCCCAATGTCCCCATCTCCAGCGTGTGGCTCTGCACCCTGGGGGGCACTAGTTTTCCGCCCCTGGCAACGAACCAAAAACTGTGCCAACATTGGAGTTTGGGACATCAGGAACACCAGTTTGAACTATAGTAGTACAATATCTAGCAATATGACCACCTTGATTACATTTAACACATATTGGTTGACCATCAGGTGTTCGGCGGAACCTAGTACTTCTAGGGGGCCTAGTTACATTACTAGAACTTCCTTCTGTGTTACTTAAGGTTTTCAAAATCAAATCCAGTTGTGCTTGTTGGCGTACAACCATATCTTTTAACTCGGCAAACTCCGAACTAACCATTCTATTCTCTTCGCATGTAACAATAGCTTGGGTCTCCAGTGAGTGAGGAGCTACTCTACTAGGTCTATTTCGGATAGGTTGCCCCTCCTCCACCCACCGCATTGCCTCTTTGCGTAATTCAAGAAGCGTCCACAAAGGATTTTGCCTTACCAGTCTTTTAAGCTCCCTACGGAGAGTATGGTCATAAACATTCTCACAGAACTGGTCCCGTAGAACCACCTGATGGTCAGACATAGCATTAGGGTTAGCTTTTCGGATCCTATCCATCAAATCCATTAAAGCATGAGAAAACTCTTGAAAAGACTCCCCTTCTTTTTGCTTTCTATCAAAAAATTGTTGTTGTAAGGTAACATAAGAAAAGGAAGAACAATACAACTCACGCAAAACACTAAAAATCTGAGTTGAGTTCTCTCTAACTTCCCTAGACCTAAATTTAATTTCAGTCCGAGCTTCCCCCTCTAAATGATCATACACAAACACAGCTTTGTCCCACTCTGACATGTGTCTCCCTCTAATACAACTCTCCACCTCTTCAATCCAATCTTCAATAGGCAGAGATCCCACTTTACCAAAAAATTTGGGACATTTTCTCTCCCTAGGCAAGTACAAAGCTTGTTCCCTCCTTTGTCCATTACCCTCAGGTGTTGAACTTGAAACACCAGCTGCTGAAGCTCCATTTTGTGTCTGTTGTTTCAGTCTCTCATTTTCCACACGCAGTTGCTCCAACTGTTCCCGTAAGTTCTGCAGCTCCTCTGCCATTGCTACAGCAGACAATCAGCTTACACAACAGCAGATCCTGTCCAGTGACAATATCAAGGTCCCACGAAGTCAATTGCTGTTTCTCCCTACAAAAAAATAATTACAAAACAAAAACACTACCTACTTCCCAGCCTACCAAAAAAATAAGTACATCTATGTTGATCCAACCTGCCGACTACGCCAAATTGTAGCACTACGCCACCCCTTCCAACTAATTTGAAAGAGAATACCTTGTTTAATGCACAGGCACAAAGTCAAAACCCTTTGGACTACTCAAAGAACAACAAAAAAGGTTTATTTCAAACAATAAAGCACAAATAATGTACACAATTAAACATAGAAATGATATAATTTATTTACATAACTCATTCAAAATTAATCTCAGCTCTCAAAGATGTTAACCACCAGCTCAAAAACTCTCCATAGTAGCTGGTTACGGTACGTGTGGCAAACCTTTAAGGTACAAGTACACATCCATTTTTTAATGACAGTAAAAAGAAAAAGACAAAAATCAATGGAAATAAACACCACAATTCAAAATAGAAAACAACTCAAAAACCTAACCCTTCACTCATAACTCAAAAAACAACCACAGCAAACATGGATCCCATACCCCAAAGGGATGCACACACAGAACACAATCACAATGAGTTGAGCTAATGACATAAGGCTGGGAAGATGGTCATCAATAAAAAAAAGAAACAAAAGAAAAAGATAACAGAACCCCAGCCAACCGGACTCGTACACAACCAGTTCACAATGTACACTTGCTGCCACCATGCAGCACACTTCTGAGGCCGGCCGACCAGGGAACTAAACAAAAACAACACGGGAGAAACAGCAATCAACTTAACTAAAACAGAAAAAACAAACAAAAATTAACAATACATCATTTATTTTATTCAAACATTAACATTTTCTTAAACACAGTTACCAACTGCCCATTTAATTTATTAGCTTAAAAGTAGGATACCAAAAACACAACTTTACCTTTATCAGCTACCCAAAAAGCAGGCAATCAGCATTCCAGGTTTTATCCACATCTAAAACACTACAAAAACACTAAACATTTAAAACCATGGTTACCAACTGTACACTCATTTCTATTTAAAAATATTAAATACATTTACCTTCATTGGCAAATAGCAGATATAACAATCAGTTGGTTTTTTGAACATTTATCCAGATCAGAGTGTCAAAAACACCTTTCCAAAGAGAAATACAAATGAAACCTTTCATGCAATCTTATTTAAAAAAACTAAGCAAAGCCCATATATTTACCTACACAGGCAGCGGTCAACATACCCAGTTAGCATTACTCAATTCATCTGCATCTAAATAAACAAACAAAATTTTCCCATACAATCAAAAATAAATCCCCTTAAATAAACAATTCAACCAAAACAAAAATAATAAACTTGGCCTACCTCATCTGGGGCAAATTCACCACATAGCCAAACAAAGCAGCACCATCCCATGTGCTTTCAAAACAAGGCCCACATTTCAAGGCCTCTTGCCCAGTGCCTGCTTAAAAAGTCTTGGACTAATTAGCCAACCACACCCCCGTACTGGTAGGCCTTGCCTGGCTACATCTACATAAAAAACAACTTGTTGGTTTAAAGGCGGGGTGCATGAACTCTGAAAGCCAATGTTGATATTTGAAATCATCTAAACAAACACGCCCTTACCCTAATAGAATCTGGACCGTTTTTTGATAGACCCGCCCCACACACATGCAACCCAAGCAACAATGTCGGTTAATAGACACGCCCCTTACTGCTGATTGGCTACAAGTGTGTTTTGGTACTTGGCCCGACTCCCTTTTCCAAAATGTTTTTCAAAAATCATTCACCCCGCCTTTAACCTAAAAGATTAAGTTACCTGGTTGCCTAAAATTTTTTAGTTCATTCAATTTAAAAATATTAGTTGACTCAAAAAGGGTAACTTTTTTTTTAAGTTGAACCAACAAATCGTTTTTATGTAGAAACAATAATCACTCAGGGCTCCAGACTGCCACCAAATGGTCGCATTTTGCCACCAAAATTTGAGAGTGTGCCACTGAATTTTACATCCAGTCGCACATGTGCGACCAATAAATTTTTCCTTTTATGTGATGTGACGCTGAATTTGAATCAGCACATTGTACTTTCTGCATCTATTATCAAAGTATTCATTAGTAATACAGTGGAAATTAGTAGAAATGTGAATATTTGGTTAGCATGTTGATTTACGGTGTGTGCCCCTAAATTTTTTGGTTGTGCCCCTAAAATTTTCAGTTGGGGGGCACTGTGCTCCTAGTGAAAAAAGTTAGTCTGGAGCCCTGATCACAAAAAAAATGACTGTAGCTGGGTTTTCACAGGAAGGGTCACAAACGTAAAGATTTGAAGTCAGTTCCAATGCTTAACTACTGCACAGATATTTACTAAATGACACTTAATTCATTAAAAACCTTGAGTTTAACACAACAGAAGCAGACCTTGGTGGATTGCTACAGGTAAGAGCATGTCAAAACTTCTCATAGTGTCCCAAACAGGTCAGACCTCAGAGGGGTTAATCGGTAATAAATACAGTAATAACAATCTTGGCTAATATATGACTAACTGTAAAGATCTAATTTACATCCATGCTAATATTATGCTACTAAACTGAAATCAATGTCTATCAATAGATAAATGTAACCCTACCACATGCAAGAAACTTTCAGCTCATCTTAAAATGCCGCTCCAAGCTCTTGACCCAACTTTTAAACTACTGAACTGTAATAATTAATAAGTGCATAATAAAACAGGACCGCTTAGATTGTTATACAAAACCTCACCTCATATGCAAAACAAATGTGGTGGGTTTGAAACAGAACGCAGCGAAGGTCACCGTCCTTTCATTTAAATGCGCGTATTATATGTAATTTTATACATAAAAGAAGCACAAAACGCTAATGCCTATTTCCTATCCTTATTAGTCATGAGGAAATAAAGGCAAAATGGGATGAAAACTCTTTAAGCACCTGAACCACGCTCTCAGCATTCCATTAATTACCCAGACAATGGCAACAACTTCACAGGCAGATTTTTCAATTTCACAGAGAAAAGAAGCAGACAGGCAGAGAGATAGACGGGTAAGCGAGGTAGAGAGAGATAGATGGAGAGGGGGAGAGAGAGAGAAGCGCGGCGTACTCAGGCTCTTCATGCTGTATACCAGCACTTAAATCCGACGGACCTCCCATAAAAAAGACTCAAGGTTACGTCCGATTGAAAATCTTCACAAACAACCACTTCAGAAATCCATTTAGAGCCAGTGCTAGAACATCTAATTCAAACATGTTGTCCTGTTAAAACGGTCGCGCTTGTTCCTCTCAAACTCTCTTTCGTTTGCCTGGCCTCTTTGTAAAAGCGATTAAATTTCCACATTCTCCAGCACAAAGACATCATTACACACGATCAGAAATGCAGTCCAAACAGAAGGTCAGGCATGAAAAATGACCTCTTATTGTCAGAAACGATAGGCCGCTTTGCCAAGAGTAATGGGTAACAATACCTTTGCTCACAGCCAATGGAACGCAGATACTGTAGTCTATGAGCATGAGCGTTTTACTGTATATAGAGTACACAGTGCAAGAATCTTCATGCTACTACAGATGTAGCTCATATCACAAGAGTTTATTTTAGTTTAATAGATTAAATTTTAAAACTCAATATCGTCATCATCTACCCATCATTGCATCCAATTATCTCTTTTGAAAAGTTCTCAATTTGCTCATGATCGAACAATAAAAGCAAGAGGCTGCCAAGGGGAATTCTTAAAGAACAAGTTGGGTATTTTACACTTAAAGTCCTGTTTTCAGATTGTTTATGATGAAACAGAACGGTTTTGACTGAGGTTTGGACATATGCGGCTGCCCCGAGAGGTTTTGGGTGTTTGTGTTTCGCCTCCCACCTTTACAATGGGTTTAATGGTGCACTGGAACAATCTTTCCTAAAATGCATTAAACTTTCATTTACAAAGACGTGAAACTCACCGAGTGGTCAGGGGTGTTCACTGATATGCTCACACAAAAATCGCTGCAAAAGAAGCATTCCAACAGGTTTTATAGTAGTATTTGCAAACTCCATTGACTTGTATTAGACGTGCTGTGAGGTACGGTATTACTCCGCGCCGGGAACTTTGTTTCTATTCTTGCCGAAATTTTTGTTTACACCTACTGTACAAAGTGTCAATTTTATCATGTTATAATAAATTATCTATATGGAATTTTGAGCTAGAACTTCACATATGTACTCTGTAGACACCAAGGATTTATTTGACATATTAAAAAAGTCTTGTGAAATGTCCCCTTTAACATGTTTTTAAAAAGGTTCTGTAAAGAGAAAAGGTTATTAAGATTACAGAAAGATACAACTTTTGACTGAATGGGTATTCAAGGAACCATGAATGTATGAACCATCGAAGCCCCTTTATTTTTAAAGGGACAGTTCACCCAAAAATGAATATAATGTCATTAATGACTCACCCTCATGTCGTTTTAAAGTCGTAAGACCTCCGTTCATCTTTGGAACACAGTTTAACATGTTTTAGATTTAGTCCGAGAGCTTGATGACCCTTTATTGGAAATCTAGTAACGGTATACTGTCCATGTCCAGGAAGATAATAAAAACATCATCAAAGTAGTCCATGTGACATCAGTGGGACATCAGTTAGAATGTGGTGAAGCATCGAAAGTATATTTTGGTCCAAAAATAACAAAGGTTATCACTTTGTTCCGGATTGTCTTCTCATCCGCGTCTGTTTTGAGGTGCATGCGCGGGACTGGGGTCGCGTGACTGCAGGGACGCAGATGACGTACGACGCGGCTGATGTGTTATCTGGTTCGCCCCAGCAGTTTTTTTTGTACGCCCAGGTTTCGTTTACAGTCTGAGGGAGACGCACGCTGTAAGTTTGAAAAAAAAACTTAGCAAACATGTCTAAGGATAACACGTCGTCCGCTTCAGTGCAGTCACGTGACTTTAGTCTCGCACACGCACTTCACAACAGACGCGGAAGGGAAGACAATGCTGAATTAAGTCGTAATTTTTGTTATTTTTGGACCAAATTGTATTTTTGATGCTTCAGCACATTCTAACTGACCCACGTGGACTACTTTGATGATGTTTTTAATACCTTTCTGGACATGGACAGTATACCGTACGTAGATTTTCAACGAAGGGTCAACAATCTCTCAGACTAAATCTAAAACATCTTAAACTGTGTTTCCAAAGATGAACAGAGGTCTTACGAGTTTGGAACGACATGAGGGTGAGTCACTAATGACATTATTTTAATTTTTGGCTGAACTATACCTTTAAGAGTGCCTGGTAGAAATTGTCATACATAACATGAGGTCTTCCTTTTAGGAGTTTACCCTTCCTTTAACATCCTGACATCTCTCCTTGCATGCTGATATTTAAAATCAGAAAGTGTTATATAGAAATATAGAAATGTTATTTCTTAATTATAGCATCATGTATATAGTTCATTATTTTCATCACTGCTTAACTCTTTTCCCGCCATTGACGAGTTATCTCGTGACGAGTTATCTCGTCAATTAAGAGAAGACGCTTCCCTGCCAATGACGAGAATTTCCGGCTTTACGCAATACCGCCATTATCTTCCAGGTGGCGCACTTCCTAAACTTTTACAACCCGGAAGTAACGCCTCACGTGAAAGAGAAAGAACTCCGTGTATGTTTTAAAGATCGCTCTGAATCTGATCTCTATCAAAAGTCCTTTGCAAAAATTTAATTATCTCTGCTTTTTGCTCAAAATTTAGTGTTTTTGAAAAACCTCCCGTATTTGAGAGGTGATAAAAAGGGAACTAATGAAGGTAGGATGAAACTTTTTCTTTTGAAAGCAGAGGGTCTGTTCTTTCATTTTATATATTGTATGTAGGGCTGGGCGGTATGACGGTATATTTCGTTACCGCGGAATAAAATGTCAGACGTAACAGATTTTTCTATTTCGTCTATTCCGCGGAATGCAAATAAGTGGGCGTGGCTAACTCTGCCTTCCCGCATGTTAGACTTAGTGTGACGGAGAAACATGTAAAATAATTCACTCATAAAAAATTATTATTTCTGTAATTTTTATAACAAGTGCCAGTGAACCACAGCTCGCTCGCTCTTTCTCTCTCTCTATCTGTGCTCATGCAGCAGCCGGCCGGTCTCTCGCATGCAGATGTCTCTCTATGCGCAAGGAGCTGCGACGCCAAATAAAGAGTTTTCTCTAAATAAAGAGTCGTAAAGTTTTCTCCCCTTTAAGCAAGCTAAGACAAAACTCGCGTATATATCAGTGACACGTGCGCTGCTGGAGCGATGTAGTTTGACGTGCCATTTGCTTATACAAACATATTTAATCGGAAAGACAAGAAAGAGACGCAAATGTTAGGGTCTAATAGAAAGTAAAGTTTGTCAAGACCTTAAAACAGACTTCATGATCATCACATCATAGCACCCGTCATATTTATAATATCTAGAGCTTCGTCTCTCATATAGGCTATAGGTATTTGTCCTATCTGTAGGTTTTTGCATATATTTATACCTGTTCATTTTACATATTGCCTATTTTTAATGTAATGCATGCATAAATACAAAATACAATGAAGGCATACTATAGCTTCAATAGTCTATAAAATTAATAACTCAATTATAAACAAGATTCTGTCTTATCAAGACTTAACTCTAACATTATTAACTTTAAATTGCTCATATTTTAAAACTGCGGTGAGCATTTAGTGAAAAGCTAGAGTGAGTGGCAAATTTCTGTACATTTTTATAATTAAAAAACAATATAAACTGAAAAACATTTATACCGTGAAATATACCGTTCCGTGAAATAAAATGATTCATTCCGTGGGATAGATTTTTGGTCATTCCGCCCACCCCTAATTGTATGCTTATATATTTAAAGAAGAACATTTTCTGTAAGGCATTAAACTTTTGTGAAAATCATGAAAAATGCTGGCGCTAACTTTTATAAAGGCTGGCGGTAAATGTTTGAGACACTTTATAATAGTTAATACTTATGCAACTAAAGAGAGTCTTTTACATTAAAATGCACTAGATTCACCACCTTGAAAAGATTATTGCAGTATTATAATTACAAATCCTCAAAGCAATGATAATTTTATAATCAGTACAGTTAAGCGCCACTGGCTGGCACAGCCAGAATCTATGTGTGCCAACTTCTAATTGAGGCATTGTTGATTAAATTTGAGTCTCTTAAATTACTTAATGCGTATCTTGATCCTAGCATAATACATCTAACCATTATTTAAAAAAAATGATAAAGCTAGTCTTATGCTCTGTTTTAAACACGTTCCTGTTGTGGGTTTGATACCCAATAAACACGCATACTAATAAAATATGTACATTAAATGCACTTTAAAATGCAATTTAATTTAAATGCATAAATACAAAAACAGATAATAACAGATTCTGTGTTTAATGTGGATACCCAAGCTGGCAAACACATACGGACACACAAGCACAGAATCTCACACACTCAAATATATTCTGTTTCAAAGGTCTTCCTGGATTTACCGCCTTTTATTATAAGGGGTGTGTGTACCCAAGGTCAGTTCCTGATTGTGTCTCCTCCAATGAGGTTCCAGATTCAATGGTTAAGTGTTTCTTTGTGCTTTGACAATAGCAAGTGTCAGAATTTTCAATGCATCTGCTTGGAAATGTCACCCAAGGTTGTCTGAGCCAGTGACAGGAGTTAGGGAGACAGACATCAGCAGACAGACGTGAATACAAGAGCACGTAAAATATGATTTCTGCCGACACAGCTACTATATAATATACAAAACGATGTGTGTGCAGATGCAAAATTATAATTGAAATAAATAACAAATGACTTAAATAACTTTCATAATATTTTTTTTACTTATATATAATAAGACTTTTTATTTGATATTTAAAATGCATATTTTTGTGAGATTAAATCTAAACATTTATATAATGCAGCTGTCTACAGATTATAATCATATTGAAATTTATTTTGTTTGAAAACATTAAGCTCATAAAACTCAGTGATATCCTAGAAACTTGGCATATGTTTTAAAGGAGAGGCTTTTTCGTCATTGACTCATGCAGAATAACACAAGCAGTGTAAAAATCATTAATAACAGCTTCTGCATACACATATCTTTGCCTAGCCAAACATGTACATGACCTTACAATCACACCCACTGGAAACGCTGAACTCTACAGGACCCCCGCGTGTTGTACAGCTCGAGTCTGAATGGGTTTCGCTCTCCAGTGAGGCGTTTCAACCTTGAATTGTGACCCACTGATGGAGCGCTCAGGAAACAGCAGAGATTGGGGAGGTTTACATCATGAAAGTACCAAATCAAACACAATAAGCCAACTGCCTCTATACACACATCTACATCCCCGCACTGGAAACCATCCCAGTCCAATGTTAAAAAAAATTAAAGGTGTCAAAGATTGGACTGAAATAATGTGTTAAATTGTTTTCTGATATCTACATAGAAAGTAGGTGCCTTTATTAAGTGCAAAAATGATCCAGAAACGTGTTTACATGTCCATTTACAAACCCCATTTACAGAATGAAATGATCAGTTATTACCTTATTTGAAAGGGGCATAAATAATAATGTTGATCTCCGCTCTGATTGGCTCTGATGCTTTGTTTGTCAGAGCAGGTCTTTTGAATAGATGTGTGTGTGTGTGTTTGTGTTAACAGACCTTGGGCCCTATTTTAACGATCTGAAACGCAAGTGCGAAGCGCAGAGCGCAAGTGACTTTGTGGGCGGATCTTGGGCGCTGTTGCTATTTTCACGGCGGGAGAAATAACACTTGCACCAGACGCAAATCAATAAGGGGTTGGTCTGAAGTAGGTTCATTATTCATAGGTGTGGTTTGGGCGTAACGTCAAATAAACCAATCAGAACGCTATCCAACATTCCCTTTAAACGCAAGGGCGCAAGTTCCATGGCGGGTTGCTATTATTATGACGGATTTACCAGGCGCACGCCAGGAGCGGTTCACAGCCGAGGAGACCCACGTTCTTGTAAGAGCAGTCAAAGACAGAGAAGTTGTTTTGTATGGGGATAGGAGAAACCCACCCAAATCAGCGTGGGTTAAACAGGCGTGAGAGGAAATAGCCACAATTGTCTCATCAGCTGGCTTCCCCATCGTTGCGCCAAGCGCTACAATGATTTCAGGAGACGGGGGAATCCCAAGTTTGCCAACATAAATCGGGCACGCCATGTAACGGGAGGTGGATCTGCCTCTACACATGACCTGACGCCAGCAGAGGACATCGCTGCGTGCACCCTCACCCCTGAAAGGGTTTGGGGGTTTTGAAATCGGAAACGCAAGCAAGGTCCATCCCCAAAGTACACTTACAAATCAAGTTCACATACATTAAGGTTTCTTATGAAAACATTTTAATTATTATTTACATAAAATAAACGTAATACAGCCACACAACAAACTTATGAAAATATTTTAATCGTTATTTGCATGATAATTTTTTAACGCAGCCACACAATACATAAAAACTATCACCACAATGCTCACCACAATGATTTCCCTTATCTCATGTGTTAATATTTTTTATTGTAACAATTTATGATTTGCAAAAATAACTGTTGCATCTGTGTAAATTAGATAAGCAATGCGCGTTGTGCACGCTATACATTATGGTCAAGCATGTGCCCTTAAAATAGCATAATGAACAACGCGCCACTGACTTTAGACTAGTTTTTTTTGGTTAGTAGCGCAATTGTTTTTTGAAACTGCAAAATAGCATAAGAGATGGTTTGCGCCGGAACACGCCTCCTTTTTTGCGCTGAACCGCACAGGGAGCGCAAGTTCATTCCCTAGTTTGCCGGCATGCGTCTGTGGAGGGAAAAACCCGCTTTGCGCCGGTGCAAAATACGAAATGATACATGCCTCACTGACAAAGACAATTGCGCTGGGTGCAAGATAGGGCCCCTTATGTTTAAGCCTTTATCAGACGAAGGTAAATACAGGGTATATGTCGAACGGCAAGTGACCAAACTGGAAAACTGGGTTGATCGCTTCCGCTTGCCGGTATGTGCAATCGTAGCTTGTTATTGTTATTCGTAGTATTATTATTTGTGTTATGCTCTTTTTTAAACTAATATCTGAATGTATGAGAGTAGAAAATGCCTTTGTCAAAAGCTATAATGTTAAAAAAAGTTAGTACATTAAGATGTTAACGAGCAAATCCACTGGCCAGTGGTTATTCTCGTCTCCTCGCGAAAGTAAGTTGCGCATATACCGCATATGAGGAATAATCAATTGTTTGGAGATTGTTAATGGACATTTCTCAGTAGAAACTTTGTGTTTTTTTCAGTATGGACCTGTAAACGTAACTGTAAAGTAAATAGTAGAACTTCAACCTAAACACTAGCATATAGCATTAACTAGGATATAGCGCTAACTCAGCAGTCACAGCTTAGTTTTTAGCATTGTAATTAATTTAATGTGTAATTTAATACTGGGGGAGTACATCTCGACTGTAACGTTACAGTCGTAGTCATGTTGAGATTGGCCGGTTTTCCAGCCAGACTGATCTCACGGAAAGGCGTGTTTTAGTCACGAAAAATTTGATTAATTTATTCGTGTCCATGGCACAAAATTCAGCTTTTTTTGTGCGTCAAGCACAAATGTCTTTTTCGTGTCACTCGCACAAATTTCTATAAATAGTTTTTTGTGTCTCTGGCACGACTTTCTTTTTCGTGTCATTTTATGTATTGTTTTCTCATAGTTTTTTCCTATGTTCTTACCATTATCGCTTGGGATTAAAATCACTTTCTGTTACATTTTTAGACATCCTAACCCAAAAGCCAACTCTAACCCCAACTCCAGGCGAGAATAATTTTAAAAGCAGAAGAAAAACATGTAGAAACCAATACATAAAAATATATCCTAACCCAAACCCAAATCTAACCCCAAGCGACAATGATTTAAAAATAGAAAAAAAGAGAAAACAATACATGAAATGACACAAAAAAGAAAATCGTGCCATGAACACGTAAAACTATTTATAGAAATTTGTGCTGAATGACACGAAAAAGACATTCGTGCTCAAGGTACGAAAAAAAAGCTGAATTTCATGCCATGGACACAAATAAATTAATCACATTTTTCGTGACTATAACACGACTTTCCGTGAGATCATGTTGATTCCATCTGTCTTTTGCATGAACAAGGTTTACATAAGAAGGAGGAAACAATCGCGTTTGAGACTCATAATATATCAATACAAAGTAAAGAGCTCGTATTATTAATCTATGCCATACACTGCAAAAAATTATTTAAGTAAAAAAATTTCACTTAAATTGTTTTCAGTAAAAAATATCTAAAAATTCTTAAATTAGAATTTTTCTTGAGTTTAGTGTTTAAGAAAAATGTTCAAGAATATTTTGCTTACCCCATTGGCAGATTTTTTTGCTGTTTTATGCACAAAATCACTTGGTGTAAAAACTAGACTTCTTCATTTTGCTCATCAAGAAAAAACATCTTAAATTTAAATTTTTTTAGATATTTTTACTGAAAACAAGACAAAAATACTAAGAACATTTTTTCTTGAAAATCATTTTTTTGCAGTGTAAGTTATAAAAAATTAAGTTGAACACAACAAAAAATGACTTTCTTACTAAGCATTTTTGTCTTGTTTTTGGTAAAATTATTTAAAAATTCTTAAATTAAGATGTATTTCTTAATGAGCAGAAATAGAGAAAATAAGTCTAGTTTTTAGACAAAAAATATAAACTTTAAGTTAATTAGTGTTTAAAAGAAGCTAGAAATAAGAAAAAAATCTTTGAAAAAGTTTACTTTTTTCATAAACACTTAATTCAAGAAACATTTTCTTATTCCATTGTCAGAATTTTTGCTTTTTTAAGCACAAATTCGCTTAAATTTGATATTTTTGTCCTTAAAACATATTTTCCTAGGTCATTTTGCTCATCAAGAAAAAGCATCTTAATTTAAGAATTTTGATATTTTTACTAAAAACAAGACAAAAATATTAATAAGTCTTTTTTTGCAGTGAATTAGTTATTTCTTATTTATAGCAACTCCTACCTATACACTGTCAGAAAAGATACAAAAGCGATCACTGGGTTGGTAGCCTTTCAAAAAGTACATCTTTGTACCCAAAGATATACTGTATCTATACCTACAGCAAATGGTACACATTAGAAACTTTTTAAAGGGTACTGTCCCAATGACACCCAATTTTTTACTTTTTTTTCTGAGAGTGTATCATGTGTTTACTTTTCTTCCTCCTAAAAACTCTGAAAGAAAGATCTTAGTAAGCAACTGAGCAACACATTTCTCTCCTGGGTGAGAATGCATGAGAATGCAACAGATGCATGGCCGATCAAAAGCAAGACATCAGTCTCTGTCCTTATCTCTCATTATTGGTGAAGAAAGCACGTCAAAATCTCTTTTTCTGATAAACATCTGTTCCAGATAGTTGATGTCAAATCAGCGGTTATTTAGTCTGCCAGTCGATCCTTCGAGACCGTTCAGTTCCTCTACAACATCAGCAGCTACTTGATATCAGACGGTCTGCATACAGCAAATGAACATGACACACTCTAAAAGAGGGCCACATCAGAGGACTCGAGCCCTGGACCATCAAAGAGAGCGTGGACGGAGCTCCGGGGGGAACACTGGTGTGCATCTGTTTCAGTATGCATCAGAGAAGAGGGCTGGTTTTTGTCACCTGCCGAGAGAGAACCAGGCAAAGCCCGTCAAGCTGTTATTGACCTGTGGCAAGATCGTATGTGAATGCGTGTGTGTGTTCGAGAGCGGAGAGATCGTATCTGCTCAACATCAGACGCCTGAAAGAATTCTGATTGACACCGCGCGAGTTGTGATGTGTGTATGCTAACCGACTGTAGATGATGTGCAGATGTTTTAAACCGTGTGTGAAATACCTCTCCTGAAAAGTGTTTACTTAATTCTTTGGTTGTTTTTATATTTTTGGAGGAGCCGTTGCTATTTTATTGAAAGCAAAAGTGGAGAGATGACAGAAAAGGATGAGGGGGAGGGATTGGGTGGAGGGGCCGAATTGAACGCTGAATTTAGGTTGAACAAAAAAAGGAAAATGGTCTGAAGCTACAGGCAGGCCTTTAAGATGCTTGCTGAAGTTTTCCCATGCTGCTGATCTTTGCTATAACTGTTCGAGATGGAAACTGAGGCAGAGGTCACTCACACATGCGAGAAACGCTGAAACCTTATCAATATTCATCTAGACAAGGAGAGATGCCTCCTACTGAGGAACTGCTACGTGTGTTGCTCATGTTTTCAAAATATGTGTTTGTTGCGTCATGTTAATCATGTGCATCATGCTTCTTGTCAAAATAAGCACATGCGTCGAAATCGTTTATAATAAAATAGACGCTCACGTTCACAAAATACTCACAAGACACTAACTTAACATTAAACTTTGATTATACATCAGAGTATCTGGCAAACGTGAGCGTCTTTTTTATCATAAACTCTTTGCAGCAGGCACTTATTTTGACAAGACACCTGATGCACATAGGTTCACTCGACACGCAGAACACCTATTTTGAAATGACGAACCACACACATGACGGGCTACATACATGTTGTGTTGAGCTTACTCTTTTATACTCTCATTCTGGTGTTACTTTCAATAGCAGGGGACTATTTTTAGACACTGCGTAACATCATTGCGCTTGCTGCAGCCATGTTACGGCAGCAAAGTCCTTGATTATTACGGCAAAATTAGAGTATAATCCTAGCCATATCTGCATAGAAAATCGCAACTTTTTATTTTCTGTCGGTCTTAATACACAATGTAACTACAGAAGAGTCAAGTATTAAATAGGAAAAATATCGAAACTCTTTGGTTATTTTTTAGCGCGATGCTAATGGTCTAATCAGATTCAATGGATTATGCTAAGCTACGCTAAAAGGTGTACCGCCAGACCCGGAGATCAGCTGAATGGATTTCAAAACGGTAAAAATCAAATGTATAACTCTAGGAAAGCTGGAAAATGAGCATATTTTCAAAAAAAAGTGGAGTGTCCCTTTAAGTTTCAGATGTTTCTCGAAAATTGCCTTGGAGAAATAAAATGAGAAAATAAATGGAAAACTTTCAAATGCATTAAACATTAATGTAGAATCTAAAATTTTGAGTTCTTATTAGTTTTGATAGCAGATTGAAAATCTAAACTCACTTTTTTAAAATTGTTGAGATCTCTTGAAAGTCTAATGGAGACATATCTGAGAAATATCTGAGATGTAAGAGACCTCAGCCTAAGTTTACATTAGCTTTGCATTTAATCTCTAAAAAATTAATAAAATATTAAAAGATCTGTGATGTTTCTGTCTTACTAATCCTTGAGTTAGTGCCAGTAAAGTGCTATTTAAGTAATTTTCTTTTAATAAGTAGTATTAATGAACAACAAATGATCATTTTGTTTAGCTTGATTTTTTTAGCAAAAATGTATGAAAGGATCAGCCCATAAATATATAATTATTTTAATAAATAATATCATGTCTAAACTGTAGTCAGCTCAGTTAAACGTATTAATCCAAGTCAGGGGACAGAGAGAAATTCAATATGTACACTTAGAAAATTCAATATGTAATATTTAGTGCTGAGCAAAGATTAATCGCAATTAATCGCATACAAAATAAAAGTGATTTTTTTGCATAATATATGCGTGTGTGCTGTGTGTAATTATTATGTATATTTAACCACACACACACATACACGTATGTATTTAAGAAACATTTACATGGTTATATATATTTATTTATATTTTTATATATTGTATATAAAATAATATATAAATAAAAAAACTGAAATAAATGTATGTATGTGTGTGTACTTAAATATGATAATTACACACAGTACACACACCACTGTATATTATGAAAAAAAAATCACTTTAATTTTTTATGCAATTAATCGCAATTAATCTTTGCCCAGAACTAGTGGCACAATTAAACTGATGAATTCAAAGTCTTTTCCTAGACCACAATACACTATTACATTTTCTGTCACATAAGATTAGAGATAAATATAACAACACCACAAAAAATAATACATCTAAAAAAACTGGTCAATGTCAGTAATTGACCAGTTGATTGCAGTAGTCACTTACTAGGTTTTGGAAAAGGATAATTTACAATTAAATATGCGCATACATTTAGTTTTGTGTCTCTTGGTGTAAACTGCTACAATCACTTTTTAAGAGCTAAAAGCCAAGTAAACACTGATTGTAAGATCACACCTTGGACAGATTAAGCCCTAGTGCGGGACAGTATTTACAAAATCAAATTTTTTATGTACATATCACAAACCTATCCAAGTTTGAGTATCTTTTTTAAAGGGAGCAAAGTATGGGTGAAAATATAAAGATAATGCCATTCCTTTAGCGGATAAAGAACAATATATTTTAAATGAGAGGCATGTTTATGATTTTTTTGGCCAGCGCTGGACACACACGGGGAGATCACAAAGCGAATGCTGTCTTTGATATACACGTCAGATTAAAATTTGGCATTCATGAATAATGAATGCGTGTTGTGGGGGAGCATCTTCAATGAGTCAGGAGAGCGCAGTGGTACCCGCTCATGTAGAGGTCTGGCACACATCTCTAATGACTTCACCCAGAGACCACCGTCAGTCCCTGTGAGTCATTCATACAGCTAACCAACAGCACCTCTCAACGGGAGTATGAGCTGTTTAATTAAGCATAAGCCTAATCTGCATCTATTGAACTACACTCCTATATACAGCAAGATGGATTTTAAATATGCAATCATCAGGGTTCCCACACCTTAGTTAACTTCAAATTCAAGGACCTTTTAAGGACCTTCCAGGTCCAATACCCTCAAATTCAAGGACTAAATGTGGGGACACATTTCAAGTGAGAGCAAGGTTACACCGTGTTACCTTTTAAGATACATCGTTACTGTTCCCTTTCGAGGGAACTCGCGCTGCGTCACTGCGGTGACACTTTAGGGACGCCTCCAGGGGTAAGTGCGTCTGAATGTGTATATCAAACTTAACCAACGGTGAGGCTTAACGACAAAGACAGGGTGACGCTGGAACCAGGAAGTATATCGCTATCTGAAATATTGCCAAAGACGGCCCTACAGGAAAGCAGGAAGTATGGCAAGGAGACGCAGCGTCTCATTCCCTTCTCAGGGAACAACAGTTACATACGTAACCTGAGATGTTTTCATGTGTCAACTGTGCAAAAAAGCATTTTGGTATGAATCAACATTCGCATACAGAAGATATAAGCATTTAAAGCGAACAGTTTAGCACGTGTGATTAAAAAGTCTAGATTTTTTATGATATTATCATACACTACACAGGGAATAATATAGATTTTTTCCTGTAAACTTCTTGCATAAAACAGATTCAAGCATTTTCAATGACCTGTATCTATGTATGTATATTTTCAAAAACCTCCCAGGGCCTTGAATTTTTTTCCTCCAGATTCACAAACATTTTTAAGGATTTCAAGGATCCGTGGGAACCCTGAATCATAATGTTTTTTGTCTAAATGAAATGCTGCATTTTTGTTTTCTTCCTTATTTTGAGGTTAGAGAAAAATTCACATGAAAGTTGCAATCCGTAACTTTTGCCTCTCTATCGCCATCTCTGTTTAAAACATAAAATTGCAGGTTCCTTTACATGTGTTGACGTCAAACTGACATTTATAGTGAAATTATACCTGACAGCTCAAATAATAAATTATTATTATTAGCTTATTTTTGTGAAACAGGGTAATGTAAGGAAATAATTTTTTAACATAGATTTTTATGTACTTCATCACTAAATGAGTTTTACTATTTTATCCAATAAAGTTTAGCAGAAAAATGACAGTATTGGCTGTAGGTTTACCTTCAACCTCCTAAGACATACGCAGACATCACATTTTTTGTAGTTTGCACCATAATGCTTAATTCTGTGTAACTGGAACCCGATATACACAAACGTGGACAATTACACTGCTTCAAGTTAAAAAAATATTTGTTTATTATATTTATTGGTTCTTCCTAACCACAAATAGCTGGAAGACATCTAAAATGCAAGCCAAACCAAAGCTCGAGTCTTAGGAGGTTAATCCCAAATGTCAGTGCTTTCACATTTAATTCATGCCTGTTTTCTTTCAAATATCTTTAACATTTATTTGAATTTACAAAATGGTAAAATACTGGCATAAGTCATTTCTATACATTATATAAATTTATTACACGGCTCTCTGGAATGCTTGATTCTGATTGGTCAGTTGAGACATTTGCAGGTTCGTTCTTTTCAAATAATAACCGCTCCAAAATAATAACGCATAGCCGGACTACTTGTACGAGTAAAATCGCTCCGCGCCATATAAAGATCAATAAAGATTACCTTTTGGCGCCATCTTGTGACAAACACTGGAACATTTTGACATTCATTTTAACATGTTCGGAAAAAACAAAACATTTAAACAGTGGATAGAAGAACGAACCACGACAAGACACAGACAGCTTACTGAGACTGAAGTTGACAAAATAGAGCATGACAGCTACGAAGCCAACACCAAAAAAAAAACAGAATGGGCATTAAAACTTCTCAAAGACTGGCTAAAAGAGAAAAAAGGGAGACAGACAAGTATGAAGCAGAGGATCTTAATAAGGTATTACGATCATTTTATGCATCTGTGCAAAGTTTCGCGGAAGGATAAAAATGTTAATTTAAAACAAATATGCCAATATAATGTTTCAAATTCATATTCATGTCCAGTTTTTTTCTTAAGTGGCAAGTAGCCGTGTAATAAGCGGGATAATGTAGAGGCAGCCGGTAGTTATTGGGAAATAAGCCCCTTCAGTGTGATACAAGACCCTCCGCTTCGCGTCGGGTCCTGATCACACTGTCGGGGCTTATTTCCCAATAACTACCGGCTGCCTCTACATTATCCCTTACGTAAATGTTATGTAATTAATACATTACTCTTCTGTCCAGCACATCTAATGTCATTATCTCTTGCCACTAACCGCTGACCTGCATTTCAGTGTAAACAGGAAAATACTCTCAGCATGAACGGAAGCATTCGCTTTTTTCCGTGTCTTTGTCCAAGATTTGTGTTGCCAAGAACGCACAGTGCTAACAGATCGATTTCACAAATAGACAAATCTGATAATTGAGAAACATATGAGCTGTTGACTTCGCTTGCCAAGCTTTAAATTATGTACTTTTGCATTTATCGTAAGAGTTGAAAAAATCTACCTTTTTCATTATTTTTGACCTTGAATGAACTCCATCTGGTGTGGGTGAATGGCAGTGCCAGGATTAAAATACGACTGAATACTGGGAATTCCAGGAAAAGGATGAAACATTCAGAGATTTGAATTGGAATGTTAAGAATAAAGACGAACATTGATGAAGAAGCTTATGTTTAAAAAAAAACATACATTTCACAAACGTTTTCAATGAAATAAATATGATTATACAAATTATTATACATAAACTAATTTAAGGGAGAGCAGGGGCGACAGTACAATTTTTCAGAAAATTTTAATTTTAAAAGATAATGTTTTAGACAGAGACATATTTTTGCTGTGGTCAGTGTGGTCAATCAATACCAGGTGAAATTTTGATCAAATGTAAAACGACTGTCAGCAGGGACGAAAGTAACACGCAGGTGAGTCAAAAGTAACACAACAAAACAAGATATATTTTGGTGTTACGCTTGTTTTAAGTAAATATACATGACTATGACCTTGTTTATATGTAACCGCAAACATATTTTGTTGTTTATTATTGCAAAAAATAATTAAATTACATTTTCATTTTAATTTTCAGTTTTATTAAATGTTTCAAAAGCAACCCGACAGTACAAACTTGAATTGTTGAAAATAAAACATTTTTAATCAGTTTAAATGCTATAAAATTAAATTAAATCAAATTAAAACAATATACATTTTCAACACAATGCAACAGTAGCCTATAGCAGCGGGACAAAAGTAACAAGTGTTACTTTCGTTCCGACAGGAACTCCTGACATTTAAACCCGATTTACTTTTATTCTGAAAAACTCTGAAAAGGCAAACTTCAGGATGTGTTAGCGCACTAAATAACCTGTATATTGATCAGTACTTTAACACGTAAAACGAGAAACACAACGCGTTATAAGCAAATGAGAAAAATGACCGCTTTAGCAATTTACTTAATATGGTTCAAAACAGCTTTCTGGACCTACACGCGCAAAGCGGTGAGGAAATAATGCAATATTTGTCAGCTCTGTCCAACCGCTTACAGATGTCATAGAGAAATATCAAAATATCACGGCTATAATACACTCGTATCATAATGAAAAACTAGCAAAAATACCCAATCTTAATTTTTATCTCCATAACAAAATCTGAGATGACCAGACATGGATTTATGGACGTGGATTTTTTATGAATTATTAATATATTGCTGTCTTTGAATTTGGGAGCCTGAGACTGCAGTTAATATACAAATGTATGCTATGAATAAATAGTGATCATAAATTGCTGTTTTAATGTGGTGGCTTGGAGCTGGAAACGGTACTCCTTACGTCATGACTTAGCAAGCGGATAGCTTGCCATAGATTTGGAGATCTATAGTCAATTTGATGTTGACTAAAAGTTTATTGTAAATGCTATTAGCACATGCTTTACAGTGGGTAGTACAGTTACGGTATGTTTTTATTTAACCTGGGGTTAAGTGCCTTGTTGTTGAGGGGCATAATAATGATGGAAGGAGTCCACAACGCTACAGTTCAGGGATCAAACCTTCCAGGGTTTGAACTCAAGACCTCAAGAAAGGGTTTTACGGTTACATGTCTCCGAATTAATTGAAAGGCCAAAATGTACACTAGAACTGTGCCTGTTGCTGAAATAACTGTCTAGACCAAGCATGCCGCACAAGCCTTGAAAAGTGAAGCCAAAACGTCTCGATCGCCCCCCAGTGACTGGTCCCAGTATAGGTCATAAAGCCCGCCTCCCCATGTTATTTAATGGAACTTGAGACCAGCCAAAAAAATTAATTTCACTTCAATTATCTTTTTTCCGAAGCTGGCTTCTGCCATTTCCTGTAGTTTTTATCACGCTGATGTAAATTCAAATTTTTGTTTTTAAAATAATTTTTTGTTTAGTTAGTTATTTAATGATATAAAAACGGTGGCGTCACGTCATGACTGACAGCTGTGATATCGTGTGATATGCGCATTCTGCGAGAGCGGGGTCTTGATTTCGCAGCTTTACTTCCTGCTCACTACTGCGCAGGACTGGTCACGAAATCGCCACTGCGCAGACTCAAGACCCAAGATGTCAGATCCATATCGGGACACTGGCGGCTTCACTTTTCACCGATGGAAGAGAGTGAACATGCGTCTTCCATCTTTTTTTACAGTCTATGGTCTAGACCAGTGGTCTCCAACATGGTGCCCGTAAGTCTGAGGTGTCGCCAAAGCACATTGTAATAAAATCCTCAATTTTAATACTTATTAATTACATATTTTATATTAGCTTGGCTTCTAAATGAATAATTAATAATGATATTTTAATCAAATGAAATAACAAATACGTTTTAAGTAGCCCTCCAGATTGTTTTATCCATTGTGGTAGCCCTTGCTCACAAAAAGGTTGGAGACCCCTGGTCAAGACATTCCTATCTCATAACAATTTGTACATTTTTTACGAGGTTAATAATTCGTATGTCCACATCCGTACATTTTTGTACGATTTGCCTTTGCCCCTGTGACGTTGGGGTTAGGGTGGGGTTTCATTATTGTTTTTTAAATGATGATCGTACGATTCATTTCTTACGAATTAGGCTGGTGTAGAAGAGTCAATGAGTCAAAACAACTTACACCTGAGTCATATAGATCAGTGGTTCCCAAACTTTTTAAGCGTGCGGCCCCCCTTTTGTACGGTGCATTCCTTCGCGGCCCCCCAAAGAAAATTTGTGACAAAACTGTTCTAAAACTCAACATTTTAATAAAAAAAAAACATTAAATTATACAAAAAAGTAGTGCTTTTGGTTAGTAGCCTATTTTTTAGGTTTAATTACACAGAAGTCATGATAAATTAACGCATTTCAT